>NW_026939588.1:0-600000 GCF_032062105.1 Saccostrea cuccullata | reverse complement strand
AATAGCTTTCATCTGTAAAGCTATATATAACGGTTGTTAACTATAGTTTACGGATGCTTTTCTAAGTTTATATGTCTGTAATAAAATGTTGACAATAGATTTTGTTGATAAACATACTAGTAGATTCACGTCTGTAAACTATAATTTACAATCGTGAAGTATAGTTAAGAGTTGTTAATCATAGTTTCAAATCGTGAAACTATATTTATCAGATCGTTAACTATAGTTAACGGTTTGTAAACTATAGTTTACAAATCGTGAAACTGTATTCATCAGATAATCTATGTTTTGCAATCGCTAATGATTGTTTTCAGTGTTAAGTATAGTTTACGGTTGTGAAGCATATATTATCGCGTTAACTATGGTTTACGGATGTAAAATATAGATTAACGTTGTTAACTATAGTTTACAGTCCGTAAATTATAGTTTACAACCGATAAACCTAGTTTATCGACTGTGAAACTATGTTTTGCTCATTTTTGTGAATTTGGCGTGCCATAGTAAACTATAATTTACGGTCGTTAACTATAGTTAAGAGTTGTAAACCATAGTTTACAACTCGTAAAACTGTATTTATCAGATAATCTATGTTTTGCGATCGCAAATGATTGTTTTTGGTGTTAAGTATAGTTAACGGTTGTGAAACATAGATTATCGCGTTAACTATGGTTTACGGATGTAAAATATAGATTAACGTTGTTAACTATAGTTAACAGTCCGTAAACTATAGTTTACAACCGATAAACCTAGTTAATCGACTGTGGAACTATGATTAGCTCATTTTTGTGATTTTGGCGTGCTAAACCTAGTTTCACAATTGATAAACTAGGTTTATCGACTGTAAACTATAGTTTACAAACCGTGAACTATATTTTACAATTCGTTAATTATAGTTTTCATCTGTAAAACTATATTTAACGTTTGTTAACTATAGTTTACGAATGCTAATCTAAGTTTATCTGTCTGTAATAAAACGCTAACAATAGATTTTGTTGATAAACATAGATTCACGTCTGTAAACTATAATTTACGATCGTTAACTATAGTTAAGAGTTGTAAACCATAGTTTACAACTCGTGAAACTGTATTTATCAGATAATCTATATTTTGCGATCGCAAATGATTGTTTTTGGTGTTAAGTATAGTTTACGGTTGTGAAACATAGATTATCGCGTTAACTATGATTTACAGATGTAAAATATTGATTAACGTTGTTAACTATAGTTTACAGTCCGTAAACTATAGTTTACAACCGATAAACCTAGTTTATCGACTGTTAAACTATGTTTTGCTCATTTTTGTGAATTTGGCGTGCCATAAAATAGTTTTCATTTGTAAAACTATATTTAACGGTTGTTAACTATAGTTTACGAAAGCTAGTCTAAGTTTATCTGTCTGTAATAAAACATTAACAATAGATTTTGTTGATAAACATAGATTCATGTCTGTAAACTATAATTTACAATCGTAAACTATACTGTAGATCACAAAATTTTCGCGACACCTTATTTTCGCGAGATAGTCATTCACTGTTAATTAGCGAGACAAAATTTTCACGAATTGTGGTTATTGTTCTATATACTGTTAAGGAATGCAATTATACTCGAAAATTAAATTTTCGCGAGCACACTGTCTCGCGTAATTACGCGAAAATAAAAAGTTCTCGAGAATAATAAGTGATTTACAGTAGTAGTTTAAGAGTTGTTAATCAGATTTTCACAAATCGTGAAACTATATTTATCAGATCGTTAACTATAGTTAAGAGTTGTAAACCCTAGTTTACAAGTCGTGAAACTGTATTTATCAGATAATCTATGTTTTGCAATCGCAAATGTATGGTACGCCAAATTCTCAAAAATGAGCTAAACATAGTTTCACAGTCGATAAAGTAGGTTTATCGGTTGTAAACTATAGTTTACGGACTGTAAACTATAGGTAACAACGTTAATTTATATTTTACATCTGTAAATCATAGTTAACGCGATAATCTATGTTTCAGAACCGTAAACTATACTTAACACTGAAAACAATCATGTACGATTGCAAAACATAGATTATCTGATAAATACAGTTTCACGATTTGTAAACTAGGGTTTACAACTCTAAACTATAGTTAACAATCTGATAAATACAGTTTCACGATTTGTGAAACTATGATTAACAACTCTTAACTATAGTTCACAATTGTAAATTATAGTTTACAAATGTGAATCTATGTTTATCAACCAAATCTATTGTTAACGTTTTATTACAGACAGATATACAGATAAACTTAGATTAGCATTCGTAAACTATAGTTAACAAACGTTGAATATTAAAACACAGATGAAAACTATAGTTAACGATTTGTTAATTATAGTTCACGGTTTGTAAACTATAGTTTACACTAGATAAACCTAGTTTATCAACTATGGAACTATGTTTAGCTCAGCTGTGAAACTATGTTTAGCTCATTTTTGCGAATTTGGCGTGCCATATTAATCAGTTTTAAGTGACAAAATTCTTTTTAGGTTATATATATAATGCTTTGTGGCTTCACATTTTTTTTTAACGATATGAGGTTTTAAAATTTATATTTCAGAAGACGGTACAGAGAAGAAGAGGAGAAGAAAGAAATGTAAGTTAGAGATGAAGTAGATAAATTACTAACGATGAATTTAATTAATCATTCGGGAAGATTTTTTTAACGAAGGGATTTTTTTTTATTAAACTAAGATTTTCTTTCAATATGCAAAAAATAAAGTAGCCTTATTATTATCTTTTTTTTTTAAATGCCCTTCTCTATTTATCCTCAATATGAGATCATAAAAAAATTAGATCTATATAGTTTGCGTACGAGCTGTTTAATACCGGCGAATTTCTCCATGTAAACCTAGAAGAGTTCCGAAGGAAGTCATATGTAGGTGAAGGTCAAATATGGGTGACGGTGATTCTGCAGCACCGCCGCGACTTCAACATTTGTTTGAGATTGATCCGTACCTCAAAAACGTAGAAGCAGAGATCAAACGAAGGTATTTATGTGAAATTCTTAAATTTAGTTGGTGCATGTTCTCTAAGCATAACTGTCATTGGCTAGACAAGAGCACACAGCATGTCAGTCAGAGCCCGTGCTACGAGCATGATCGCCTGATCTCGCATGCCGGTGTGTGTGCTTTCATTTTACAGATTTATAAGTTTAACCGTAGGTTTAATTGGCAAAATATACAAGTTTTTAATTAGTTGATGATAGAATTGTCGTAATAAATTACACAGGACCTGTGCCATCATATTAAAAATCTGCAATATATGAGCATGATGAATTAGAATGAGAATGTCCTTAAGTTTGGTTCACAGGTGCTTGAGGACAGGAACCCCCCCCCCCCCCCCTTCGATATAGACCCCTGGGCTTTTTCGATTTTTTTCTTATAAAAAATCTTTCATTGCCATATTTGTGATAAGATCTATACCAGCAAATCGAAAAATTACCTAAAACAAACGTTCTATTAAATCTACCCTACATTCTCTATATAAAAATCAACAAGGTTGCCAACTCCGTAAAAAGCTTAATGAACGGAAGTAATGAGGAGAGGACTAATTCCCGATGTTCCCCATATACCCAAATATGCGTGTAATTTTATTTTCAAACGTTTTGTAGATTTACACAAATATTTAAGGAAAAGAAGATATTTTGATAAATTGCATTTTTAAAAGGGCATAACTCTCACATGCAAATCAGGTATTTGAATAATAATTAGAGACATTTCATTTGCAAAGCGGGTTAGAACTCTATTCTCCCAATACATTTGAAAGACATTTTTTAAAGTGTATATCAACCAAATTTCTTCAAATGTTTACTTCAAAACAGTGTCTTTCGTCTCCTCGTCACTTCCGTTCACTAAGCAAAAACGCTAACTGTAGCCTGACCTCCTTTCGAAAACTTGGTCATAACGACTGTTAAAGTGCCTTAACCTTCATGAGAGTTGGTGGTTAATGAAAAGAATATTCAATCTACAATATGAGTTTTTGATTTTAGGGCTTTGTTTAGATTTATGAGACGATTCAACCAAAATTCTCGGCAGTGCCTCTCGGTTTGCAGACGAAGTTGGCAACCTTGTTAATCTATATATAGAGAGGGTAGATATTTTTATAAAATGTAAGCTTAAGCAAATTTTCAGAATTGATAGGATAGATTATATCACAAATATGTCATCCATATATAATTTATGTGAAAAAAGTCTAAAAGGCCCGGGGGTCTGTATTGAGGGGGGGGGGGGGGTCCTGTCCTCAAGCACCTGTGGTTTGGTTATCATAAGCCCAATGGACAGATCATTCGGTATGCATGTTGATCTCTTGTGTGAATGGTGTGATTTTTTACTGTGCATGATGTTGCAGTTAGGATTTGAGGATTTTAATTATCTGCCAACTACACTGCTGCCTCAGGTTAATACATGTTTTTATGAGTCTGACTGTGAAGGGGTGGGGTAGGATGGAGTGGATTGATGTAATAATATGTTGAGAAATTATCAGGTAGACCCATGAAAGTAAATTGCATGATATTTTACGCAGAACAATTGTAACAGTTTATAAATACGTCCCTGTGCTGCTTTAAGTTCCTGGTTTATGTTACAACTTTAACAAAGTACTTCTAGTATTAAAATAGTGTTGAAATATGCTCAGACATTCTTAGGACAAAGTATATTTATACACAATTTTTATGTTTTAATGAAACTACACTTGTAGATCATCATCATGAAACTTGTCAATTAGAATTATTTAAAACACTTAAAGGTCTGTTAATTATTATCAGTAAAGTAGCAGATTGAGAACTGGCAAATATCATTATTAAAAGACAGACATCTTCGCTAGCCAAGGGTTTCTGATACGCTAATCTCCTCATGAACCCTTGGCATACGGTGAAGTCAAAAGATGGGATTGTTTTCGTCACATGATCTCGAATCTATCGGGTACACACCGATTGCGTCATCGACAGAAAGAAAGTCGCGTGTTTAAAAAAATTAAATCAAAGTTTTTTTCAAGAACAATTAAGAAGCAATAATTGAGTTATGTTTATTTATTATTTGTAGTAAAAATCGGAAACTTCAGTATAGATTCTTAATCACATATTCAGAAGATATTGGATGACACCATAGCTATCTTACGGATCGTTGATTACTTGTGTTTTTCATTTCCGAGATTAAAGAGTCAAGAAGTATCCCGAACGCAAATATCGTCATTTACAAAAAACAATTGCTGATTGGTCGACCGGGTGTACCGAATCCAAATCAGAACTTGAGAAAAAAAACCAACTTCTATCAACACCGTATGCCAAGGGTTCATGAGGAGAGTAGCGTATCTGAAACCCTTGGCTAGCGAAGATGAAAGACAGACAAAACAATACAGTAAAACTTGATCAGTATGAACACAGACATTGGGAATTCACGGATATATCAAAGTTATCTTGGATCCCCAGCTATATAAGTTTAATAAAATATAGTGAATACATGGTGAAATAATTTCATAGGTCCCAGTGACTTCATTATAACTGAGTTTACTGTAGACTACATGGAATGAATAATTCTTTTTAAAAAACATTAAAATGCATCAAAATTGATTTGATTTAAAATATTAATTAATTTTGACAGTTAAAATTTTGTAGATATGGAGTTTTCCTAGGTTTGCAGAAGTCCATTGAACAAAATGAAGGAGGATATGAGAGATTTAGCCGAGGTTATGAATCTTTTGGCATACATCGGACGCCGGATAATGGCATCTACATGAAGGAATGGGCACCTGGAGCAGAGGGGGTCTTCTTAAGAGGCGAATTTAGTGAGTGTCTCTCTTACAGAATAAAATTTAAAAGAAGTTTTCTGCTTCAATACAACTCTAAAACCATAGGATTTGAATTTTAGATGGTTGGAATCAGACACAGCATTCCTTTACAAAAGGAGAATTTGGAAAATGGGAACTTAAAATCCCACCTAACCCAGACGGGTCTTGTCCAATACCTCACAACAGTAAGATTAAGGTATAGTGGCACCTCCATTTATACAGTTACATATAGGTATTTGTTTCTTCTAAATACCCTTGAAGTCCTTGTTTCCTGATTATTTATCTTTAGAAATGGCCATTCTTGGAGGCAATTATATTAATGGAACACATCTTGATTATTTCAGTTAGTGATCAAAACCAGATCGGGAGAGCTGGTGGACCGGTTATGTCCCTGGGCTACCTACGTCACCCAGCCTGACCCGACCAAGGCTTATGACCAGGTGTTCTGGGATCCTCCACAGGTAAACACCTGTAAAACAGCTGATATTGTAACTTCATTTTTTCCCCTAGTATTTCATTTGATTTTCTTCAGGTTTGAATAAACACAAAACAGCAAAACTTTTTCTTCTGGTTACGTGTTTGGTTTTAAAAAAGCCTTGAGAAAATTTTTTTTGTATTATATAAATCATGTATTTCACTTTGGAAATATTCTGAATGAAATTCACTAGGGATGTCAAAATATTTATTTTCTTTAGTCGAACATTCGATTGCATTATTCGAACGATAGTCGACTATTCGGAACATTTTCTTTAAAATCTCATCGATAGCTTATTTATGTAACCCTAAAACCCTTTTCTTTTGTAAAATGTAACATCAAATGCCTATATTACACACCAATATTCAGAGGAACCTGTTTTTTTTAAACTATGTTTTTAAAGCTTTTTAAAATAAATTGGAAGAAAGGGAGGGACAAACACACACTGTATCCACACGTCAGGTGATATTGTGGTTAAATACTGCTTGCTCAATTACAGTTCCTAGAATTTGAACATTCTTACAGGTAATAAATAAATTTATAATTGCTATAAGCCCAATTAATAGTTTTCAAAGTCCAGTATAACGCTACATAATTTACCACAATAACATAAAAAGGTCTGTAATTGAGAAATAATTATCGCGGTATGAAATTACGGGACTTTCCTTGTGTACAATGTGTGAATGTGTTTGAGTTTTTATTCGTCTGAGGACGTATACGTTAATGGTTTGAGGAATTACGCTTTTCTAAATTTTGAGATGAGAGGTTCTTTATCAACTCCTTTTCTTGCATTTATTTAATATTCGAATGTCATTATTCGATCATCCATTCAACTGATAGTCGAATAGTCGACTATTCATTGACATCCCTAAAATTCACAGGTAAAAATAGTGCTTGGCAAGTACTATTTTTGTACTAATTGTGTTTGTTCAAAAGTGAAAGAAAGATTTAAAAAAAAAAAATTATTCAATTGCAGTAATATGAATAAACTGCATACAAGATACATCTTTCATATTTTAAATTTGTATTGTTTTTAATTTTTTCCAGAAATATAACTTTCAACATCCACATCCAAAAAAATCAGACAGCCTGAGGATTTATGAGTCACATGTTGGCATTGCATCCTGGGAAGGAAAAATTGCCACTTACAAAGAGTTCGCACAGAATGTTATACCACGTATCAAGAATTTAGGTTAGCTTCATAGGAATTAATTCATAATTAATTTTAAAAATAGAATTGTTTTTAAAACCTTTAGGAATTAACCTTCGTAGACATTCCAGCTAAATAAACATTCATGTGGGTCAATTGATACATGCTGGAAGCTTATCAGCTTAGGTTAAAGAGTAGTTTCATGGTTGGTGGGAAAAGAATTTCAGAGCTGTGGAAAACTGCCGGTCATGCCAGCAAGACCGGCAAAAAATGCCTGTGACCGGTAAAAATGCTATCGATGTCGGTCCAAATGACCGACCTCTTTCTTTGATAAAGGTTTTTGTTTTTCCATTTCGATTTAGGCCTATCATCGGCACACTTCCTAGCTTAATTATCGTACCTTATATACGATTACGGAATACTTTTTCTTTGCACGAGATCGAGGCTATAGAAAATGAAAGCGAAACCAGCATTGTCTCGCGTGACCTTATTAATTTACAAATGGGACAGAATTAGGTGGAAAACATAAAAAAAAGATAAAGACAGGCTAAATATGTAAAACATAACGACAGAAAATATTCAAACACAGTTGAGTAAAACGGTAAACCCAGTATGGCCGTCGTTTCGACTGTTCCAGATTTCTTTTTTTTTTTATCGATCATGTTCATGATGTTGGTATCTTTATTATCCATGCTCAGAATTTCTTAGACTCATTTTTGAGGTAAAATATAATTTCCAAATGTATTAATGTTTTAAAAAAATTACGTTTACGGTATTATGCAGAATTATCATTGTCATTTGCCAAAAGTGATGAAATCTAGTATTGTTATAAATGCAAAAAACAAAAACGGAAGAGGACTTGGAAATGGAGACTAATTATTATCATTAAGTAAAGTGTAATTAAGAAAATACATGTTATTTTCTTTTTAATTTTGCAACCTACTATTTCGGTCCGGCAAAAATCACTTCGGACCGACATATTTTGTCTTCTTGCCAGTCCTAATGACTGGCTATCTGAAAAAGTTTTCCACAGCTCTGGAATTTCTGAGAAACTTGGAACCTTTGTGAAATATAGTTCTGTATTTTTTTGTATCTGCTAGGCTACAATGCAATACAGATGATGGCCATCATGGAGCACGCGTATTACGCCAGCTTTGGGTATCAAGTCACCAGCTTCTTTGCTGCTTCTAGGTATGTCAGTATTATGTCAGTTAAAGTGCAAGTCATTCTATTTGTTTTCATATCACAGCCTCATTTTATGTTAAAGTTTAGATGCAATAAATTAGAGGTTCAGTTACATGGTTTGTTTTCTAATTCAGTCGTTATGGTACACCCGAGGAGTTGAAGGAATTGATAGACGTAGCTCACGCTAACGGAATCACAGTTTTACTAGATGTGGTCCACAGTCACGCATCAAAGAATACGGTGGATGGGCTTAACCAGTTTGATGGAACAAATTCCTGTTTCTTCCATGATGGCGGCAGGGGGCAGAATGATTTATGGGGATCCAGACTGTTTAATTATACTGAGTAAGTCAAATATTGTTTTAAAATAGTTGCAAAAGTAGATCTGAGAACTCAGTCAATTGAGTGAAATATTATGTTAAAATAGCTAAAGTAGATCCCAGAATTTGATCTATTGAACAGCAAAGATAATTCAAATTATTGATTCTGGAGCTAATTGAGGTACAGATGATGCTCAGAGAAATATCATAATATATAATATTACCTTTTTACAGGTGGGAAGTTCTACGATTCTTGTTATCTAATCTACGTTGGTGGATTGAGGAGTATAAATTTGACGGCTTTAGATTTGACGGTGTAACTTCTATGCTGTACCATACTCATGGAATAGGTAGATTCTTTAGGCCTAGCATCTGTATCAATCATCATTACTGGTGCCATATAATATATTAAACCCCTCAATATCAATGCAAAATATTGAACTCCCCTATTAAATATCAAACATGTCTAGTTCATTAATTATTGTAAAGTGGATGCACAAAGTTTACACCCTGAAATAGAACTGTGTGAAAATACAGTGATGACACATGTATGCTATTAAAGCTTCCTTCTATTCATTTGTAGGTCATGGTTTCAGTGGAGATTATGGGGAATACTTTGGTTTGAACACAGACACAGAATCCTTGGTTTACCTGATGTTATCCAATCAAATGCTGCACTCACTTTACCCAGAATTCATGATAACAATAGCAGAGGTAAATCTAATAATACTTGTACTCTTCTGATAACAATGGGGTGGATAGAATTATGCCCCTTGTACAGCATCAAATGTATATAACCAGGGAACACAGTAATGCAAAAATAGAAACCAAACCCAAACACATATTTCACCAGATGGTCTTCATTTGTAAATGATATTGAAAGTACATGTATAAACTATTTGTGTCCATTATGCCTTTTCTAATGAGTTGATGTGAATATTTTAGGAAGTGTCAGGAATGCCAGCATTATGTCGGCCCATTGATGAGGGAGGTACAGGGTTTGACTACCGCCTAGCCATGGCCATCCCTGATATGTGGATCAAGGTGAGAGAGCTTCATTAAAGCTACCGGTATATTTTAATAACCTTAAGATATATAACCCATTAGGACAGCTCTAGATGTTTCAATTAATGTGCTTACATATGAAAGTTTTTTTTTAGCTTTTAAAAGAGCGCTCAGATGACCAGTGGGAGATGGGAAAGATCTGTCACACTTTAGCCAACAGACGATATGGGGAGAAGTGTATCGCGTACGCAGAGAGTCACGATCAGGCGCTGGTAGGGGACAAAACTCTGGCCTTCTGGTTGATGGATAAAGAGATGTACACCCACATGTCCACCTTATCACCCCCTAGTCTAATTATAGACAGGGGAATTGCCCTACACAAAATGATCAGGCTCATCACCATGGGGTTAGGAGGAGAGGGGTATCTTAACTTTATAGGTAAGCTTAACATAAACAATGTCTAGGGAGATATTATTTGTGTGATTCAACTTTATAGATATGCTTATAATATTAATAGACTGAAGAGATATCATTCATTATTCAAAATCTAAGAATTAAAGAAATGATAGAAGAATGTATAAAGGAGAGATATAAGTGGATATTGTATAAAGTTAATACCTCTGAATGAAAACAAATATTTTTAGGAAATGAGTTTGGTCACCCTGAGTGGCTGGACTTTCCGCGGGCGGGTAACAACTCTAGTTACCACTACTGCCGACGACAGTGGCACCTGGTGGATGACGACATACTGAGGTATAAATATCTCAACAACTTTGACAGGGACATGATGCATCTGGAGATGAAGTACGGCTGGCTTAGTCATCCTCAGGTAAGGTGGAAAGATTGAATGGCAGTTTTCATAAAGAATTAGACCATTCTGTATGTGTTACATTTTGATTTTAAAAGAGACATTTTAATTTCCCTTTATAGAACTACATTTCTCGGAAGCATGAGGGTGATAAGGTGGTTGTGTTTGATAGAGCCGATGTTTTGGTGTTTGTGTTCAACTGGCATCCATCCAACAGTTACACAGACTACAAAATAGGGGTCAATATTCCCGGAAAGTATCCTTCACTTAAAAATGGAATCAATGTAAATTTTTATAAAGATTTAAATAGCAGATTCTTGGGAAAAATTTTTGTAAGTCCATGGAAATTGACATACATTTGGATCATTAATTAATGAGCTGTAAAACTGTGTTAAGAATTAGTCAGTCAAAGTCTGAAACTAAAATGCATGCAGTGGTTTTAACTGTACATGTTTCTTTGCTGATCACAACCAAGATTTATTATAAGTAAGATATTTTTAATGGCTGAAGGTCTTGATTTCACTGACTGAAGTGCTGGCAGATTACTAGTGAAGTACTGTAATCTGAATTTGGTATGAAATTATAATCCTTCATAATGTCAGATACAAAATAGTGCTCGACTCGGATGCTGAGCAGTATGGTGGACACAAACGTTTAGATCACTCTATAGATTACTTCACCAACAATGACCCCTGGGACAACAGACGCTGTTCTATGATGGTAGGTACTTACAGTGATAACCCGGTAAACTTAAACTCGCTGATGGTGAGAAATGTACCTCACAGAATCCATAGGTCTCTAAATAATTTCTCACATTGACTATGTTATTCAGTGCTTATTATACAGGGCTTTCAAAAAGATAAGAAACAGGCAGTACCTTTACAGAAATGGGAGGTCTGTGTAGAAGCAATTTTAAATGTTTTTCTCTAATATTTTGCTGGTATTATTGTTTCAGCTTGGTAGAGCTTCTAGATACAGGCAGATTTTGGAAGACCTGTATTTATTTGTTGTGTTCCAGAGCTTAAAAAAAAATACCTATATCTGAACTGAATATAAATGCTCCTCTTTTTTACAGGTCTACATTCCTTGTCGAACTGCCTTTGTTCTTGCAAAAGTGGATTGACCCTGGCTAATGCTGACATAGTGCTGATTTATTCCTAAGATCTGAAAGCATTGTCCAGTATTCATTACCGCTCTTCCACACAATGTACAATGTAGGAGGATGACAAAGTGTGTGCCATATTGTAGTCTAAATGGTCTATAAAATACAGCATGCAATGTATTTTAAAGGGACATAACAAATACATAATCATATTAAGCTTTAAGCCACACTGTTGTTGAGAAAGCAGTCCCGCAACATAAATATGTCTTCTGCTTCCCGGACTGCTCAGCCCTTCGAGGCCATACCGGTATTCTTTTTTTCTTTTTATTTAAAATTTAATTTGCCTATTTTTTTCATGCTATTGATGCTATCATTGTTGCTACTGCTGACAATAGTTACAAGGTTGTTGTATGTTAATCAAACATAATGGAGTAAAATTGATGACAAATTTACAATGATGTTCTGTCATGATTTAGTAGAGAGTAGCAACCACTCGTCTTGATGAGTTGTCTTGGTCTACAATTTCTAACAGAGTAAAACATGGACATTTTTGATGACAAATAGTGGACTACACAAAAGATAAACCAAGCACTCTGCCTATCAAAAGAGACTAAAAAGCTAACAAGGTTAATTTTATAATTATTTTATTTTTAAAATAATACCTGTGTATTTCATATAAAAGAGAACAATATCACAGGGAAAAGCATAGGGCTTCAGTAACAACTTGCTGTCTTTGATAATAATATTTTGAAGTTTCAGAATACACATGTATTTCTTAAAAAAAGAAAAGATTACAAAAATGTAATCATTTCCAAAGATAGTGCTTAAAAACACTAAAAATAACAGATTTATATATGAGAATAAAACTTAGCACCAATATCATTGTTGGAATTCAATGTTTAAAATAACAATATAACAGCAGATAAAGAAACTTCCATCTAGACCCTTTGACCCACTGACCTCAAAATCAGTATAAGTAATTTAAAACAACGTGTTGCAAAGACTAATGGAACTAGAGGTACTGTGAGCAATAACAAATATGGTTTTAACTGGTGAAAAAGGTTTTCCTGTGGCCGGGAAACGTGTGTTGGAAAAAAGTAATTATTTTCTAAAGATTGTGAAAGTTTCATCAAATTTCATTCAGTGGTATGAGAGGAGTTGCGGATAAGAGATGGGTACTATATTGGAATGTAAAACAAATGTGTATAGACTTGTACGTAATGAATTATTTTCTTTGTCTCAAAAAGTAGTACTATATTGGAATGTAAAACATGGCACATATAAATACATGATATTATATATAGTTATCCAGGTTCAATCAAGGGTGTACGGGGATTTACCGCGGTTTTTATTCCATACACCCTGAGCCAAAGGGTGTATGGAATACAACCCGGGCTAAATTCGTGTACCTGGATAATGAATTTATTTCCTATATTTCTGAATAAATTCTTTGTAAACATAATTCTCTTCAACTGTGTCTCAACTGGCTAATATTTACTACGTACTACAATGCATTGTGATGTCATGTTATTTGCTTTTTATCATGATAGAAAAACTATGCATTGTGACATCACGTCATTTACCCCCGTCTCAAGTCGGATGCACGGAAATTTACACCCGACTTTGTAACCAATCAAAGTTTGTGTTACAAGCTACATAGGAAATAATGTAATACATGTACTGATACAAAGAAATTGTACATGTATTCGGATTGTTCAACTGTAACATTATAGCTAGAGTTAACTATTATGCATTGATCAAATTAAAAAAAAAAAACCAATACAATTATCACAATGAATCAATAAATTAATAACAATTTGAGCAATAAGCTGAAATCTGATTAATGCAGTAAAAATTTGTAAACATTTGATCACAGTCATATAGCTACTAAATTATAATTATCTATATAATATTGTTTATAATACTTGGACCAGATCTCCCACTCTTAGTTTGGCACTGTCTGTCTCTTTCTCGTTTCTGAGATGTATCCCAAATGGAATCTGAAAATATTGATGCACTCTAATACATTGGAAAAGAAAACAATCTCGGCACAACACATTATACTTATTCTTGCATGTTTCCTATATAGTGGGTAAATTTTGTGCAAATCTTTCTTATAGATTGCAAAGAAATAAACTGGCCTAGGATTATCAAACTTTGTCATCTGATGCATTGGGTAGAAGGTGTGTCGCGCACAAAAAGTAGGTCACCTTTAATTAAGAAGTTATAGCCAAATATGGAAAAATCCTTTGGCCCATAACTAGAAAACTATAAGACTTACAATCATCAAACTTGGCCAGTTTATGCATCTTAGGTAAATCAATTTCAAGGTCACTGTGACCTTTAATTTAAGTGAAATTAAAAAAAAAAATGTGTCTTTTTACTATTCATTTACACATCCCAAATAATGTAAGAGTATTGCACTGTCCCTATTAAAAAAGTGTTAAATCAAGAAAATACTTATTTTTTAAGCATATACTTGACAGCAATCTATAACAAATATTATGTATGTTATCTTTCCCATTGTAAACCAAGCACTGGTCAAGAAGAATTTTGATAACAGAAAATTGCATGTCAAATTAGAGAGAAATTAATGGGTTTTGAGTGTGAAATTGGTGTTATCTGTATCCCTTGAGTATTGGGCAAATGGGTAAGCCTGTTTGATTAAAAATAGCTCTTGTTGGCTAGCTTAATTTTAAAATGAATTTGATGAAAAGTAATTAAAACTAATTTGATTCAATGCATAATAGACTAATCTGATATTATGTAATATTATTAATTTAAAAACTAATTTTATGGGATTGGGGTGGAATCAGCATGTCCATATGAATTTTATATTAAAACCTGTTGGACATTAAATCTCAGAGTATTTTATGTTTTCAAAAAAAATTATGGTAAACATTTCTGTTGGTAGTAATGAATAAGGTTAAGATTAATTAATGAGTTCAATGTAGGAAGGCTATCTGATAAAGCAATGTTACCCTTAGGGGATTCTGTTGAACATGTCATTTGATGGCCAGCCTTTTCTTTTCAAAATTAATTTGGTATAGATTAAGTTGTTAAGACTAATTTGATATTGTTTAATATGATGGGCATTTGACAAGGTCTAACACAACCAGCACAGAAATCTATCAGTGATGTAATATTTATTATAATTTATGCCTACATCACAGGGGATGCATAAATATTTTAAGGAATGGAAAAATCATCAAAATATTAGAACCAAGGTTGATGTGATTTTCTTGCACCTAAACTGTTCAAGAAAATTTTAAATTTTTGACAGGCGTATCATGCTGTGGCGCGGCACTTTATCTTTCTTATAGATTGCAAAGAAATAAACTGGCATAAAATTGTCACCAGTTGAATACAGTTCATATTTATACATATACAGTCAAACTTGTCTTAGCGGCCACCGGAAATCAACAGCCACTTGCAGTCAGTGGCCACTTTTAGTTCCCCCCGACAGTTTTTCTTGCATCTTTTAACTGCTTATCTTTATTAAACTATTGTGAAAACTGCAAAAGTAGGACAATGTAAATTAGAAATAAGTGTTTTGGAGTACATGTATTTTCAAAAAGTTGTTTTTGCATCATCGGATACCTAAGGGTAATCTTATCACCAGAGGCCTGTTCAACAGACCACACGCTTGCAAACATTTCTGTTGGAGGAATAAGGAATTTTGGCGAGCACTCACCAATGTTCACTCTGTTAAACAGGCCTATGGTATCCAATGTTGTGTTTCATGCAGAATGTATTGTATAGTCTTACTTTTATAAATACAAGTTTCCTGACAGTCCTTACCTTGCGGCCCCTACACACCATGAGTGTCTTGAGTGGTTACCTTGCAGCCCCTACAAACTACCAGTGTCCTTAGTTCTTACTTTGCCGCTCCTACACACAGTGTCCTTCTTTGCCCCTACAAAAGTTTAAAATAATTCCTTAGTCGACACATATACACCGCCAGTGTTAATTAAAAAGTTATACGACACATCGCCATTCCTTACTTGGGCCCCTATAAGTCGCCAAGTTCCTTTTGCGGCCCCTACACAACGCCAGTGTCCTTAGTCCTCACCTTGCGGCCCCAACACACCGCCAGTGTCCTTACCTTGCTGCCCCTACACACCGCCAGTGTCCTTACCTTGCTGCCCCTACACATCCCAAGTGTCCTTACCTTGCGGCCCCTACACACCGCCAGTGTCCTTACCTTGCGGCCCCTACACATCGCCAGTGTCCTTACCTTGCGGCCCCTACACACCGCCAGTGTCCTTACCTTGCGGCCCCTACACACCACCAGTGTTCTGAGTCCTTACCTTGCGCCCCCTACACATCGCCAATGTCCTGAGTGGTTCCCTACTCCTTTGTCCAGTCTCCTGGTCCAAACAAATCATCTGACATCGTGTACACCCACCCTGTCCCTGAATAAAGAGAACTCCACATCACATCACCGAGTAAAGGTGTGGAAATGTATATTACATGTACTGTCATGTTTGTAATTTATCTAGTGGATCTGTGAACCTATGCTGCCTTATTTGTATCAATACGTGCTATATTTATACGTACTGTAAATCTGTGCTGCCCTATTTGTATCAATACGTGCTATATTTATACGTACTGTAAATCTGTGCTGCCCTATTTGTATTAATATGTGCTATATTTATACATACTGTAAATCTATGTTGCCCTATTTGTAGTCTACTCCAATCATCTTCTTGATAACTTGATCCTCCATCCACAATTAAATTAGCTCGGAAACGTAAAACTAGATCTTCAAGATCTGCCAAAAACAAACCATTGTTGATACCATTATCAGCAAGCAAATCATATCAAAACATAAAAAATATATAATTAGTTTAATCATAATGGCTCATATTTACATTTCCAAGTATCTGACCTTTTACAGACACAAAATTAAAAAAAAATGTAATTGATTTCCTCATGAATGTTTGTTTTAAAAAAAACCACGTGCAGGGCCTACACACCTGAGGAAGCAGGCTTGGAGCCTCTCTTTGATTTTGCGGAGGAGGTCAAAGCTGTAAATATAAGGAATAGTAGATACTGGGACTCATTGGTTAAGGACAGACTCTCCTCCTGGCTCAACTCTGTCATTGTGTGAAAAATTAATTCACATCTAAACGCCTGCTGGTGTGTTTATGCAAATTATCACACAAGTGTGTACAAGGTTATTTTTGTTCTGTGCTAGCTTCATCCTACCACACTTGCAAATGGTTTTACTTCATATTAAGCAGGTCGAGGAAACTACCTTATATGGATATTGTTGTTATTGTGCAAGTACAAATTAAGTATGGATAATCTTTTACAGACACAGGCAATCATAAAAAATATATTTTTAATTTTTTTAAAAAATAGATGGATGTTCCATTTTCAACCTTTTTTGTTTTAGAAGACATGTAAAAAATTAAGTTTCAACTATACCTATCTGCTCATTTGTTGGGCCTTCTAAAACAAAAGTGCATTGCTGACTGCTTTTACAGCCTCTCTTGTGATTTTGCTATACAGGAGGTCCTGTACATTGGGTAAATAAATTAAACTGCCAAGTCTACGGGAGCATAAATTACACATTTAAACTTGTCATCACTGGGACTTCATTGGAATTTTAAGGTCCAATAAATTAGATTTTTTGCTCTCCTTTTTGATTCCTTTTTCGGCTCAACTCTGTCATTGAAAAAAAAATTTTGCAACAAAGGTCATAAATGTAAACCGTTAAATGACCATTGAAAGCCTTGTAGCCTGCTGGTGTGTTTGCATAGCAGACTACAAGATCCAATACATAACTGTGTACAAGGTTATTTTTGTTCTGTGCTAGCTTCATCCTATCACACTTGCAAAAGGATTTACTTCATATTAAGTTTGACAAAATACAGATGCATCTCATTTGAAAGGGAAATAACTCTGTCTTCACCACTAACAATAATAGCAAACATGGATCTGCTCTGCAGATGACACAAAAACTCTTCCATATATATGATTGGAATAAGATCATCTTAGAGATGAACTTTAATGAGAAAAGAAGACAAAAAATCACCTGTCTCTTTATCTTTCAGTTTACTAGTTCTTGTGTTATTATTGTTCTGCTGAATAAGCCGACATCCAGGTCTCTGTAAAGCTTTACTGATCCACTCTGATGCATTATCTCCACAATCAGTTCCAAGCACCCTGAAGAGAAAGATTTGAAAATATAAACCTGAGAACAAAATTATTGGAGAGAATCCATCGATGTCCTGATGCAAGTTATCATTACCTGTCATTACAGACTTTACTGGTACAAGACAAAGCCGAGTTAAACTGGGGACCTCCCTTCTCCCTGTGTAGTGGAAGTTTCAGTGGCTCCAAATCTAACAAAAAATGATTTTTTTTTCTTTAAAAACCCTCCAAATTTCTTTAATTAGATTGAAGTTGATTTCAAGTATTTCAATAATTTTTTGTAGAGAACTGTGTAGTGTACATGCAGGAAATTCAGTCAGATGATTAAAGTTTCCTTTGCTTTTAACCAAACAGCTACCTTTATATTGAAGTGTCAGAGTGCCCTGTGACAGCTCTATGGAGGGTTTGATCAGACACAGTTTGGGCTCCCTCTTCTGACTTATGGCTACTCCGTTGTCAGATACAATCATCCACTCCCTGTCATACAACAGGCCCTTAGGTCCGATATCCCACTCAGCTACCTACAAACAGGTACGATATTTATATACCACAAAACTCAACAGATACAATCATCCACTCCCTGTCATACAACAGGCCCTTAGGTCCTATATCCCACTCAGCTACCTACAAGTAGGCAGGATATTTCAGGCTTTGAGGCCACCAACACTGAGATTTTTATATGCTTGTAGCCCTGAAGCCTGTAATACAAATCTCTACAGATACTGTGGAATCATCATTGTTTATTGGGGACCGATTTTAGGACCTGGTGGACTTCACTAGTTACCCTTACCCATGTCATATTTAAGGTATAAGCAAATAACCCCAAAAAACTATATCCCCATGAAAAAAAAAAATTTTGCTTGCCTGCCCATAACATTGACCCTCAAGAATTAAAAAGATTCCATGGTATTAATAAAATGCCCTGAGAATGTATCAACATTGTACTTCCTCAGTTTTCTTTAATGTTTGCAATAAGGAGACACCAAACACTTACCATGAAAGCAGCACAAGATTTGACTGGGTACAGGCAGATATTGGTCAGTCTGACAGCCCCTGTAGAGGGAACCATCCTCTCTTTTGTCCTGGGTATGTCTACAGTTGTCAGCGTTTGGCACTTATTATCACTATCTGTATTTTCCCTCTGTCTTATTTTGTTTTCTGGTTCCACCTTTTTGTCAGTTTTCACTGCTGGAGAGAATTCATCGTCTATCTCTACTTCGTCCCAGTCCTCGGTAAATGTGGGTATCACTCGGACCTTCTCCATGAAGCTCTCCACAATGAACTTGAGGCAGTGCTGGGCATCACTAAGGGTGGACATGTAACCAAAGGAAATCCTCACGGACCCTGTCGGCTGACCATCAATCAGATCCTTGTCATCCCCACACACGTGCCCAGCCTTCACATAGAAACAAATACATGTAATTACAAAAGAACTTTAAATCTGGTCATTTTATTTCATGTTAGGTATTTTCTGTTTATATCTTCAATAGAAAACTGTTTCTCATTACAGAAACTTTTACTTAAATGGCAAAATATTTAAGTTATCCACTGAGTAAAATATATACCTGGTAATTTTTCAAAGCTCTAAAATTATGCAGTATTTTATTTAATCCTTCACTCTACATTTTATTCTCTTTTGTTACTTATGTTGGGAGTTGGTCTATACAACTAACCATCAGATTTTTCTTGATGCTCTCTGAGGTTATGTTAAGGAACATTTGACACGCTCCTATGTTACAGAAACAGCCACTTCTAAGGTGAATGTTGTACAACTGGGCCAGCTTGTCCACCTATACAAAATAAGCAGGTGATTAGGACAGGTAAACTCATACATCACTGAATAATACGGATGCAAAAAATTCTAGTTTTTCAATGTGGGTGTATTATAGTTATTTCCCTTTGCATATTTCCTTACTTCAGCAAATCCTATGTATTCGCCGTTAGCTCTCCTGAGGTTAAAATTGACCACTCCTCCCTGGGTGTTGGGGTCACAGAAGTTCCCATTGGTGTATATCTCAGCCAAGGGCATGCCATTACCATGACAAAGACCAGAAAGTTTATATTGGAAATACTTAGCAATGCAAAAAGTGTGTCCAGAAATTCTTCCCATACCACCTGAAAATTAAATAATATGTAATTGGCATAAAAAATGAAAAACTACATGAAAATTTATCTTTGAAATAATGATTTTTCCCTCAACACTCTTCATGCATCAGTTATGACATGCATTTATTATCAGTTTATGGTGAGAAAAAGAATTTGATGGGGCGTCTAGCATGAAAACATAAACGTTGAAAGATTGGGATTCAATTACCTGCGACCACACAATGTCTATTTCCCTGCAATTTACAGCCCAGATAAAACAATACGGGGCCGTCTAAGATATCAAAAAACACTTCAACACAATGTTAATGGACAATACACAATTAAAAATCACTGTAATTGATTGTTAAAATCAGATGGGAAATGCAGGTATTTCATCAAGGGCAATTAAAGCTCTGTTCTTAATGGTGCAATTATAAGAAAAAATGTTATCACTACCTCCTATTTTCTTCAAGGCATCCAAACCATGTCTAACTGCAATAATGTCTAGAAATGGAATAGTGCCATCCTCAAACCTGCAAAAAATAAATAATGGTTGGAGCTTTGATGTACTACAATGCTCTGGATTGAGAAAAGTTATCTAAAATACATAAATACATGTATTTAAAGAGAGAAGCATTGATTATGCTGACAAAAGAATCTATAATTTATAAATTTTCCCTACATTTTGGAACCCCCCCCCCCCTCTTCTTACAATATTTTTGACACACTGCAAATCTATTCAAGATAGATATGCCTTCAAAAATATACATTATTTTGCTTTTATTAATACTGTACATTAATTGCAAAATTTTATTTCAAATGCAAATGTAAGTTTATTCTAATTCATGAAAAATGAAGTTTAGTATACAATTATTTAATCATGTGTTTTCAACTGAAAAAAGTAAAATGTGATAGGAAATGGATTGTTTTTCAAGTTTTAATTTTCCTTAGCTTAGCTTTTCTTAGTTCTCTATCAAGGTTCCAAAAATATGAAGTATATTTTATCACACTATGCAAATTTCCTCTTTGGTATGTATATACTCCTGTGGTGAAAATGGTATGTAGTCACAATGAAATTCAGTCCATGGGGTGGCCAATCCAAAAATCAATGCCAGATTTCTAAACCTGGCAAAATGAGGGTAAATGACATTGTGGCTTTCCCTACAGGTGACCAAATATTGGATGGGAGATTGGTAATTTTATGACATCGCTTTTCAGTTGTGGAATAATCCCACTGAGCTTGCTTAGCTCACTCCTGAGCGTATTGATCAGAAGTAATTGTATTCAGAAATCCAAAAAGATTTATGCATAATGAAGAAATATTGTGCAGCTCCTCTCAACTGGGAGATTGCCTATTTTCAAATGAACAAATTTCATCAAATTTTTTTTTACTGTTGATTAATCTTTTGACATTAAGTGTAATCAAAATATAATGCTCTCCAAATTCTCAAAGGAGGGTGAGAACTTCGATGACTAATATTTGGGCTCAAAATATATTGAAATTGACAAAAACAAAACAAATGTAATTCAGAAACTGTAACATACAATGATTATGCATTTGTAATTTTGTCAACATAAATACACCTGAATGACCAGCACTAGGCCTTGAATCTGGGCACATTATGACATAAATACAGTACAAATATTGAAATCTGAACCGCTTGTAGTGCCCCAAATCAGATTTAAAATTAATATCAGATCAAATCACAGTGTTATGAAATGTTCTTGTCAATAAACTTTACTGTAAATAAGCAGATTACAAAGCTTATGCAGGGATAAATTCCCATTCATTCCGTGTCAGTATGTAAGGAAATGAACTTTACAATACAAGCATGCTACGCTTCATATTAAAAGATCCAAAATATTTTTCTTTGACCAAATATTGAACGAAAGGTGTTTATATTGGTTTTTTCATAAAATCCCCTAAAGCAGTTGTTTTAAGGAGATTTTCAGTAAAAATATTTGGAATGATTAATCATATCAAAATAAAATGAAGCTTAAGCAGTAAACAAAGTTGATAATGAAAAAGAAATTGAAATTTTTCGTAACTGGGTCTAGGTTTCCAGAGAAATTCGTAACTGTACAGAATGCTCAATGGTAGAATTCTAACACTTCACAAAACATTCATGGATAAAATCAAGTTTCACTATAGCATGATTTCATTTTTTTAAAAGATAAAATTACTAATTAAATCCAAATACTCAGTACCATCAATATGTGGTGATCAACAAAAAAAAATGCAGTAAAGGTTATACATGTATACTGTGATTATCACTAATTTTTGTGGGGGTTTAATTTTCATGGTTTTCAAGGTTCAGGATTTAAGTCCACCACAAAATGCAATTTTCACATATATAATTATTCTGAACAATTTTTCAACCGCAAAATCAAAGCCCCATGATGTGATTAAATTACAGTATACATGTAGAAGTACATGTACTTTGTAAATGAAATCTGGAAGATTATACAAAATTCAAAATTATCTCTTTTTCTCTTAAAATTACCATAAGGATAGCAATATTTGCATTCAAAAGCACTTGTTGAATCTCTCAAAGAAAACGAAAATGAATCACATATTAGAACTGTGCCCACATAGTTATAAAGTTCTTTATTATTATACTCTGCTATTTCCAATGCACTCTAATTATTTTACTTCAAAATTCTACATTCCCATCAATCAAGAAAGAAGAAACTGAGCATTAGTTTTCATTAATCATCTTTTAATTTGATAGGGACTTCTCCCTTTTCTCTCTCGTTAAAACTTTTTTTACCGGCAATGACGATCTTTCATGAGTAAAACAAATTCCAATTACATCCCTGGTTTTCAGAAGTAATTTGTGGAGTTTTGTCGTCAGGGTTTTATCACTATAAGAATGTAGTGGAGAAATCAATAAGCCTTAATTGTAAAATATGTCCTCTAGTTTCCTGTAGCTTAAAATGTGTCAAAAATTGAGGAGAAAACAGGAGTTATTGGGGAGGCCTGGCCTCTAAGCTTAAAGCCTGTCAGACGTATTAATGTTGTGTGCAGGAAGACGTGACAAATTCTCCGATCATTATTTCTCATTTTACATAGATACTGTCATATTTTACTCACTACAGAAAAAAAGAGAGTTGATTATTTGTATTTTCATTAATGTACATCCTTATTATACTACATGTATCTTTTTTAATTAAAATTTTAATAGACCACTCGCTCCTTCATCAGAAGGTTGTAGGATCAAACCCATCCCCGAACAACTTAAGTCGAAAATAAAATTTGAAGAAACGGTTCTTACACCAAGTGCTTGGCACTTTGAAGTTAAAGTTGAGGATATTTATGATGAGACCTTGAAAACTGAGGCCCTAGCTGTGTCACAATTATGAAAAAAAAAATGCGGCCTTAGATGTAAGTGCCATGTAAATGTCTAAATTTGAAGGGGGCTTCACTGAGTATGGTGATGTCTCTATATGACTGAAAATTCTCAAATGGGACATATATATCATATACACACAATTGTTCAAAGCTTTTTGAGCATACTGAATCAAATTGTTATTCAATTATAACAATAAGAAGTCTTTCATAATGCAGACTTATACCTGCATTACATAAGGAATCATCCTCATCCAAAGCTAAACATGATAGAACTGGTGCTATAAATTTCAATGATTCAATAAGAGAAAATAAAGTAAAAAGAGAATGGCATATAAATGACTTTTCAGAATTGTGTGTTGCAGATATTGGCTTAAAATTATTTGTAAAATGATGTTATGCAATTTGAAAAAAATACCGGTAATATGAAAATGCTCAGATTCCTTCAATAAGATGAAGAAAAAAACCTAGAAGCTACTTTCAAAGATGCTTAAACAACAAAAATTATAATAAACAAAATAAAATTCCTTCATTTTTCACATTTTGTGGCATTATCCATTACATAATGACTCCAATGAGTGACTTTTTAATGTTTTGGTGATCATAAATCTGCTACAGTAGGATGTTTCCCTTCCTGGTTTGATTGACAAGAAATACCCTACTGCCAGAATTTTACAATGGAAAGAGGCACAAGGAAAATAGATTATAAATGTAAAACCGGAGTGAAGGGGGAATATTTCGCTCATCGTCTGCTGATAAAATGGAAGGAAGCTGACAGAAGGGAGGATAAATGTAATTGAAATGTTGACAATTTTGAAGTTTATCGAGAAATATTGATGGAAAGGGAGTTGGCCCATGAAAACTACACCATTATAAATACCATGCATTATTTTTTAGGGATCCTATTTCGCCATCAAGAAAATTATGAGAGGTTTATGGAGAATAATTCAGCATTTTCATTTGCTCCGACAGAACCATCAGGTCACGACCTTGATTTTACTGTTACTTCCTGATTCTCTGAAATATCATTTTTCTGTAGAAAATATATAATGGATATTCAATGTTTTGTAGTTGAATATGGAATTTATTTCACGAGTGGGACAGGATTTTTGATATTTTCACGAGTGCGAAGCACGAGTGAAAAAATTCAATGTTTTGTAGTTGAATATGGAATTTATTTCACTCGTGAGACAGGATATTCTTTTTATTGCATTTTTAAAAAAAAATCTTTGATTTTTCCTTTGCTTTTGTCTTTTTGTTGTACAGTTATAGCCTACATGACGTCATAGTTGAGCGGTTGAGACGTCATAGCTAAGTGAGGTGAAAACACTGTAGACATGGATTTAGCAACATATTTTTGACATTTTTGTCAGTTTTTTTCGCTGTCAGAATGGTTTATTTATTTCCATCTATCTTATATTAGGTCAAGGATGATTTTCTTTACAACAATCTTTGTTATGGGAAGGGAAATCAAGAGTTTTCCCGCACTTCTGATATTCGTCACACTATGACAGGATATCATTTTGATATCCTTTCACACTGTGACAGGATATCATTTTTATTCAATGAATAAATTACAGTATTTCACAGGTAAAAATGTAATAAAATGGCTCCCTTAATATTCTCCACAAATACCCTAAAAAATATTACTGTTGTTGTTGTGCACAATTCTCCACAAATACCCCCAAAAATATTACTGTGTTGTTTTTTGTACAGTGTATCATAAGAATTCCTCATTTTTTGTATTTTAATTGCATCAGCCAAAATAAAATGAAGATCTTTTAAGCTATATCAACCTACCTATCTGCCAAGTTTGGTCTGAATACATGAAACATTTCTGTAGCAGAACTAGCTGACACTGTCCCTCCGCCAAAGTAAGTCTTCTTTAACAGTGAGGCTGACGAGTTCTTGACAAGGAGGGCCCCTAAAAAGAGAGAAAACAAGTAGGGATGATATTTACCATATTTAGTTGAAATTTCAACAACCTTAGGATAAATATTATTTGCATATTCCTGCACATGATTAAAGTAGATTTGTACTCAAAATGTGAGTTTGCTCATTATAACAGGGGTCTTCTTACCGGGGTACTTTGTAAACAGACTAAAAATCCATTTCTCTCTTTGACATGGTCTTTGAAAATAAGATTTTACCTACTGTGCAGTTAATTTGTAGACACTAATGCTTGTACTGTGATCTTGGTCTGATTGTAGTAGCATAATGATTAGGAACACTATGATTAGGAACACTAGCTAAAGCTTGTAAGTTCAAAATAAGGTTTTATATTTAACCAAAAGGTTGCAAAAAGCTGCAGGAAGTAATTTGATTCTAGTGTGTAATAAAGAAGAATAGGCTACTGTGTCTAAAAGCCTTATATTGCAAACTACAGCTTGATCATGCAGTTTTCATCTCTCATGAAACTAAATATAGCTATGAAAAACGACACCCTTCCATGAAAATGCAATAAATATTGGAAGATTAAAAATCTGTTAGACAAGTCTACATCACAAAAATTTATTAGAGTACTTTATAGGTCCTATATATATGTATGTGATTGTTAAGAAAAATTTGTGAAAAGGACTGCTAATGTTATAACTGATCATGTTATTTTCATGTGACTCTACTTTTCTGGATATTCATGTGCCATCTTTGAGGCCGCAGACCATTCTTTTAAATGACCTTTTATGTGTGTTTCAGCAATATAAGAATAAGGGCAAGTAATGTTTTGATTGGTACTGATGCCTCTAAATCACAAAAAATAATAAATTCCTCTCTTAAGATTTTAGAATCTACAGCTGTACAATATGTACAATTTTTGTGTTGAAATTATGATATTTACCCAAACCAGTAGGGAAACCAAACATTTTGTAGAAGGACAGAGTGACAAAGTCTGGTTGATATGTCTGTAGATTTAGAGGTGACGTGCTGATTAAGGCGGCAGCATCCAACACCGTGTACCAGTCCCCAGTAAACTGGTTCTGGAACCCCAGTCTCTGGTCCTTCACATCCTGTATCCAGGATAGTGGATATTTACAGCCGGAGAAGTTAGACTGGGCCGGATAGACAAATAAACAGTTTCCTGGGTTATATGGACTGTGCTGCAGTACAATTTGTGATTTAGAGACGTCTTTGTTATACAGATCTCCTTCTGCTAAACATATAATGGCTGATACCCTGTCCTGTAGACTTTCCCTCATACCCTGTACTGATGTGTGGTTGTCAAGGAGATAGCAAAAACAACCATGCTTGGATTTCTTTGATTGAGATGTGATGTGTGATTGGTCATCTTCTGCTGTATCACTGCTGTTCATTGGTTGAGAAAAATTAAAACATTCTGCAACAGTTTTGAGGGCAGCTGTACAGTTGGATGTGAAAATCACTGTGTATTCCTCTTGGTTTGTGTTAAAGTGTTCCAGAAGCCTGAATAAAATTACATATCAACTAGAAATATAAACTAGAGCACTTTATTAATGTATTATGAAAGTATATAGATGATTAATAGTTTACATGCATCAGCTGCATGTAGTAAATTTATAAACTTTTCAAAGATTTCTTCATAGGAATAGCTTCAAGTGCTTACATGTTCAATAGAAAAATTATGTTATAAGGAAATTTCTGAGAAAGACACTTTCAAACTGAATACTTTTCCAATCCTGACAGACCTTACAAATGTATGCTACAAGTAACAACTATAAAAGGTCTATTACATGAAACATTTACTTTCATCAGACATTTACCTGAATCTAACCTGGTCCACTGCATCAGTTGAGAGTCTGCTGCTCTCACTGCGACTGTGTGGGTTACCATAGAGATTGCCTAGCAACTCCTTCTGGTAAGCCTCTATCTGAGATTTGGAGTACAGGGTGGCTCCAATGTGCTCCACATACGTACATCCTACAAAAAAGGATGATTTTATAAACTTTATAGAACAAACTTATAATTAAACTGCAAGGAACAGATCTAGGTAGACCCACAAGGGACAGATTTTAGTACACCCTCCGAGGAACAGATTTTGGTACAGCCTATAAGGAAGTCATATTTTGGTACACTCTGTACATGCAGCTATAAAATAATATTAAACAGTGTTTAATTGTTATTAATTTACGTAATGTGCCTTCTCATGTTATGTAACACATACTTTTCATGCTTCGTTTATCTAAGGCACTTTACCCTCATGTAACAGTCTCTTTTTGTGCTATATGTTTCTGTAGTGTTATGTCCATGACTATTATATGTATTCATAACTTCATGTGTTTGTACGTCTCTATTTGTGTTATTTTCATTGTTTGTATTGACGCCATTTTGGTTTTAATTAATGGTCAATTAGTCCGGGGCTTTTAGCAATTGAGGGGTACCCCCTAGGGGGCATTCATCTACTTACGTAAATTAAAACAATAGAGGGAGACCCTCTAGGCAATATTGCCACTGGTCAAGTACCAGGCGCCCCCTGGCGACAGGGACCTTTTTAACCAATCAGAGCCCTGATTGAGTTATTTTTAAATAAAAACAAATTAATTAACCAATCAAAAGACGTAATTTCATAATAACTATCTGCAACTTTCCAGGAAAGCGTCACTTTTCTGAGAACTGGCAAAGGGGAAAGGTCACGGAATTTTTTTTTTCTCAATTTCCGCTTTGCTCTAATTTTACATCTGACGAAATTCACGTGCTTCCTGTTTAGAGCTAATTCTTTCAACATGGCGCATAGACTTTACGTTCGCTCGTTCTTCGGCATCCCAGCCTGGTATGTTATGTGCGACGAGGAAGTTGAGAGACTTTTCGAAATCATTCAGGAGGCCAATCACGTTCTTACCGATGCGCTGTTTCTGGTAACAATGGACTGTTCCGCATTCTGTAATGGATGTATTTTCTGTTACCCTCAGGATTTCGCTCCCGTGCCTGCTTGCCGTGTGCGTGACCAGCGTTCCCAGTGAATACTTGCCTGAATTTTCTACGTATGTGATTGTACATTTGTTTATTGTTATATCTAATCATGTTATCCGACAACGAAATAGAAATGACAGTCGGTGAAGCCGCTGTGACTAAGTGGGCCGACCGGAAGAAACTTTCACCCCGCACAGCAAGTTTACTTATTGAGCTGGGGTATGACAGCATGGAGGCGCTCTCATTACTAGTCGAAAACGATCTGCCCTCAACCATTCCTGTGGGACAAAAACGCCTGCTCTTACATTCTATAAGGCAAACGTTCCCTCGAGGCCTAGCAGCGACGGAAACCAGTAGACAAGAGTCAAGTGCAACAACATCGGAGGCCCCAGTGGAAGTTCACGCTGATCCCTCGCCTGGGACACCGTTACCAACAGAGCAAGTGCAAGGACAATCGAGTGATAAATTCATCTCCGAGATGTTAGGCCAACTTCAATCAGCCCAAGGATCCAGCCAGTCCACAATCAACACTGCCCCTACACTGGACCAACCAGGTATGTTCTCATGGCAGGACCCTCAGATTTATCTTAAATCCCTTTCTGCCCCTACATCAAGCCAATATCATGATATTGTAGATTTTGTTAATCTGGCTGCTGCCTCACAATCTGAAAGAGTTTTGTCCAACAATGAAGATGGGCAGTTAGTTTTTAAGTCAGGGCCCTCAAAACCCAAGCTGGAAAACATTTCTCTGTCCCAATGGTCAGTAGCCAACTTAGCAATCCTGCAAAAATTATTGCAGGAAAATGCCTTATCGCCAAATCATATGCTAGATTACTTATCGTATACCACCAGGGTGTACCAACTTCTGGCGTCGTACGAAATTAAGTCTGTGTTTTTCTATGACAGAGAATACAGAAAGCTTCAGAACCTGCACAAATTTAGGTGGGGCACAGACATCCCCCATATCCAAACGGTTTATTTAAAACCTAGGGTTCAATCAGCCCAGCCAAATCCCACAAAGTCGGTACGACCTATACCAAGTGGTCAATTTCCCCCTAGGGCTTCCCATACACCCCAGGGTTCAGAAATTTGCAAGCGGTACAACACGAGGAAAGGTTGTTACTCTAAACAATGTAGATTTTCACATGTGTGCGCAATTCCGGGCTGTGCCGAGAAACACTCTTCCACTGATCATACTGCTTCAAAAAACGGTTAAAACCTTCAGGTCTCATCCTGTCTGCTTGGGAAGATGAACTCAAATATGATCCAGATAAATCTTACATTCTTCAAGGTATCAAAAATGGCTTTCATATCATAGATCCCTCCCTGTCCCCCCAGTCAGTTGAAATGGATAATCACCCTTCAGCCTCCCCTCATTCAGAATTATTTTCAAAAGCCACGGCCCAGATTTTAGATGAAATTAGCGAAGGCAACTATGTTCATGCACCTAACCCCCCCCTATTAGTTAGTCCAATGGGCATTATTCCTAAATCAGATGGGGGCGTTCGCATAATACATGACTGTAGCCGCCCCAAAGGTGCTGCAGTCAATGATTATGTGTCAAACGATCATAAATTCAAATACCAGTCGTTAGATGATGCAACTAAATTAGTCAGACAGGGCTGTTACATGGCCAAAGTAGATTTAAAATCGGCTTACCGATCAGTTCCTATTAGTGCAGAAAGTCAAAAAGTTACAGGTTTTAAATGGCCCTTTGCAGGCAAATTTTCTTATTTTTATGACACTAAACTCCCATTTGGATCCAAAGAATCCCCTGGTATTTTTCATAGACTTTCCCAAGCAGTTCGCAGAATGATGGCCCGTAGGGGTTACATTATTGTAGCTTATCTAGATGATTTCTTCATTTGTGAGAAGTCTAAACAAGACTGCGCACAAGCTTTGTCAACGTTAATACATCTCCTTAGGAAACTAGGTTTTTATATAAATTGGAAAAAAGTAGTTGACCCCTCTCAAGTATTAGTTTTTCTAGGCATAGAAATTAGTAGTGTACATATGGAACTTAGGCTGCCCGCAGGCAAGTTATCAGAGCTTCGCAACGAGCTAAATCTCTTTACAGAGCGCAAACGTGCTTCAAAGCACCAATTGCAATCCCTAGCTGGGAAACTTAATTGGGCCGCATCAGTGGTATACGGTGGAAGAGTGTTCCTGCGCCGCATTATCAATGCCTTTACCGGCCTCAAGCACAAATCTCACAAGATTCGCTTGTCAGGTGAGATCTTCCAGGATATTTCCTGGTGGAGCCAATTCCTTCAAACTTTCAATGGGAAGTCCCTACTTCTCCATACTAAGCCAATTACATCAGTTTACACTGATGCCTGCACACTGGGTGCAGGGGGTTCATGGAACCACGACTGGTTCTATTGCAATTGGGAATTAGATTTACCTTCTGCAACCAATATGCATATCAATGAAAAAGAAATCTTGGCTGTTGTTATCGCGGCTCATCGCTGGGCCCCACTCTGGGCCCACCATAGGGTTACTATGTTTTCTGACAACTCAGCCACAGTGGCCAGTATTAATAAATGCATGTCAAAAAATTCTGCTCTCATGCAATGTTTGCGCAGTTTGTTTTGGCTCTCAGCCACTTACAATTTCAGATTTACTGCCAAACATGTACCTGGTAAGCTTAATTGTAAGGCAGATTTTATTTCTCGCCTCCATGAGAAGCAAAATTTTACCACCTTCTTAGATTCCATTGCACATCCTCGCACAGGATACGTGGATGTGAGTACCTGGTACTCACATATTTCTAAGCCCACCTTTTCTTGTCTTTTTGACAGGCACACACCAGCTTTCAACCACTTCCCTAGATGCAAGAGTGCGGTTGCTTAGATGCAACATCCTGGCTGATTCCACCAAGAGGACATACTGCTCTTACCTTCAGTCTTATTTGTTGTTTTGTAATTCCCTGGGCATTGCCCTGGTGCCAATATCACCTGATAATTTGTGCAGATTCATAGCTTTTCTGTAGTTTAGGTTATCTTTTTTTTCGATTCGTAATTATTTGTCAATCGTACGCTTGCTGCACCTAGAAGCAGGTCACCCAAATCCTTTAGAATCCTTGCAAATTACTAATCTCCTTAAAGGAGTTAAACGCCTCCTAGGTGCAAAGTCCAATCCTAAGCTGCCCATCACCCCTGACATTTTATATAGAATGTTTCAGTTCATTAATCTGCAAAGCCCAGAGGATCTCACCTTCTGGTCAGCCTGCTTAGTAGCATTTTTTTCCTTTTTTAGGAAATCTAACTTACTTGCCCCAACTTGGGACAAATTTGACCCTAACAAACATTTGTCAAGGTCTAATATTACCTTCACCTCTAATGGAGCAGTGATAACAGTGCTCTGGTCAAAAACCATTCAATATTCTCAAAGGTCACTGCAAGTACCCTTGCCCCATATCCCAAAGTCCCCCTTTTGCCCGAGTTGTATGTTAAAGCTTACCTTTAGCCTCTTTCCATCCGCTCAGACCCATCAGCCAGCCTTTACCTATTTATTGGGGTCTCAGTGGCATTTATTATCATATTCAACCTTCCTACGAAAACTGAAACATGTTTTATCAAAGATGGATATTAACCCTGATAAATTTTCAGGGCACAGTTTCCGTAGGGGAGGGGCATCCTTTGCATTAGAGTGTGGTTTACCACCCGAGTTAATTCAATCCCAAGGAGACTGGCGATCAGATGCCTATCGTTCATATTTGGACCCATCTCTTTCATTTCGGTGTCAGGTAGCTGCCAGGTTAGGTTCAGAATTCCAACGAAAATACCCAAGCTAACCTGCCATGTGAGCATTCCTTTTTGGTATATTGATCTATGTACATATTTTTGATATTTGATATATATGTGTTATGCTTAGTTAAGTTGCTTGTGGCAGGTGCTTTTGTGGGTTGGCCTTCACAGGATTCACATTCCTTCATCCACTCCGCCATGTGCCACTAACTATTCCCTGTGCTATCCTACCTTGTGCTTACTCGGAGAGTTCACCTATTCTAAGACACTCGATGCGAATTTCGCTCAAGCTATGGTGAGACTATTTCATGAGCTAATGTACAGCTCTTCGATTACCGTACTCATTCTTGGTGGTGCTTCCTCCTATTAGATCACCGATGCGTCAAGTCTGCAGCACACAAACTGTCGAAAAGATGTTCACGCTGGATGTGATGACCCTACATATTCCTGACTATACAATTATAACAAACATCATGTGCAATATCACTGTTTGTAATTGTTATTACCACTTGACTTGCTGTTATTTGTTTAAATTGTTAGAATAGGCGTGCATGTTGTGTGAAAGATTTTTATTTTTTTATTTATTCTATTTTAATTTTATTGTTTTTATTTATTTTTCCCCTACACTCTACTCAGTTTGGGCTTTTGGAGGTTAACCATGATTTCATTCAACTGATTATTATCACTTACATGTCTAATGTATTTTATATTTCATTGCATAACAAATAAATCATGGTTATGTCTGCCCAAACTTAACATTGTGTTGTCTTACTTTATGTCATGGCTGCAGTTCCTAAGTTTAAGGTTAAGGAAATTAATATAATATTAAACAGTGTTTAATTGTTATTAATTTACGTAATGTGCCTTCTCATGTTATGTAACACATACTTTTCATGCTTCGTTTATCTAAGGCACTTTACCCTCATGTAACAGTCTCTTTTTGTGCTATATGTTTCTGTAGTGTTATGTCCATGACTATTATATGTATTCATAACTTCATGTGTTTGTACGTCTCTATTTGTGTTATTTTCATTGTTTGTATTGACGCCATTTTGGTTTTAATTAATGGTCAATTAGTCCGGGGCTTTTAGCAATTGAGGGGTACCCCCTAGGGGGCATTCATCTACTTACGTAAATTAAAACAATAGAGGGAGACCCTCTAGGCAATATTGCCACTGGTCAAGTACCAGGCGCCCCCTGGCGACAGGGACCTTTTTAACCAATCAGAGCCCTGATTGAGTTATTTTTAAATAAAAACAAATTAATTAACCAATCAAAAGACGTAATTTCATAATAACTATCTGCAACTTTCCAGGAAAGCGTCACTTTTCTGAGAACTGGCAAAGGGGAAAGGTCACGGAATTTTTTTTTTTTTTTTTTTTTTTTTTTTTTTTTTGTACGAGAGTAAAAAGTGTGAGTCTGTGTAGATCTTAGTTAGAGGTTAACCATGATTTCATTCAACTGATTATTATCACTTACATGTCTAATGTATTTTATATTTAATTGCATAACAAATAAATCATGGTTATGTCTGCCCAAACTTAACATTGTGTTGTCTTACTTTATGTCATGGCTGCAGTTCCTAAGTTTAAGGTTAAGGAAATTAATAGCAATACATATTGGTAAAGACCTATAATGGAAGAGATTTTGTACATACTATAAGGAACAGATCTAGGTACACCCTAAAAAGAACTGATTTTGGTACACCCCACAAGGAACAAATTTTCAATTGGTACTCCGTATAAAGAACAGATTTTGGTAAAACCTACATGTGCACCAGGTTTTAGGTTATTTCAAAAAACCAACAAAGAAGCAAACAAACAAATATCCCCCCCTCTCAAATAGATACTTCCATTAATTAGACAGTATGTTATTTCATGGTTTATGATTTGCATTTCATTTTTGTAAACTGTCAGGAACTTTGGCAGAATAAACTTCAAAACTGACGTCTGGTTTACCACATCAAAGCCGTGTCTGCATATTAATGAGCCAGTTAACGAATCTAGATTATTTATTACATCTGAATATCTATCTAATACATTTCTACACATCATCTGCTGGATTAGCAATTGATGAAAAAAAATGCTTTTGAGGATGTTAAATGCATTTATTTGATTAAAATAACAACACCTAAAAAAATCTATATACCGGTAAGCCTATAATTGTACTGCACTTTCATTGTAAATCATTGTTTGCAGGCAATTATTTAAGCATGAATAAAGTAAAACAAAACTTTTTAGTAGACAACATGGTACAAGTTAGGACATTTCCCTATTAAAAACTGCCTCTGAAAAAGAAATTAAGCCAATCTTAGAAAATGGTCCATGTCAGAGCAGATGTTCTCCTGCCTAACTTTGGTGAATGCTGCGTTCTTTTCTTTTTAGAGATGAAGGTAAACTTACTTCAGTCTACCAGTATATCATTTTATTGTTTAGGTTAGATAATTAAATATGTAACTACAACTGTTTAAACACTGCAATCTTATATATTTATAAAAATTTTTTTTAGATTAAATATATGAATTTCCTGGTAATGCTGATAACTTCTATGCTTTCTGGTTTGCATGTGTGTAAATATTTACACGTAAAAAGTAAGCAACGTAAATTATGACAATAACTTACAAAGTGAGTCAAAGCAAATCATGTTCAAAATATGTCTACATGAGTACATCAAACAAAACATCTTAATGTTCACCAATGTTTGTGGTTGGAGGTTGTATCAAATCTTAACCACTGAATCCATACAAAACAGTTATAACTTTTACACTTGTCATTTATTGATTTAGGAATTTTTTTTTTTACTGAAGCCCAGGAACAATTGTACTAATTTACATTTACATATTAAGATGAAAAGTAATATAAAATATATATGTTACAATATTTCCATTTCTAATTTTTTTCTCTGTGATAACTCTTTAAAAGTTTTGGGAGTATATTCTTGATAATTCTGCCGACATGTAAATTAGGTAGGTCGATAGGTCAGGAGCTAAGGAGGCCTAATACGCATGCAAATCTCGTGCGCATCTGTCTCTGTGTCTGACGCTAAGGATGCCAAATATGCATGTAAATCTCGTGCGGCTGCCTATGTGTTTGACGTCAGTGGGTGAGGACTATTGAAATTGGCATGGAAGTCCTCGTGTGATTATCGTCTATGTCTACATTTTTAAAATCTAAATCTACAATTTTATTTCACAATGAAATGGAAATATAAGGTCACTGTCAGAGAAAACATCAAAAATAAACATATAATTTTAGAAATTTGCCCGTTAAAAATTAAGGTTTCCCACTATTGTTGATGCCCTGGCATATACTCTCAAAACTAGACAGTGATTCCTTAAGTGAAACTTTTATCCAAGATGCACTGGGAAACAGATTTTGTGTCAGAATAGACAGCTAGGGTGTCCACAATCTGATTAAAATCAGATCATTGTTACGCTCCGAAATTCTGATGTTGCTGTATAAAGTGTACAGCAACATCAGAATTTCAGAGCTTAACAGCGACATTTCGGAGATTAACAAAAATCAGATTGGGATGTCGAAGAACACTAAAAATATTTCAGTGGAAATAAAAATAAGGGCAGCCTGGCTTGCGACGATGCCTTAATATCTGACAAGGGAACAGTCACCCATGTAGTGCAGTGGTAACAGAGCAACTGCTGTAGAACCATGGAATAAGAAGTTAATCCTCATGTTGCAGGTTCCAATCTACTGCAAGACATGGAGACCAGTCCTTCAGATGAAATTGAATAAACCGAGTTCCTGTGTCACAGTAGGTGCTTGCACAAAAAAGGTATAAAGAGCGATATATAGTAAGTGTCTCAATTGGCCCCTTAAAATGAATATCTTAATTGTATTATATATATAGCTTTAATTTGTACAGCTATATATGCGACCTTTATTGGTCATTTTCATTTTGATCAAAATGCCGTTATTTTAGAAATATGACATCATAAAAATAACGTTTTCCCGCCATTTTAGCATATTTTGTATGAAACTGCTCATTTTCAAGCAGTTTTTCTTCCAGAAAATATAGAGCGCAGCATAGAACAAGATTTTTATTTTTACCAAAGATGTATCTATCCAATATTAATTAGTGACAGAAAAATTAGGTATGTTCTACACTGCGCTCTATGTTTCCCATAAGAAAAAACAGCAAGAAAAAGGCATATTTTTGGCTTTTTTGTTAGATAGCAAAAATAGCATTATTTCGCATGTCATTTACAGCTAGTGAGTGCATATAAATGTGAAAAATATATTGGAAATATTTCAAATATCATCTTTTCTTTAAAATAAATATCAATTAAACATATTTGAATGTCATTGTAAAATATTGATTTTTAGGGGGCCAAAATTGGCTCTTATCATATATACTCCTTTTGCAGATTTCCACCTGCAAGTGGTGGCATCTCCATAAGAGTGAAAAATTCTCAAGAGAGACAGAAACAGCAGTGTGAGAGATAACACAGTTGTTGGATTAGAATGTTGTAACTGTACAATTTGGCAACTTAATTATAATTCTATTAGCAAAACGGAGCCAAGTCTTTCAATGAAAACCCAACTGAGTTACATGCAAAGTAATTCAACCATGCAATAATTTGATGAGTTGATAATTCATAGTAATTAGAATGAAAACAAATTAGAGGAACAGACATTTTCATCTATGTCTTGTGATATAACTAGATCTGCATCACCATCACTGACAGATGGAGTTTACAGATAGGACATTCATGTGTCCCCTCTGCTGAAGTGGAGTTGGATCTCTCTGTTTTGCACCTGCAGGTTATGAGGTATATATAGCATTAGGATCTGTGTTACTGTACAATGAAAATGATATTATATGTGAACTTTGTCACTACAGTTCAGGCACCTTAAAATTAAAGACTTACCATTCCATCCCCTTCCCCCCTTTGCAAAATATCGGAATAAGTCACAGCTTAACTCTGAGTGAACTATTTACATGATAACTGGTACATGCATAAGATTATGAAGTACTGTAAATCACTTCTTATTCGAATGAACTTTATTTTCACATAATTATGCCAGACAGTATGCTCACAAAAATATCATTCTTGTATATAAAAGCATTCCTTATTAAGATTACATAGAGTAATAACCATAATTCATGAAAATTTTGTCTTGCTATTAAAGAGTCAATGACTATGTTGGGAAAATAAGGTGTCGCAAAAATTTAGTGATCTACAGTAACCATTTTGAATCAGTTAACCTAAAGAACTTACAGTACAGTTATGAATACCATAGATCAGATGTAACATAATTTAATGACAATTATTAATTTGTTCAGACAAATGAACCACTGATATGATTCAGTTCTAAATGAACCAGGGTATGTCTGGACCTCGTTACACATCTAGCTTTATGCTTGCTTTTTCACCAAAGATGCTGAAAGTATAGATACAGGAGAGGTATTTATATTTTATTCACAGATCTACAAGATGTTCAAAATTCAGTAGCTATAGTGTCATTTTGGATACAACCCTCTAATAACTTTCAACTATCAGCAGGAGATGCAGTTCATTAAAACCAAATACAAGGTCTTTGAATGCCAGCAGGGAAATTACAAGACAATTTTCCACCTTACTTGGTTGGTGTGATATTTTTCAACAGCAAAATAATGTTCTGAGATCAATACAAAGTAAAATAGAATACTTGTTGGGGACATTCTCGGCATCACACCGTAGACTGGTCTAATTATTGTGGACCTCTAATAAACTCCCATTATCTCGGTGTGGAGTGCTAATTCTGCCTTGATTGAAATTGCTGGAGAAGCTCTGGGGCTTCACTGAAGCAAGTATATATAGGAAGAAGTCTTAATAAAACAAGAGGAGGAAGTGTGATACAAAAAATTTATGAGGCGATATGATTGTCTTCTAAACTACTTATAGTTTATTTCTGGACAAGCTAGAAGACATTTTATTGATATTGTTGCTCCTCTCTGAAAATCAAAGATCAGAAATGACAGTACATTTGTCACTCTTTCAGTGCAATAAAATTCATAACTTTACCAAAAACCCTATATAGTTTCCCCATTTTAATGTTGCATTCAGACTTTATCATTGAATCTTGACTGAACCCATGTGGTCAGATACTATTTGGTAATTTTCAATAATTAAAAGTTTATTTCCAATGATATTAATGCACACAGAGAAACATGCTTGTCTTTGTTTGTATGAAATCTCAGGAAATATGTTCTTGTCTGTTTTCACCTGCAGCAGCTACAATTTGCCCTAAATGAAATATATTTATACAAAAATCCATTTTCTTCATTTGCCATTCTTTTGATTTAAATTACAAGTTTTAATACAAGAAGCAGGTGGCTTGATACAATCTGTGAATTATTTCTTTACAATCATATTCAAAATTTATTTTTGGCCAAAAAAAAAAAAAAATTGGACCAAGTGAAAACTTTGAGGTATACAAGGACTCAAGACATCAAGGTAAAAGGATGATGTGACATAACTGCTATCTGGGGCCCCTTTTTTCACAACGAATTATATTTAACCTACAACGATGTTGGTAGTTTTCAAACATGAGTGAATAAATACGATGCCTTTTGAAGAGTTTCAATAGTTCAGACTTGTTTTATTATAAGGAATACTGCATTATCTTTGATTTTTAAGACCCTATCACAGTTAAATTCGGCCAGGTTTGTGAGAATATTTTCTTTTATATATACAATAGAGGGATATGCGTGTTCGATTATATGGCTATTGTTATTATTACGCACATAGTCATTGTCCAATCCGATGACAGAACAACAAAACATGCTTGTTTAGTACGTTTACATTTCATCGCAGACACGTGGTTTAGGTCAATTTACCTGTTATCCTTTTTCTACATTTCATACTTTTATAATGGTCAGCCAATGCTGTTTATACTGAATAATACGCATGTATTTTCAGTATTTATGGTCTTTAGGACAAGAAATGCACAAGAAACTTGTATTCACCGATACTCGGGAATACATGTAGACCTAGCGAATTGCTCACCAAACACACTACAAAACTTTAAACTAATGTATATCATGTATGTTCTATCGATTGTTTGTAACTGTATATAAATTTAACTGTGGTCTCGGAAATGGTACATATGTAGATCCGTGTCTAATCTGTAGCTCAAATGCATAAAAAATATCGGAAAGCAGTAAAATTTCAAGCATGTTTCCATTCTAATTTTGTGGTACTCACTCGTAACGAATTTCATTTAGCTGATTGGTCAGTTAGAAAGTATCGCCTGTGCCTCGATTAGCATATGAATTCATTCTTACGTCAGAATATCTAGTTCCGTCGATCTGTTTATAATGGGAAAGGGCAATTAGAATTTACAATTTTTTTAAAAATAGCATGTGAGCGCAGTTAGGTACAATTTTCTCCTTTCACATATAGGTAGAATACAATGAAATACAGTGACCAACTAAAGGAGAAAATTGTACCTATCTGCGCTCGTATATTTTAAGGGCTTCAAAGAGTGGGGCGGGGTTAAAATGCAATGGGAATTGAATGTAAACATGATACCCCTACCCCAATCTAAGATCTATATCTTTCAAATCACGTTTCTATTATTGTAAAAAATAGTATTCTATGATGGTACACATATCAGTGATTAGTTACATACAAAAAATTGAGTAAAATTTAGACATTTATTTTTTTGTCAATATACGAGGGGCCGCAAGTCACCTCATCCTTTCTAAAAAGTGCATTATATGTGGTAGAATTCTATATTTATATATTAATACTTGACCAGGTTTATTCATAGTTTTTTTTTCTTTACAGGGTCTCATTCACAACCTATGACTTAGGTCCATTCTGGATGAGACAGCACTGCATATAACCAGAACATCACAGTTTTATCCATGCCTGTAAAAATGGATCTACATGTATCAGTAAGAGTTATCTTTCTTTAAAATGATTTTAAAGGGATAAAATATTAAATGGAAATTTAATATTGGGTAAATGAAAAAAATACTGAAGTGTTTTTAAAATTGATTTTAAGAGATAAGATTATCCCCATTTTAACAATTCAAAAATGTTACAAATCAAAGATAATAAGTAACTGACTTACATATTAGCAAATATTAGAAACAAATTGGGTGTTTGTTACCTGCAGGATTGTATATTTGAATGAATTGATCAGGCACAATGATTTACTTCCAAGATAATTTTTAAATACATTTTTGTATTTACATGTACTGTAAACCACCTATAACTGACATAAGTGACTGTTTTTTCTTTGCAAATCAACAGGAAATCCAGTTTGTAGCAATAAATATATGTGACTGTGCTAAGTTTGCTTTCAGAAAAATAACATATATGGCATAGCAAGTGATTGTTTTTGGGATGACAAATATCTATTAGTCATATGGGAACATTGTTAATTTTTCTTGCTTGTATATGAGTTAAATTACAGAAAGTAAAGTACTAATTCATGGATACATGTTTTTTCGGGATGAAAGTGTTTTTGTCCTAAAATATGTGTATAAAAAATGTGGAAACTTATTTGCAAATCTTAAAGCTTGTGTCATACTTTAAAGAAATATTTCAGAAACATGTCAGTCCTACCAAACATCAGGGAACTGAGGGGGTTATCACTGAGGGTGTCCTGGGAATTAGCCGTCAAAATAAAAATTAATTTAGGTTGATTTACTGCAGTTAAAAAAATATCATACTAGTAAATAATGCCCCTATAAGCAATGTTGACAGAGGGGAACACGAGATTTCCAGACTTAGGCAAATCAATTAATGATATCAGTGACTAGCTGAAATAGAACTCTCAGTTCAGATTCAGTGTCAAATCAATACATTGTAATGTTTGTGTACATGCATGTTTAATTCCATACAATGTTAGAAAGCTGAGCAGCTTAAAATCCATAATTTTGAAGACAAAAAATGAACAAGTTACAGAATTACATGCCTAATTAAATCAAAAGCATAACGAGAATTACATGCATTAAAAACATCACCAATATATATATAAATATAGTTTTATTCACTCCTCTGATATTCTTATTATTATCATAATAAAACTTTATCTTTAACCATAAAGTGATTAACAAATAACATAAAATAAGAAAATAGCGAAGTACTTTTATCTTTTTAGTATAAAATATATATCCAAATATATAATTTTTGATGAAGAGTTTTCTCCCTTTATGCAGTTTTTGTCAACTTATTATTATTAGTGTATCGTAGATATAAAAAGCCCTTATTTTTTCACTATTGGGAGAAGTTCATTTTACTTATTTTAAAAAAAATCAAAATTTGTGTATATCTTGTTTGATTATTATTTCTTTTCTCTAAATCTGTCGAATTTAGAGCAGGGGGAGGGAACTCTGGAACACGAATAACACAAATTGTGACAAAATTGATCGTTTGTCAATTTTGGGGATGTCTTCACATTAATCTTAAGATAAGATAAACGAGGTCAATATTGTCACTCCCTGGAAAGGATAGCGGCATGTGTTCTATAAATATTTATTTAGATAAGGCGATTTTGACCTCACACATGTGTGTGTAGTCAAAAAAAAATGTAAACAAACATTTCAATGATTGTTACGCTACCTTTTAGTTGCGGAAATTCTAATTCCCTTCTTGATTCTATTTCTTTGTTGTAAAGGTCCCTAAATGCCATAACAACCTATGCTGTAACCTCCTCTTTTACGCGAAGAACATCTAAACAAAATATACAGGATGAAAATCTAGTACTTCGTGGAGGCTGCCATGTTTTCTCTCTGTGACCTCCTTTGACTTTTGAACTTTACACTATGCATATTATTTTCTCATATATATTCATCCGCAGTTATTTTAATGAAAAATTCGACAATATAGCAAAATTTTTATCATATGACAACTCAATAAATGGATTAGATAAATTGATTGAAATATAAGATATGCGTTACTCATGACATAATACGCTTATTTATAAATAACGATTTTTGTCTTCGCGGAGGTGCGGGCAGCGTTGTTTGTCCCCATCTGACACGATATTCATAATCTTTTGAGCACACCTCTATTTAGCATCTTTCCTTTGGCTGTGTTATCCTGTGTGTCAACCCTGCCTTTTCCCTCTGCTAGTGTATACCCAGGTATGTTTCACGTGCATCCAGGTAGCTTTCGCCTTTCACTATTTAACATTTGTATTTTTATTTCTTAGGGATGGGTATCGCCAAAAATTTCGTATCGCGATATATCACGATTTTTTCTCCACAATATCACGATAATATCATGATATTTTTAAAAGCAGTTTTTACAATGATTTTATATGAAAAGTCATATTTTTCTAAAAAATATGCTAGAAAAACAAAATTTTACTCTCTTGAAATTTTTATGTATATAAAATCAATTACGTTTGGACGGTACCGTTCTTTTCACTTTTTACAACATTTTTTATACTTTCTGTAATTGTTATTGAAAGATTGAACAAATAAATGAATAATTTTGGACATTTGTACCTAAAGACCGGTATTTAGGTCTCGGTATCACGATACGTATCACGCAACAAAAAATCGCGATATACCGGTATACCGATAAAATCGCACATCCCTATTATTTCTATCTTACCGGGTGAGTTCTTGTAAAAAAAAAATCTCTCTCGCACGCTGCTATACCAGAAAATGTAAAAATAGCATTTTTACATTTCCATAGCGCGTGCAGTTCTCTGTATTATTTCCCCAAGTTTTTAGCACTTTCCAGGTGCAGCTTTTGTCCGCATGCATGTAATATATTATCCATCCTTAGTTTTTTTTCTTCCACTTAAAAAGTTTTCAATTTAATTTTTTTTAAAGTTGGTGACAGGGGTTCTTTTAAAAGTACCAAAAATTGCGTAAAATCGGTTCTTTTAGTCTCTTATCGTATTCACCTGTAGCATATCCTAACCTTCGGTATTTTTTTAATTTTGTTCTCCCCCCTTCACTCACTCCCCCTCCATATTCGCCACCTTTTTTTCATGAGGATTTCGCATGATAGACAGAAGAAGAAAACAAGCAACACAGAAGAAGACAATGCATGAGGAGAAAAAAAACCTTGTAACAAGTTTTTTTATTTTACTCCATTATTCTGACTAACATTTTACCCTGTGGAAACTATAATCCCCAAGCTGTGCACTGCTCCCACTAACCGTCACACAAATACCACTGCTTTTTGGATGGACAGCTTTATATAGGACTACATGTGGATTTCTCACGTTGTGTGGAGGACTTGGACAATACAGGGACTGAAAGCTCCCAATTAAAGGTGTGTATACTAAACAAAAGATCTGTGATAACTCTACCACCATTGAGAACCGGCTGATAATTAGTCCTTGGTACTCTTACGATAAATCTGTGCTAGTAAATCTGGTAATGATTTTTTTTCGTTGCTTGTCTATTTGACATTCTGATTTCTCGCTCATAAGGCCTGTATTGATTTGATATAAATGAATCCGTCTTGACTGTCTATAATGATGATGACAACATTTCTATGGTGTTTGCAGTGGGATTAAAAAGTGGACACTAACGGAGGACGGCAATAAATTGGCTCCCAATCTGATGCTGGTCGCACCGAGAATGTAAAAGACAGTATATAACTTGCTGAAATTCAATTATCAAGGACTTATATTGATTTTCATATTAGCATTCTCTTGCTTGATGCAAAGAGGAAAAAAGGAAATGTGAAAAAAAAAACACCTTTAAACTTCTAGGGAAATGTTTTTGTGCATTGGGATAAGTAAATGTGATACATAGAAACTGGACAGTGATTTGTATGAACATATGTACACCAAGACAATGAATCTCTCACAGGTAAATATACAGTAACTCAATTTCCATGTAATTTAATTTCTTGAATGGCCAGTTCAAAATAAATTTACACTATGAAGGTTTGTATTTTTGTTTTCTATTTGAATGAAGAAAAATGACCAGCGAAGGTAAATATCTAGATAAAAGTGTTTATAAATCTATGGAAGAGGAAAAAATGGAGAAAGGGAATAGGGGAAATAGAAAGTTTTCAGAGAGGTTCAGAGGTATTTACAGAGCTGGGAGAACTTGTTTGCAGAGGATTTTTCTATACACATTGTATACATTTCCCACTGCAGCCATGACGTTTTGTTTAGAATATTGAAAAGCCCACAACATGCTGTGCGTAGTTAGTGACCACATGAATATAATTGTAAAGTAGAATAGAAATCCGGCTTTAAGCCTGGGATTTGACTTTGTTTGGTCAAAATCTATGTTGTTAACACAATAACATTTTGACAATGAGGTGAATTAGCGGACCGATTTAGATTTATGGTCCTAGGAAGGGATCATTTTGATCCTAATCCTCAAGGTTATTATGCAATTTGTTCTCTGTAAATATGGGTCATTTCTGAATCAGGCTTACTCTGAATAATTTTAAGAATTTTAAACTGTGACATATTGCACAGAAGCAAGGAAATTGCGATTCAATTATAGCTGAAATCTATAGCTAAGTATCTTCAGTTATAGCTAAAGAGTACAGAAATAACATGCATTTGCCTTGGAAAAGACCATAAAATTCAATCACTCAAAAAATCAAAGTTAGAAAATTGATAGAATTTTGTTGCATCACCATCTAATTAAGTTATGATTTATATTGCTAGCTTTAATGGAGGAGATTGCAGTTACATTAAAAAAATCTGCTTCAGGGGATTTAATTCTATGATTGGTCTAGGTGTACTATGAAACCTTTAATTTATGTATGATCAAAAACTCTGAAGTAATATTGACATTACTGTGGCAAATATTGATGTAACTGAATATTCTAAGTCTGATTCTCTCTAAATATGTTTGGAAATTGGCTGAAACCTTGCCTGTTGTTTGCAGCTTCTTAAATAGATACAGGTTTAATTAACAGTGGTTTAATGTTTGCAAATGGATAATTAATTCATTGAGCAGACCCTGTCTTAGCCAAGGAGTGGGATACTTAGAGCAGGCCTTAACAGAGAATGTCTAATGAAATGCTTATGGAAAAGATATAAAACGCTCGGATGACCAAGAGCTTGCCGTCACTGCGTAGTGTTCAGAGTGATATACAGATGTATCAAAACCTCCGAACTTCACCACGAATCAAACATCATTAGCATGATAATAAAGCTCAGGGTTCTCAAAATCCCCACAAAGAAAACCAGAAAAACAACATTCAGTAACCACTGCTCGGGTTTTGTATATAATATATTGAAGTAGAAACTTGTGAATAGAAGTTCACAGCAGTGTGTTAAGCTTAAGATGGGGGGTACATGTATAGTTATGTTTAAGCTTAGATTTGAGGTATAGTTATATGTTTGAGGGAGATCTTGGTAAGGCTATTGATGCGGCCTTAATCCTTTTTTGGTCCAACAGTGAAGGTATAGAATAATTTGGTTGAGCCAGACTCCTGCGAGAAAGATTTCAATTTTATGTTATTTAATATTTCATGTTGAAGCTATAATTTGGTTATATCTTTTATCAATTTGAATTTCAGTTACAAAAAGATGTGACTTTTCTTTAGAAAAGAAATATCAATATAGATTGATATGTTTTATGCATGTGGTTGATTTCTGATAGGAAGATTATCTTGGTTGATAGATCCCTATCCAATCTCTAGTTGTTATATTGAATTAGAGAGTTTTTTTTCTAAGATTAAGGAATATTGGCAGACTGAGTTTCTAGCTGATGTTGATTTTCCTCCTGTCATACTTTTTCAAAAGTGTTTCTTGCATTTTTTTTTTTTGGTGCCATATAACATGTATAATAGATTTTCTCTGGAGGATTTGTTGGTGCTGTATGAATGTGTGAGTACATCACAATTAACTCCCATAACACAGGGACAAGGCTAGACAATGAATGTTCCTGCATCAAGTCTGAAGTGTAGGTGTGTCTGAGAATTATAGAATTAACATTTACATGGAATCTTGACCCGCTATTTACCTAGCCAGGGTCAAGTTGACAGGAGAAGTAAACAAGTTGATTACTGTCCACTCACCACAAGTCTGGTTAGTGATGAGATGCCCAAATAAATCTGTGAGCTGAAGTGATTGTCCTGTTATAGTGTGGTTGATTTACGGTATCCTGGGTCATGCCTTGGTAAAATGCATAGAGAGAGAGAGTTTTAAAACAGATAATCGTCAAATTGGTTTTCACAGTCAATTAAAACATTATGTAACATTTAAAGGTATTAAATACTGGATTGCTGACAGGAGTAATTTTGACAGAGGCTTTATCAGGTGATAAATCAGAATTTGAGATTGTCACGGTTCACTTGGCGTTCATTTTGACTTGATCCCCCACGCTTTGCACTCTGTTAGACAACTTTGTGGCTGATGGTATCGTAACCAGTTCACGTTGCCTGCAGGTATTTGGTTTCCTAGCTTCTTGATTAAATTAGAAAAATCAGCAGTTAGCCAAGACCTGCTTTTGCTCCAAGACGAGCATCTGGATTGTTTTTTTGGAGAAACCTTACTCCATTGTTCACAGAGAACCTGAGAACCCTCAGCGCATTGTTATTTTTGTTGAAATTTTTTCCTAAATATTATTGTTAAAATTTTGGAGATAGTAGACCTTTCTGCTCCTTGTAAATTGAGGGAGATATCGATGGCATTTTAGAATCAATAAAGGGTGCTGGTGGAGATTTTCTCCTCACTGACAAGCCTCTTAAGCCCTCTCAATCATTCATAAAGTTCCTACAAGGGTAAACACACAGAATATAATGGCTAAGTCGATGCACGGAAAGGTAGATTTATAGCATCTTTTTATTGTCACAACCATAAAGGTATGAAAGTTCAATATTGTCGTTACACTTAGCATTTAAAATATGTGAAGATCACAGTGCTGTCAGACGAGGAACGTAAAATCGGGCAGAAATTATGGAGAAAAATTGATCCTAAAGTGTGGTCAATGAATGTTCCCAGTTTGTCAGGGGATGTTTGTGTAGAAGCTGTGATATGTTATTTAGGTGCACACACGAGCATGCATTATTTTCACAGATTGATGAAATCACTTCACCATGTTATGGCTTTATGTCTGCCTATAAATGGAGTTTCCAGTTTAACAGCAAATGATCAATATCGCGGCTGCCTTTGCTGATCAGATCTAGACATATAAATATTATCCTACCTCATTTATTGGAGTTTCATGTCTAAATTTTAATGCATTAGATATATTCGACTTTTAGAGGAATGATACAGATCTAGATATTATTTATTGATTGTTCGTTAATATATGTACACATATGAAACATGTTTTTAATGTTGCTTTTCACTGCAGCTGATTCAGTTTTAATTTAGATCCGTTCATTATGCTCTCTCATTAGAGATATCAGACGGTAACCTTTATTTATGAATAAGTTTTCTAAGAAGTGTGTAATGAAAGTGAGAATGCAGCTAGCAGCAAATAGCAATTGGAGGAGGAACAAAAAAGCAAAACCATTTAGTTTTCTTTCAGAGCTATCAAAATTATTTAGAACAATACCAGTTTTATCTAAGGCCTCCTTTGTTTGATAATAGGTTACCTTTGAAGCAAAGGTTATTTCTAATCTAAAGCATATGACAGCTGAATGTTAGCATATGTTTTGGTTCTGGAATGAACATTTTCTCAGGGGAGAGGGAATGAACCACAGATTGGAAAGTACTTATTGCATCCATTTGTGCCAAGGATTAAAAAAAAAGTGGCATTTTTAGTTTGAAGATAGTAGAAGATATGGCATTTTGTAGTTTTGGGCAAAACAGGCTAAATTTCTGCAATAATGGATGGAACATATGTTTTAGCATTTGAAGGAATTTTTTGCAAGCAGATGCATTTTCTTTAATATAAAACAGTCTCCATAAGAGAATTGATGATGAAAGCAAAATGTTACAGAGGAGTCAATTATAAATATAGACAGAGATTCCTTTTGAAATGTACAAAGAAAAGAAGGGGGGTGTCATATTTAGATCTGTAGGGAGATGTTAAAGCTTTCAATATCAGGTAATTTAGATAGCCCCCTATTGTAGCTGATTTGTTGGGGATGTGACAGATTACATGTTGATGTGCCAATAGGAATCGGTGGTGATTGATTCAGTAAGGCCCCCGAGATCTCCCCACAGCCTCTGGGTGATAAACATCCTTCATTAGACGATTCAGATTATAGAAGAGTCTGCAGTGATTGACAAACAAAAAATGGCCTTCTGAAATATTCTGTCTTGCACTGCAAGAAATATCTTATTTTTCTTGTATTAAAACTGTCGGAAATATCTTTTGTATTGCAACTGATGGATGGAAATTGTGCAGTACATCTGCCAATTTCAGAGGCAATTACATTGGATCAGTTTTGTAGATCATGTAGTTATTGGTATATTTTGGGAGATGGGAAAAAAAATTCAATTATACTTGTTCTTTGCCTCATTCAAATTTTATTTGTACATGTTATTTTAGCAAACTTTACTAGTATCCCTTGTGATAGTACTTATTGTAAGAGAGTACTACTAGAGATGAACTGGTATCCAGTGCTAATTATGGCCACTTGATCAGGTCCTTGGAACCACTTGAGATTGGTGAGAGTAAAGTCTTCTGGGGTTTCCTGTTAGCAATGGCTTTTGTATTTATAGGGTCCACTGATTCATGTTAACTGTCATGTGAATATTACCCCCCCAAAAAATCTTTTTATTAGTAATCACAAAAATTCATTAGAATATGAACTCTGGTCAAAATTCATCAAGGTTTACACATAGATCATTAGTATCATGTTGATATCAGTTAAATCAGATTAAAGAAATACATTTTGAAGGTTAACTATGTTTGGCTTCTTCGCCTAGGTAATGACATTCTTTGAAGATTTTCTGATACTTATGTCCGTTCATCTTTTTGGTGTTGAAATTCAAAGGAAAGGTCAACATATGAAGTAAAGCAATTTCAGGAAGCGCCCTGGCTGCCAGTCTCAGGGCTGGAGCCTTTGATTTGTGGAGGAAATAGCGGAGCTTTAAGGTCGATGGCTCCAAACCTGCCTCCTCTCCATCAGTTTATAGGACACAAATTAGATAAAAAAGAGATAGCAGTCTTTACTTTGACTGATCAGTTAATCACAATATGATAAAGGATACATATAAATAGTTAAATAATATTTCAAATTGCAGCCTGATGTGCAGGAGATGTGCTGCATTAATGTTTTATGGGAGCACATTGTCTGGTATAAACCCACCAACCTGTACAATGCACTCAGTGGGGCTATTACGTATTATCTATAAAACCTAGGGGATGCTAGATCTTCTGACTTACCTAGAAAAGAAAGTATGGAAAATGATAAATAAAGTTAATTTGTGAGATTTTTTCCTTCTGTTTCTGCTGTGCAGAACATTTTTAACAGATGCAGAGTGTTATCATTATTACAAGGTAGATTATCAATTTAACCATAAACAAAAAAGATCTGTTGGTCGGGGTTTATTTTCTTGGAGGAGCTTATAAGAATTTCTGATGACGTAAAAGTCTATTTCAAACAATGCGGAGCTAGGTGATAAAGACGTATCCAATGGGTGCAGTATGCTTATGTTGATGTCAGCAGTATTTGCAGCCTCTTGTGCACCTCCTATTACTGCGGAGGGTTTTTCAATTAAGTTCAAGAAAAACATGTGCCTCAAAGATATTCCCTTCACGGAAGATGGCATTGATTTTTAGGCATTTAATATTGGTGGTCCATAATGAAATAAATCACATTTTTACATGCGTATAAGTGTTCTAGCTGGTAAATGTGTTTTGGTGCTGGTCCTGATGCTGTCTATAAATGGTGGGTCTCTAGAGGAATGTTCCACTACAGACAAAATGCCTTAACTGGGAGATAAAAAATCCCCTTGATTAAATTTCATCTGTCCAATGACAAGCAAGAGCAGTGTTCAGAAACCTCAGTTAGGAATTGGTCATCAGAGAATCTAGTTTTTCTAGGAATTGTCTAACTGGCCAGTACAATGCATACATGTAATAGTTACTGATGTTGCAAATTGAATGTATTCCTTATTGATAGAGAGACTAGACCCTAACTTTGGAAAGCATTGCCTTGAACATTTGAAAAGATAATTATGGAAAAGAAATGGTTAATTCAGAAAAGTTACTTTATCCTATCTGGTTTTAACCTTATTGAATGTACTAGTGTTAAATTTACATCTCATGATCATAATGATATTGGTTCCAGGCACAATGATTCTGGCTTTGTTTTGAAATCTAAATCGAGTTCCCTATTTGAAATGCTCTCTCTAAGCTTGAAAAATCAAGTTGATCATCTTTAGCATAGCATTTTTTGTGCATAAACTGGTCAATATCTTGGATACCAAGCGGTCAATAAACTATTTTCCTTGACTCTTAATAGAACTGCTGATAAGGCTGCATGCCAAATGTGTGATTTTTATCCATGTAGAATTCCAACAGCCCTTAGGGATTCTGAAAAAGTTCACAGCAGTACAGTAAATCTTGACAATTTTCCCCAATCTGAGAAAATTATAGAACTCAGCTGGTTCCATAATGCATGTAAAGGCTACCAGTAAATATCATTTTTAATTATGAGGGATAAATTCATTTGAATTTGCTGATTCAGCAGGTAGGTTATTTTCAATGGATCCTTTGATACAGATAAACATCTGATCATATAGAATAAAACTTTGTGCTTTTAAAAAAATTACTGATAAGATATGAAATGGGAAGATTAGCACAGTTTTTACCATCGTATAAATCTGACACGTGTCTGGAAAAATATCAATATTTAATTTTAATGTCCAATGGAGAGTACTTATTGTCATGGGTTTATGGCATTGAATTGCAGAGTTGTTTCAAAGCTTTACCTCAGATAATAAATAGAAAGAAAAGTCCTGATGAAGTTTTTAGGAGAAAAAATGTCTTTCTGGCCAGTGTGCATATAAGATGAATGAGCAAATTAATGCTTTAAATTTCAAACCTTTGTTAATTAAAGACCCATGTAGAACAAGGGGAACGTTAGAACAAGCCACAGACCTCAATCTTTAGTCCTACATCCAGGAGGCTTTCTTCATGGCATAGTTTTTAGAATAGTCTTTAGTTCTACATTTCAGGGGGCTTTCTTCATGGCATAGTTTTTAGAATAGTCTTTAGTTCTACATTTCAGGGGGCTTTCTTCATGGCATAGTTTTTAGAATAGTCTACATTTCAGTTTCTATGGCGTTTTTTAGGGGGCTTTCTTCATGGCATAGTTTTTCAATAGAAAAAGGGACTAGTCTTCTCGCGAGTTCTACATTTCAGGGTTTTTAGAATAGTCTTTCGTTTCAGGGGGCTTTCTTCATGGCATAGTTTTTAGAATAGTCTTTAGTTCTACATTTCAGGGGGCTTTCTTCATGGCATAGTTCTTAGAATAATCTTTATAATTCTACATTCCAGGACGCTTTCTTCATGGCATAGTTCTTAGAATAGTCTTGTTGTTCCTTCCTTGTTCATCTGTGACTATAAGTAAAAGCTGCAGAGTTTACTTAGCAGTAAGCCTGTAACAATGTTGAACTGTGTACTGTACTTTAAAAAGATGGAATTAAATATTTTTTCTACACTTTAATGCTTAACAGATGCACTGCAGATCTGCAATTTTTATAAAGTTTGCAATGGGTGGTAAATTACAAAAGATTTCAAAATTCATTTTTTTTCTGCATCATGTTGAGAGTTTTTGTCAAAAATCTGATGTAGAACAGAATTTCATTTTTAAATATGGCTTAGCAACAGAAATGATTTGTAAGTACAAAAAAATGAAGTTAAGAATTATCTGAAAGATTCTGAAATTCTTTGAATTGATGTTCTGTTGACCAAAATATGTATTAAGACGTCATTGCATCACGTCTTTTCATTTCAAATATTGAAAATGTTGATTTTCAAAAAAACTTTGCTATTTTAGTCCTCTTTTTCTGGACAAGTTTCTTACAAGTTTTATTCCCTTTGACAATAACAAAAGAAAAGTTATACACTTCAATCTAAAACTATTTCATGGATGAGACAATCTATTCTGTTAGGTGTGATAATTGATGGGAAGAAAGGGATATAAAAACCCAAAAGAGGACCTTTAATTTGCCGAGGAAACTTTGTTATTGATCATTTGGTCTAGACCCTAGCTGTGTTTAATCTAATTTGAAAAAGGGAGATTTTAGGGCCATGCTTGATGGCTCTTTTCTGGTCCATGATCCATACATCTCACTTTGGTTGACACCCCCCAATCTATCTTCAAACAAGATGAATTTTCTCGTAGATCTGGAAATCTCCGTTTCACAAAACTTTAGAAATCTATAAAGAAACAAACTCATTCTGGTCACAACAAACAATGATTTTATTTATTCTGATAGTTATGTTGAAGGTATACAAAGGAGACATTGGTTAAGCAAAAATTACCACATATAAAGTAATTTTTTATGCAAAAAGGACAGGGAATGTTTGCTATCAATGACAGGCAATCATCTAATAATATATATCCTACACAACTTTTATTTATGTCGTTTGGCCCCTGTACAGACCTGTCATAGGTCCACCAGAGAATCAGCTGTTTACCTATACAGGTGTAACTTACGCCATTAACCCTGTCATACTGGAGATGATCCCAATTTATTTCAGTCCGATCTTTGGAGGTTTCTCTACCTGATCAACAGGTGTCAGTTTACACTGGATGATAATGACAGAGAACGTAAGCAAAATAAAAACATTACATGGCTACTGTTTGGCATAAAATTTTTATAGCTTTGAGAAAGAAGTGTAATTATTACGAAGTTTGATCTTTTTACATTGTGTAATGTAGAGTCTCTTGAAATAGTATCAAACCTGAACGTAACATCCCAGTTAAGAGTCTGTTGATACAAACCTGAACATAAACATTTAGTTTATAGAGTCTATGGAAAGAATATCAAATGAACTTAACATTGAGTCTACAACGATATTAAACAGGTATTTTACTGGTAGGTGTGAAAAATAAATTGTGGGCTTAATATCCTTGTATGATATTGATTCATCAACTGAAAGGACTTCAGGCAAATCCCAGCTCTTTGCTTCAATTCATTATGGGTTATTAAAAATAAACATCAGGATAGAAGCACGGGGCCCAATTTAATGAAGCTTTAGCATTTGACAGAAAAAAAGAAAATACATCATAGAACTTTGTCAATTAGTAATATGAAATGCTGTAAGGCTTAAGACCTATGTTCAAACTGATATGTAGTTTTGACAGCTAGTTATTCCAGAATAAATCATGGCAACAGATTGATACAGGAAAGGACTATTTAAAAAAAAAACTCATCAAAGCTTGCATCTTAATTGGTAAGTTGACTGTTAAACTAAATTGTATTGAACAAGTCATCATAATTTTTCCAGGAAATGAAGGAGAGTTGGTAGAGTTGATTAGTTTGAATAAAAAAAATGCATTCAGAATGGATAATTATTGGAAGCTTTTATAATAGTTTGAAAAGGAGAATTTGATGAGGTTGCTTTTTGGTATATTATGGCAAATTCTGTGGTTTTCAATTTTGAACTCCCCAACATAAGATCATCTAAAAATGATTAGATCAGGATATTATTGTTTTAAAACATGAGAGAGGTTTCATGTTTCTTAGAACACTTGTCATGTTTTAGCTCTATTACACCTGTACATGTAGAATGAAATTTGTCTCCATTTTCCATCCTCTGATAGAATTGGCCATCTTCTTCCTGCTGTTTTCTGCAGCAACAATAGCTCTCTTTTTAAAATTGACCATTTCCTTATCTTTCTGCTACAGTAATGATTTGGTGAATGCTGGAGTCTGTGACAAGGGTATAATTTTCAAGATGTTTTTTCTCCTGCTGTCAGATTCAGATTCTCCTGACGCTCTAATCTCACCAATAGACCGTAAAATCACATATAATTGTTACAGCATTTTAAGTACTCCGTATTGAAGTCTGGAAATAGAGATCCCAACATTGTGAAAGTCTCTCTATATTAAAGTCTATAGAATTCCCCTCTAGTGTAAATAAAGGCGGAACAGAATCTCAGTCAGAGTATATAGTTCCGCTGGAGAAATTTTGGTTTTTCTGTTTGGCCAACCACCCTCATTCTGTCTCTGTTATTGTTGTGAAAATTGACACAAACAGGCCACAAAAGTTATACTGTAATTTGGTAAGATTTAAGTCAATATTATCCATAGATAAATAGTAAGTCGTAAATTAAAAACTAAAGGCACTCTTTATTATGAAAATAAAACTTCTAATATTTGCTTTTAGCGGTTTTGATAGATGTGGAATTAAGGAATAAAGGTTTAATTAAAATTTTGATTTGTACAGGTTGGTGTAATGCTAAGTAAACACTAAACACTATAGTAAGAGTTCAAGGTTTCTCTGTCATTCATAGATACTGTTATATAAATTTCTCCAGAATTGCTTGGGTTTGTCATAATCAGTGACTTGGATTTCAAAAAAGTCATCAAAGAAAACATTAACCTTAAACTTTAATTAAAAAAGAGCTGAGAATGTGTGATGTAGTCTTTTTGTAGGGAGCTCTTTGTAGACATAAACCATCAGAGGTGGATAGCGTCTCGTACATCAGATGTTGTTCAGGATGCATTAGAGGACATTCAATAGTATCTAAGTTTTCTAAAATTCATAATGACCAGTAACTTCTGAAGACATTTATAGTAATATCAAAAGACAAGCAAATATACATTTAGTCATCTTTACTAGGGAAGGGTTTTCAATCTGAGCAGAGGAACCCAAAACCCTTGGCTTGGAGGAGATGACATTTACTCCATTTATATTGGGAAGTTGGGGGGGGGGGGGTTGTGATTTTCACTGTGGATCAATTGTTTGTACAGATTCATGTTTTTTTGCAATGGCTAAGGTCCTAAGGAAACACATTTTTTTTACAGGAATTGTTACTGGAAATAAGTACTGGATGGGTAATATTAATGTAAGATGTCATGACTGCAGTTGACCTATTTGGGCAGAGGTTTTGCAGACTTGTACAGGAGAAAGGCAGTACCATGTAGATAGATAATGACACTATATAAATAATATCTTTTAATAGGAGTGATATAGTTTAATGACACAAACACAGAGATATATATGTTCTTGGAGACAGTAATATGATTTCTGTACACTGGCGCAGACAAACACAGAAAAACGGAACAAAAACCACCACCCATAAACGCGTGGACAGACATGTTAGGTATGATGGCCTCATGATGACCAATAATGGCTGGCCAGCTAGATGTCTCCTTCAGATGGACATAAAATATTGCTCATCATATCACTGTCACTGGGGCAGGCGACCACGTTTACTGCTCCGATGACTATATAAACGCAGAGGAAGTTATGATGTATGGGGGTTTATATTGAACATCAGAGGCACTAACGTTATAATGTCTTAGGAAAATTCTTCTGTTAGACTGAATAGGACTCATCTCAAGGTCAAGGTGTATTACTAGTATATTCTTTGAGATATTGAAAAAGTGTTTCTTTCTTGAAACTACGTATAAACATGTATGACGAATTTTCATGAACAAGTGATATATTGAGAAGAACAAAACATTTTGGTTTATGTTAGAAGAAAAAAAATAGTTTAAGTCGTAGAGAACTGAAAATAAGGTGTGAAGATCTGCGTAGAAAAATTAACACAAGAAGATAGATGTCTGATCTAACTTGTCTATGAGTTTAGAATTTACGATTATTATCCTAAGTCTTAAGTCCTTTACACAGCTTACTTTAAAGATTAAAGTGGTTCCATATTTACACATTGTTCAAAATCTGCATTTCCTAGCCATGCAAACATAAACTTGACTTTGATGGTTGTTTTATCGTTTTAAAATCAGTAAAACATCGACCATTTAAATTTCAATTTGTTGTCGGGAGATGGATAGATAAGTCGGAGATCGAGAGTACAAAACAAAGTGATGTCTCCTCATGTGGAAAAAGCATCTGTCATTAATTGCAGGTCAAAACCATTGCATATATCTATAAACATGCCTTGATAGTAAACAGTGAAGAAAAAAAATTTACGTGACCCTAAATTTCCTATTGAAATATGTTGAGATATCTTGTATACGATTGAGAATTGATGTCCTTTTTTCGCATTAGCAGTTTGGGTGGATTAAAGGAAAAAAGATTTAATTGATGGATAAAATTTTAATTAAGATGGGATATGGAAATGAGAAGAGACAAAAACAATTTCTTAAGAAGATATTTTCAGAGGTTTCCTCCAAAAGGAATTGTTTTGAACCTTGATGCTTGTCATTCAGTGAATTGTAAAAGCTACAGGAACCTTCCTTGCTCTGTTGAATATGAACTTATAACAGAGGAAAGACAAGAGGATTAATGTAGAACAGAGGAGGTATTTTTTTTAGTTAATTATGTCTTTCAACAAGTGTAGCTGTATAATACATAATTGTATTAATAGAATGTACTAATAATTTTATAGTTCTTCCATGATTGACATGATGGAGCTCCATTCTTATTTGTTACATTAAAACCTGAGAACTACTGAGGCTTTGTCCCATAGCCCCCACCCTGGGGCCCCACCCCAGACCTCCAACTGATTTGGTCTCCCTATTGAAGAATCCTGTGTCGACCACTGCCAAACCTTTTAAAAAGCTCACTAGTTGCATACTCTCAAGTGATTTAAATACAAGTCACCATGGGGTAAAGGATGTGATTTGCAACAGGTTAAAAGCAGTTCAATTGAATTTACAGGTTCAATTTGAATTGTAAATAAAAAAATCTCCAATTACAAGTTTTAAATTACAAATCTTGCAATAGTTTGTTTTGTATATCCATAAATCACATGGAGGTGCATGATTCATTCTTGCTTTACACCTTGTGTCATTCATGTTTAACCAGATATTGAGCCTTAAAATTGTTTAAAATACAGAGTTCAAAAAATAATTCCACCATACAATTATATGTTTATTTGGTAAGACTCGGGTATGTATTTTCACTATGGATGATTAAATTTCAGACAACAAGAAGCAGAGAGAGTTAATAATAAAGATCCACAACAAGTCTCTCGGAGCCAGACAATACTGTATACAGAAAGACCAGAATAAATGTAGGTATTATATAAACATTTCAGCAATGCGAATAGTGTGAAAATCTGTTTATATACATATCAAGGGTATTGTCTGCTAAATGTAAGAGACAAGTACAGCTAACGAGCTCAAAACTCCATCTTAAGCATTTTCACAGAACTTTATAAACCAAAAACAATTAAAAATTTTCAATTTCTCATTTGGGTAGAAGAGTAGTCTGATCTAAGTCCTGACCAAGTGGTATTTAAACCTCTGAAGTTTTGACTTTGAACTGGGTTTTTTTGGATAGTTTAATCTAATTGGCTGTATCCTAAACCTTAAAGAATGACGATACCTACAAAGTTTTAATCAGAAACTAAATTAAATGAATGATTAATTATGATGTAGATATGTAAGATGTCTTTGAAGATGTGCTCGTTACTTGTGTAGTGTGTTCTTTTGACCCTGGCTTCATCACTTTATGTGATGTATTGGTTCCCTCTGCTGATGGATGGGAAACCTTCAATAGAATCTGGTAAACATAGGCTTCAATCCTAGAATTAGAACTTCACTGGAGACTTTTTACGTATTTTCTGACCTTTTTTTAAAAGAAGGAGGCATTTTAATTTACAAAATACAGTTTTAAGTTACTTATTACTTTGAATTAATTCCTTATAATTAACATAGATCGTGTATCAATTTCTGTCTGCTGTACACTATGGATTTGGGTTAAATCTGTGAGTGTTGAGGTTGTAAATTAATTGAGGACTCTGTAGTCAGTATTGATCTGTTGGACGTGTCACTCCTGATAAGTCTGTGACTACTAGCCCTTATAACGGAGGTCACATTGGATTGCTAAACCATGCCTGGTCAATTTAAAAGGCAATTTTGCTGATAAGAATGGGACATATCTTCTCCAACTTGTTCTATCTCTCTTGAAAACAATGTGGCAAGTGGTGACGATAAGATATTGAGGGCAGATAGAGGAAATGAAATTACTGGATACAAGATAAAGGAGATTTATAATAAATTTACACCCAAACTGAGATTTAGCTCTTAAAATAATACAGATTTCTTGTGGGAAAAAAGATTTCTGCATAGATAAACAAAATCGTAAATTGTTTTTAAAAGTATGATGGTTGATGCCTATGAGGCAGGTCCTGCTGTTTTTTAATTGCTAATGCCAGCTTAAATTCCCAATATAATTTGATCTGTTGATGAAGCTTTATTTTAAGGTTAATGAATCCAGTTCATTGACGTTATTTTTGCTATTGGAGTCGGTGGAAGTGAAGAAAAGCAGTGTGGCTCTGACTGTTTTATGTCTGAGAAGAAGATGGGAGGATCAAAAAACCATATTCCAGCTCGCGGGAGGTGTTTACATGAGTCAGTGAGGTACGGAGGTTAGGGCAGTAAACTGCTGAATCATGGCACTGATCCCCGCTGTTAACAGCCAGGCCGACCTTCTGCCCTGCGCTCCTGTACAGCATCAGTATCGAGAGGCAGAAAACGGAGAGACCATGACTATTTTCTGATTCTACACTATCATCACCATCTTGACCCTGTTTTTGGTGAAGGCGCTGTCTTCTGTTATTAGTTCTATGATAGAGATTTTTTGTAGGGATAGGGAGACATTTGTATCTCAATTGTGTAATGATAAGAATGTGGAGTTGTCAGTGCGACTCAGGATGTACAGGGGGCGATGCAGTGGCAGGCGGGTTTTACATGAAGACTGACATGTCTCCTCAGCTCTGTTGATGCTAATGTCTGAAGCTGTGAAGCTCCCAGGAATGCATGGAAACATGGGACTGCAGTCTGGCATGAAACTTCTTCTTCACCTGTAGGGAATCAGTATTGGAAGGCTCAGGATTTATCAAATGAATCCTCAACTTACTTTTACAGTATTTTAGGAACCTGCATCGGTGCTAGAGAGATTTTATCTCAATCTGAATTACTTTGTGCATTCATATTCTGTCTTACTGCATCAGGGGTAAACTTGGGACTTGTCATAACCAATAGGCTCTTTCTCCAGTACCAAACACCTTTTCATGAACAAACTTTTCTGCACTATGTTCTTACATTGAGTCTGCTTTCTTCAGTTTATAAGACCACATCATTCTGTTATTCTCTCATTTCTCTGATTCTCTCTCTCTCTCTCATAATGTAGCTGGTGGTCTCTGATTCAGTAAGGAACAATTAGATCCTAACAGGTCATACAGATAATACATGTTAATAGAAATGGCATTGAACCTTGTTCCCAAAAAATCTTCTGGTTGCTGCTCGTGATTGTTAAGTAAGAAAAAAAACTGGTGGTCTGCTTTGTTTCAGTGTGTGCTCATTGTGTGTGTGGATCCATATCGGGGGATTTTCTGCCTGCCTATTAAAACACAAAGTGATAAAAGTGATACAGTTTGACCCCAGCATCTTATCGCATCGTTTACAGTGATTCGGTACATACTGAGAAATGTCATAAAAGTTTGGGGAGTTGTAGAGATCAACATTTTGAAATAAAAAATGTTTCCAGTCTTTGCATAAAAAAAACTTTCTTAAAAGAATTGCAGAAGTTTTTTTTTCTTATTTGTTTTCTTGTTTTACATGACCATTCATGATTTGTGCAATTAATAGAATTAGAAGAAAGACTTTTTTCTTTAATTTTGAACATCCTCTAGAAAAGTTGTTGAGGAGTTAAGGGAGGTAACTCCCCTCAGTCTTGACGGTGGAGCACCTGTTGTTTTGTCATATGTTTGTTTCGGTTAATTCTTAATTTTGATTGATGGCAAATTGTTTACATTATTTATACATTGAAGAAAACATCAGTGTTTGAAATAATAAAAGAAATGTGTAGTCATTAACCATTGGTGTGGTAATTGTACAAAATGCTTAAACTAAGTCCTGATAAAAGCACAAGAACATAATTTTGAATATCAGTATGTAGAAATTTTCGATTAAAACATTGTTTTCAACAAAGACCTCAATGGTAAAATTGACCGCAACTCCTCCCACTAACACAAAATGAAATTCAATGACAAGATGTGTACATCATTTTGAATTTCTCCATTATTTCACTGACAATAGATTTTGTTCACCTGTTCTTATCTAAGAATTAATTGGCGAAGGTTACACTGCAACAGGTGAAGCATTTTGATGCATGATAATGTATGACATCACAGATGCATGTTATCCTATTTTATCCAATCACATTCAAGGACACATCCCAATCAAATCCCATTAGGGAGAGTAAGAAAATATCCGAGATTCAAATATTTACTAAGTTCACTTTCTGTAGTAAATTGATTAAACAAGTATGATTCAAGTGATTTTTAGAAAAAAAAATCAAGGTAACTTATTATATTCTTTAGAATGCATGTTGCTACTTCATCAAGATAACAGCAAGATTATTTTTTGTAATTTTCAGTTATTTATACTTTAGGTTGCTTGTACTTTTCATGAATGTTTTGAATATTTATATATTAAATCTTAAGCTATTGAAAAAGATGTTATGGAGGGATTGTCAGAGTCTATGAACAGTGTGTTTATGAGTTATATCATTGATTCAAGGCAATATAGGATGTTGGCTATCTTGTTAATTTATATTTCAAGACAATTCTAAAACTTGTATTTAAGGGGGGACCTATGTCGTTCTACGTCAAAGCAGCGTTATGTGACGTCACAATAGCGACGTTTGTTTTTACCTGTTGACTTTTGCAACTGTGATATCATCGTCGCAAACCACGGCCAAAATGTACGATCCTCTCCCATTCTGGCCGTGGTTGAACGAGAAGAGAATTCTTCATAGCTCATTAAAATTTTGACCAATGCGAGTAAAGCATAGTCGGAAGATGAACTTTATCGCGACCTTTCAATATCCAATCACAGTAAAGAAAATATTTCTTGTGTACTGTTGACGTCAGTTGTTGATTTCAATTGCGATGGAAACAAAACTTGCCACTGACTGAATATGACGTCACAATAGAGAGGCGTGAATATTCAAGATTACGACACATTTTGTGATCAAGCAGCCACGGGTAGGAGAGAGCTATATGTGGACTCCGGACCGTGGCTTGAGACGATGCTGTGATATAGGCATAACATTGTTAATAATCAATAACGTACACAATTTACAAAAAGAAAATTTATTCATCATTAATAGCAGTTTTATTTGATTTATAGAGTTTGTTTATATCAGAATTTTCTTCTTTTGGTTGATAATTCATAGCAATTTCAGTTGTGAATAAATACCTCGATTATATGCTGATATATAAGTGCAAAAAGATAAGATCAAATTCAGCAAAGAAAGTAGCTTAAATTCGGGAAATATGTTTAATTTTATGTTTACTATTAATTGTATTTTCTGGGTAAATCTAAGAAAAAAAAATTAAGAAATGTGCTTGTACCTATATTTGTTTACTGATTTATAGTACATGTAGATTTTATTGTAGAAAGTCATTCCTAGGTTCTAATAGGTTGTTGACGGGGAAATTGGTGGGGGGACGGAATGATTGGAATGAAGAAGAAAAGAATTAATCTGTTAAAATTGTTTCTAATCAAAACAAAATACTCGTTTTTCGCAAAATAGTTTTATATTCGGATGTTTGTCAGTGCTTACTTACCTTTTTTAGTGCAGAAAGGTCAATATTTATGATACAAGAGTACGAAAATAAAAGAAAACGTCATATTTCTCGTTTATTTTATCATAAAGGTATACCATACTTTTTTCTTTGTTAGAATAAATAGATGAATCATTTCTTTCAAGAAATATGAATTACAACATTTTCACACGTCAAAGACTTTTTAAGATGTTACCTGTTATGCATGTCGGAATCGTAAAAAATACGACAAGAAAAACGGGGCGATACGCACATTGTGTTCCATTATAATTTTTCATGCGAGATGAATTACAATGAATTTGCCTTCATTATAAAGATACAAGTCATATAAATTAAATATCTGTTGATTTTGAATATGATTTGACATTTTTGGTTCTTTTTAGCGCATATTTGGGGTAGAGCAATAATGCCTGAGAATAATCTATTTTTAGCATTTCACACTGTTTTTGCACGTGCTCCTGTGTCAAAATAAGCATATAAAGGTATATTTGTTTTTAATACCTAAAAATTAAGAGCAAGTGGTCAGAAAAGAAATGCCAAAGTTTTGAAAATTTCACACAAAGACTTTTCGGACATAGGTCCCCCCTTAAATGCATGCTGACTGCACAGATAGTCATATTCTTTTAGTAATTGAGTCAGTATTTAATGAATTGAATAGTTTTTCTTCAAAATGCAAACAATATTAAAATCTTAAGAAATAATTCACCAAGACAGAGTCTGACACCAAAATTTAAAAAAAAAATTTTCGTGTAATTCTGTTTCCGGACTTAATTTTCACTCTGAGATATTTGTGTATCAGCGGTAACAAAAATATTTAGAAGGATTTGTAAACCAGGCATCACTTTGTATTGATTGCTTGGCCAATATTTGGGATAAAGTTTGGCAAGTTAATCTTAATAAATGACAGCTCAAAGAAAATTCAGATGAAACACACTGTCATATTATTTTGGGAATGTTTGGAAGGAATTATTATTTTTTCCATGCACTGTCAAAATTTAAACATAACAAATAGCTCATGATTGTTGCAGTTCTAAAACCTATTGATTTTACATTTGACAACGAAATTAATTATTTTAGAAATAATTTGATGTATGTCAATGTATTCCATATTTATGTGCTTTTCAGTTTTTATCAGAAATTGTTGAAACATCTGGGGGGATTACTAATCAATTTTGAGTAAGACTATGGATTTTATTTTAGAATATTCAATAGATTATTCAGTCGAGTTAAGTTGGATTGGACACACATTTTTCACCAACAGCTGTAGTCATTTTGATTTCATTGAAAGAGGTACATTATAAAGAAAACAGAATATGTGTAAAGAGAAAGAAATCGATGCAGCATGTTTTATCTAAATAACATCTCTCACTAAATCGCCGCTTGTGAATGAGGATTAAGGAAATCTAATGAATTTCTATTAATATGAAAAGCATTGAGTACATTGCACTCTTACAAAGAGGAATGCTAGGAGCATGATGTTTGTTTAGGAAAGCATGTGGTATATAGTTTTGCCATCCATAGTGCTCAGGTCTGTGAAAATAAATTAAGAAATTACTTCATCCTTAAACAAGATTATGCAATCAAGTGGAAGATTGTCTCCCTGGAGGAAGATTTATTTATCTTAATGGTAAATAGTGGATATGATTTAGTGGCCCTGGGTGAAATGTGATTAAAATGTGTTTTTGAGTATTATATACTGTTATTTTACACTCTTCATCTGTTTTCTTTGCCAGGGAAAAACTTGCAAGTAAAGGTAGTATAGACAAACACAAAGCTGCATTCATCTCCATATGCATCCTGGCTATTTGTGATTTTTCTATTGACAATATTAGGCGAGAGAAATTATAATTTTCGTTTTACGCCTAACCCGATTTTTTCCGATTTCTAAAAAAAAAAAATCCGGAATTTTCATATCCACCAAAGTTTGGTTTTAAAATTATATCTTCAAAACGTTTGACAATGGCAGCACTGAATATGTAATTTAAAGCGTCTTATTCACACAGAATATTAACTAACATGGAGACACAAGCCAAGCTTGGTTTGTTTATCAGTGTTATTCTGAAGATATTTCTAAATTAAAAGCATCTTCAGCATTCACAAATGTCCTAATTTATATGAGCCCTACACTCTCAATGAGGTTTTTGGCCAGTTGGCATTGCATTTCAACGGGAGGTCAACATTACCGCTACATTGCCAAAAATTTCAACTCATTACCGCTACATTTTTTCAGATTTTCGACCGATCATTACCGCTACATTTTTCCGGCCAAAAACAACTCATTACCGCTACATATTGAATCAGTCCAAAACAACTCATTACCGCTACATATCGATTTAGCCAGGTATGGTTCGGTATATGAGTTCTAATCAACAGAATTCACTACCTATCTAATCAGCATGAGTATACTTATATAAATAACTCTGCAGTCTAAATTTGATTATTTAGCTTCATCTGAACATAATGGCCACAATTGAGAAGTTTGTTACAAATTGAGGGAATGCCGGCTTACTTATCGATGGTTATAAATTTAGAAAACAACAAATTGAATATGTCAAGCAAATGGCTTTCAAGACTTTAGCGATAGTATAAAAAACATTTGACAAAACTTAGAACTTTATGAACAGTGCTTGATTTTCATTCTTTTGTGTTTTATGAAATAAAATTGATTTTTATAATTTAAAAAAATCCTGCTCAAAGTCCTACTTTCACCTCCCCGTGGTGAGCAGGGGAAACGGGTCTTATGCATTTATAAGTTGTACTGTACACGCATATGTGGCTGGCTAACGAAAGAGGCAATGTAGCGGTAATGTATACTTTTTTATGTAGCGGTAATGTAAGGTTTTTTGTAGCGGTAATGATTATGTAGCGGAAATGAAATTTTTGAAAATGTAGCGGTAATGATACGCACCCATTTCAACTAGGCCTCATTAAAAGTAAAGAGAGTTTCGTCTATAGTATTATTTTAGAAAGGTATGTAGTAAGGCTTCTTTCATAATGAATCCCACTTATGCACAGTCTTCAATTAATCTCTTTATTCTCTTTGGGATTAGTTTGATGGAATTTTGATTTGAAGACCAGATTATTTAAGTTGTTAGGCTTGTTTACTGCATAAACATGATAAACATTTAATCCAGAACTTGTGAATAATAGTAAGCCTTACTTGATCACCCTGCCATTATTACATGTAATTGAAATAAAACATATTTTTAATTTTAGTCCTTAAAATGGATGACATTTTTTTTTATCATTGTACGATTACTGCTGTTTTAAAAATCATTTTTTTTTATGATCCTTTCCGTTTTCAAAAATAGCTAGTTTCTTGCATACACTGGTTCATTTTCTGATTTATTCTGTTCATACACTAGGGCTTTCAAGATTAGATACAGGCAATACTTTATCCAAAAAATGGAAATACTTACTGAAAGTGATTTAATCTAAATATTTTATCAAATTTGTCTCCAGCAAATAATTTGGTCAGTACAATTTTAATAATCAGCTTGATAAAAAGTACCAGGTATTTGGTGATTTTGAAAGACTTAGCTGATATCCTTCATTTTGTGTCTTCAAAATTAATTTCTGTCACCAGCTTGATAGCTAGTTTATTACATACTTGGATGATAATAAGACCCTAGAGACTTATGATCTTTGAGAAATGTGCCTATGCTGTGTTGGAAAATGCCAATAGCTAAAGTTACATTATATTTTGAGTGTCTGAAAAATTCCAAGAAATTGACACTTGTATGTAATATTTTTATAAGTCAATCTTTAATGCTAATGATGAGTTCCATGTGCCAACCAGCAACACAAATTGCAACGAATGGCTAAAGACATAAAGGTTTGATCACATCTTAATTGAATGATAAAAAACTTGCAGTCTCTTTCGCTCTTTTTTTTTTTTATTTTTTTCCCTCCTCCTACCCAATTTTTTTGAAAAAAAATCCGTAAAACTAAAAATTAAATTTCTCTCGCCTTACTCATTTTTCACTTTGCCTAAATGATTAATTTTTGCAGGATACCCTTGTTATATCTGACAACCATCTTATAATGAAACAGAAATGAATAATTCTAATAGTCACAAGAGACATCCATTCATTCAGTGAAAACTTCAAACATAAAAAAAGAATATTGCAGGGTTATTCATTTCTTATCTGAGCAGACAATGACTGATTTCCCCCTAGTTTCTGTGACTAGAATTCCAATACTGACTGCTGGTAGAGATTCTGTTGCATCATGGAGGCATTCCCTGGTCTGTGATTTCTTCCTTGGCTTCACGATCATGTCTCCTATTTCATCTTTTGTATCACATGGCTATTAACTGTTGTTGGCAAAAGATAAGAGTTTGATTGGATCATTTTCACAATAGCTCATCCTGGAGGGTGCGAGATATTGATTCCGGATCATCAGTATCCAAGCTTCCAACCTTTGGATTGTCAATTACACTCATCAAGTCCGCTGGTCCTAATTTTACACCATGGTCATTGAATACCATCATAAAGGTTTTTGATTACTTGACTAAATAAGTGTTGATAGACACATTAAATCAGAAATACATCTAGAAATGCTGTACAGTAAAGTGCTAGGGTATGTGAATGACCCTTAGTAGCCAGTGGGCAGTCGGTAAGGTTCACCAGTAAAAATGTGCTTAATTGTCACCATGGAAACTGAACTTTTTTGTTATAAGATAATAATTTCGGAGGCTCATCAGAAGAAGCCAGATTTTTGGTCAGTGATTTAATTTAACCTTTGGTAAGTTCACACCAGAGGGGCTGAGATATAATGGTTAGCGAGTTTACAATCATTGGCTGACTTAATATGAGGAGTTGAGGTGTTAATGTTATATTTAACCACATTGGTAGGCTTTCCAGACAAGATTTTATTTAATGATATAAAGGCTCAGTAGAGAAAATGAGATAACTGTGAATTAATTAACTATTGGACAAGGAAAGTTGAAAAGTTGGTGACTTAATTTAACCTAATGCTCACTGGCCAGGCTTAGCAGAGAAGTTGAGATGTTAGTGATTTAACCTTGCAACAGCAGGCTCAACTGAAGAAAAGTTGAAATGTTAGTGGTTTAATTATCCACTGATGACAAGGCTCAACAGAGAAATTGAAATACTAGTGGTTTAGTTGAACCATTAGCAAGCTGAACAGAAAAGTAAAGATATTAATGAATTTAACTATGTAAGCAGACTCACTAAAGAAATTGAAATGTGAGTGATATGACTTAGCCAACAGAGAAGTTGAGATATAAGTGGTTTTGAGGTTTAATGTAACATTTAAGGGGTTTACAGGAAAGTTGAAATGTTATTTAATTTCAGTCAAGACATTGGGATGTGAGCGATTTGATTTAGCCAACAGAGAAGTTGAGATGTTAGTGGTTTAGGTTAAACTTAAAATATCAGTTCTGAACAGAGACATTTAAATGGTGGTTTGATTTTAACCGTTTAGAAACAGACTCAACATTCAACAGAGGCATTTAGAAGTAAATGGTTTAATTTGACCATTAGCTGCAGTTTAACAGAGGAGCTAAAATTTTGTTAAGCATTTTTTGTTTAAAGTGTGCAATTACCATTTTCTATTCCAGGATTGACACATACTAATGTCCTGTAGTTTGTGAGTTGTCTAGCATATATTTCATTACTGTCAGGAATCTGTCATACTATTATCTACACATGTATCATGCTGGGAATTTTTTTTTGCTGTTACATTGTGGAAATGGTCATATAACAAAGGGTGTGGTCCTGGTTTCCATGGAAATATGACAGTTATTCCTATTATAGATATTGCAAACATACATGTTCCTGAAATGTATAATAATCATTTTACTTGATAAAGGCATCAAATTAATAAGGTACTATTAGTTTCTTTTATCTTAGTGGCATTGCAAACACACTGGTCTGTAGCAGTCTTGTACAGAGAGAAATTGTTTGAAATGGTTAAGAAGCACTTTTATTTGAATTCTAAGTTTGAGACTCTCCCGCACCTCAGATCTCCACATTTTTTCCTTATTCAAAATAAGGAAAAAATGCGGACGGGAGTATTTGGACTAATTTTCCGCATTCATTCCAGATTTTCTCCGTATTCAAATTTCCAGATTTTCTCCGTATTCAAAATATGGAGAAAATGTGGATGGGAGTATTTGGACTCTTTTTCCGTATTTCTCCAGATTTCCGCATTTCCATATATACAAAATATGGAGGTATTTACTTGGTTGATAAAATGCGGAAATACGGAAATCTGGAGAAAATACGGAGTTAATCACATGGTTATAAAATGGCTAATAAAACCGCTACATGATGCATACATACATAAATATTTACAAAACCATCAACAATGTGCAAAATTATATACAATTTATTATATCATTATGAGAAAAAAACATATAAATGAATGAACAAAAATTACACATTATGTACATGAGCAATGTATTGGATCTTATATCTTTGACAAACAAATAGGAGCATGTATGGAAAAAAAACTGGAACTCTTATTTAAGCCACAAGTTCATCATGGAAAAAATGTGGCATTTTTTAATATTCATATTAAATAAATGGAAATTTATTCATTCTATTTAAGCAAAATTGGGAGTGAAATGTTCAACACTATTAGGTATTGGGGAAAAAATAACAATTGACATAGCATTGAATATTTACAAAACAAGAAAAAATTTTAGACATTTTTTATCAATCTGGATCACATTTGCCATTTTCTACCTGCATCCCTGATTCATATTTCTCACAATTCAATTTATATCTCAGGTCTGTGCTTTACACCCATCTGTCCAATAAAAATTTTCTTCAGACTTCTTTGTAATTTGTAAGGTCTCTGCATGTTTAATTTCTTGCAGCAGCACTTGCGGTCGAATTGTCAAATCCTATCAATTAAAAAAAAAGTACTTAAATTATAATGGTGCAATATTAATAATATTTAAATTCATTGCTTTTATTCCTTTTAAAATCTTTTTATAAACACAAGTTTGGGTTCTTCAATTTAATATCAATTTGTTTAAAATATTATATATAATAATGACAATCATAGTTGACTGTTTTTAATTAAACAAGCAATAAAAAAAGAAATAAAAGAATATATATACCTCAAACATAACCATCCATGGACCAAGCTTTAAGCCCGTTAAAATCGCAGTAAGTTGAATAAGCACTTATTCTTTTTCAGAAATCTCCTCCTCATGCACAGACGCTACCAAAAAAAAATGTATGGTAAATCATTGCTAGAGATTACAGCCCATGGCTCCCCAAAATAAACACCTTTAATTGTTGTTAACCATAATAAAATTCTATGAGCTGATTGAAAGATTTGAATCATGGGCATATTGGCTGAAACGTACGTAGCCTCGTAGCTCAGTCCTAGGCCTAGAGTATTTATTTTCATCATCACAGTGACACACATGTTAAAAAAAATGACTGACCTACCGCATATGAAATACGTGTATCTGCATCTTTTGGTTGATACAGCAATACGATCTCAGGCTGTCTGGTCAACAAACTTCTTCCTTTAGACAGAGCAGACGTTGCAACATGGAGGCCAAGGTTAAATTTTGGCGGTCCGTTGTTTAAATTAATTGATCACTGAGCCCGACTTTTTGAAACATTCTTCCGATCCCGATCAAATTGTACATAACATTCAGGAGAAACAGAGAACTGCTGTTAACTCCAAGACAGTTTTTATGCACCCAAATTTTTTTGGGGCGCATATTGTTTTTGTCCTGTCTGTCTGTTTAGCTGTATGTCTGTCTGTTTGTTTGTCTGTTGTCAACTTTAACCTTCGCCATAACTTTTGAACCGTGAGACTTAGAGACTTCATATTTGGTATGGATACTCCACTACAAAAACACTTTCAACTGACACCAAGGTCAATGACCTTGTGACCTTATATGTGACCTATATGCTAAGAATAGCGTTTTCGAACTTTTGCCATAACATTTGAACCATAGGAGACAGAGACTTCATATTTGGTACACATGCTCCACTTATTAAGTTCTTTCAAAAACCACCAAGGTCTGTGACCTTGACTGTGACCTATATGCTAAAAATAGCTTTTTCGAACTTTCGCCATAACTTTAAAACCGTGAGAGATAGAGACTTCATATTTGGTATGCATACTCCACTAATTAGGCACCTTCAACTGACACCAAGATCAATGACCTTGTGACCTTGACTGTGACCTATGTGCTAAATATAGCGTTTTTCGAATTTTCGCCATAACTTTTGAACCATAGATGATAGAGACTTAATATTTGGAATGCATACTATACTAATAAAGTGCTTTCAAATGACACCAAGAACAATGATTGTGTGACCTTGACTGAGACCCATTTGCTAAAAATTGCTTTTTAGAACTTAATGTTGCCGCCAGGTGCTACTGTGTCTCACAAACACATCTTGTTCTTGATGAACAAATTCTAAGTCTCCGTATTTTTTCCGGATGAAAAATATTCTAAGTTAAGAGTTCAATATTTTTCCAGATGAAAAATAGACTAAGTCCAATTCTCCGTATTATTTCCGTTTATTTTCCGGATTATTTCCGTATATTTTCTGCTTTTCCGTATTGTTAATTTTCTCCGTATTTTTTTCCACATTTTTTCCATATTAAAATGAGGAAAAAATGCGGAATAATGCGGAAATCTGGAGATCTGAGGTGCGGGCAGTGAGTGTGAAAAAATTGCAAAGTGGCATCAAAGTGATAAAATGGGAAATTCTTCCCTATAGTAAATCTCCCTTAATTGCAGATTTGGCTTCATGTGTTGCATGAAAATCAGAAAAATCTATAACTGCAATCTGCAGTTTTCCTAATTTCTTCTCTTGTTTGTTGATCTGTGGCTTGGAATTAATTTCACAGCGTGGAATTTGATGATTGGAAAAGAATCAGTGATGATGAGGCACATTCTTTCCCTGGCCATTGGAGAATTAGGGGGAATTTTCTGCCCCCTGGCAGCAGACTTTACACTAGGAATAAGAAATCAGGGGTTCATTTAAGGTCACTTTTTATTTATTTATTTACATTGGGTGTCCCTGTAATATTATTTTTCAGTTAGAAAAAAATCACAACTGTAGCTTTCTAATGTACGTAGCACTTCTCACAAAACTGAGCAATACTGAAATCAATTGTTCTAGCAATTTTATGTCTTATAAAGAGTTATTTTTCAGCATTAGTACTCATGTATAGTTACCAAGGAATATTATAGCATTTTGGAATCAACATTGATATAACTTATAGATTTTTCAAGAAGCATAAGTGCTTAAGAATTTGAACAAGCAAGTGCTTTACAAGCTCACAATGTTTTATAGATTTTTTTTCTGATTACATTGATTTTGAATTTTCATTTTTTTTGTCTTTGTTAACTGAATCATAATATTGCAGGATTATTTCCCAGAATCCATTGTTTCTGTCCACAAGGAGAAGTAAGAGAGCCCCTCTTAGGAGTCAATATTAAACATTTCATATCTGCAATGTCAAGTATCAAAAAGAAGTGGTATTGATTTCAAACTATTATCTTTTATTGGTTCATGCAACTGAATCTCTCTCTGCAATGTTGGAGTGTGTTAGTATTTGGTATAAGTGATTTACAGAACTTGGCCCTGTTCTCAGCCATGTAAAATCCCCATTGATTTGTCTTGTTTGTTGCCCATTGATTTCAGTCCAGGAAAGGCAAGCAACAATAACAAGAGCTCCTCAGATTGAACGCTATGATTTTTTCCCCACGTCAGATTTTTCAAAGGAATGATTTTGATGTAATGACTCACTTTGAAGGTAGATTTTTGATTACAGAATTGCCAATTTTTAAAATCGATTTTTTTCTGACGTGCGGGCTTTGGGAGGTAAAAATTGATGCTGCATTGATGAGCCGTCAATGTGAATGACTATTTAAAGGTCGCAGTTATCTACGTAATGGTTTGGAAAATTAAAGGCAACTGAATGGCAGCTCGGAAATCATGTTGTAAAAGTTAAAAAGGTGATGACTGAGTTTGTACAGCATCCTATGGGATTCAGATGCCAGTACTAGGGTCCTAGTTTGGACATGATGCCATATTTAATCTAAAATAACACTTGCAAATAGAAGGAGGTTGTTTAATGTTATCCTTAATATTCAGTCAAGAGTGATTCTGTATTTCAATGTTTCACAAGTATTTGATGCAAGAAAAATTAGAAAATGATTTATTAATAATTGAACACAAAAATGAATATAAAAATAAATAAATACATTTATTCTTTAGCTCTATGGGACGTAGAACATTTGAGATATTTAGGTAAATGTACATAAACTATGTGGCAGGGACTTACAAATCTGACTTAGCCATGGTATATGAGATATTGAAGTTTAACTGTATATATATTGGTTTCATATCCTTTACCTTTTTTCTTTGATATTGAAAAGGGGGAGGGGGTTACTTTGATAAATAAGACTAGCCCCTGGATAGAATGATGCCATACATCACACAGGAGTCGGTAAAACTAATGATTCTATAACTGTGTGCACCATCACTCATCAGGTCTCACTGTTCATTAAGAAGGAGAAAAGACTAATAGCAGTTATCTGAGCAATCGAAGGGAAATTATCAGAATGTATGTCTTCATCAATATCAGACGAGAGCACCTGCAGGAGGAATGACATTATATCCAACTTAATTGATATTGATCGTTTTCATGTTCTTACCAACTTATTTGAAAAGGATTTCTCCTTTCTCTTAATCTAAATATAATGTGCATCTTTGTAGGTTATTAAAGCACAAATTTATTGCATAGGCATATGTTTCGTCTGAATTTATGTACAAATTAGTATCATATTTTAGACTTTATGTCACTGTTTTGTACTGTTTATCTTGTGGAATAAGATGAAAGAGGCACATATAACATGGGAAGAATAAGCAAATCTTTCCTAGGAAAAAAATATTTAGTAAAAGTAGGAATAAAATTTTATTTATCGGATATATTGTACATAGATCAAATAAAAAGCTCAGGAGCAAGAAATGAAGTTCTGAGCTGCATCAGCTAATGTATTACATGAAACTGTTAATTGTAAGTAAATAGGGGAAAATTAATATGATGAAATTTAATATAGATTTGAGCCCATTTTATGTGTGAAAATACTTAAATACTTTTTAATAAATGGTATAAGCACTTTTGGGAAAAAGAAGGGAAGGTTCTTAATGAAAACTCTCTGAAATATTCCTTTATTGAAATTTTTGTTGTAGACTATGTGTGAACAGCTAGGTCATGTTACATCCAACAAACTAAGTTGTGGAAGGAGAAAATTCTGATGCACATAGAAAATTAATTTTGGTCAAAAGTAAACTTTTAAAATGAAAAATAATTTTTGTTGTACTTAAAAATTAAGCAGGGTTGCTAGGGAGTACAGATCAAATTTCAAAGTAAAATTGATGGCAAAAAAAATAAATGAGTTGATTTACAAGCTCTAGCTGTTTTCACCCAGCTTCCATTTACTGAGGTGAAACAAATGCTGCCATGGAAACCTCCTCCATTATTGAATATTTAGTCTACTTGAAGACCTGAGGAAAGTTGCTGGAGTGGAAATTTGGTTCTTTACGAGAGGAAAGAAAAAGAGACAGCAGGGTCTCAATTTCCTGTCAGGGATCTTCACCCAAGAACTTCGGTATTGATTTACAGCTTTAGTATTATCCCCTCTTGTGTGAGTCCCCAGATTAATTCACTTTGACAGAATGTGACAAGAATTTACTTATCTGCATGCGATGATTGGAGAATGTTTCCAATTTATGGCAGTGACAAAATCTTTACATTGCACTGCTGTCAAATTCACTTCACCTTCATGGCATTTTGTCTATGTGTGTAGGGGGCTTAGGGGTACATAGATTTTTTTTTATAAATTTAAGCACATTCATATATAATTATTACCATTTAAACAGAAAAATATATCTTTCATTTGTAAAAAAAGGAGGACAAAAATTTCATGGGGAGTATTTGGAGATCTCTCTATCATTTGACCATCAGTAAGTAGAAAGAAATATTATACTGTGTCATGTTTTGTATATTGCTTTGGTGCATATCAACCATAATGAAATAAGGGTGGATTTTTAATTAATTACTGAAGAATCTTTCTCAAAACACATGGAAGTTCATTGTCTTAATGTGTCAGACATCACTCAGGTATTTCCTGATATACTTCAGATAACCCCACCATTTATAAAAAGTTCCTATCACTCCATTAAAAAATCCATACCAAAAATGATCCAAAAAAAGGGACTGTGACTTATTTATGTGATGTATAGGTCTAATTATGGCATGTATTCTACAATCCTGTATCTGCTATAAAGTTGCAGTGCGCCAAATCAATGTCTGTTGGTTGCCTCCCCTGGGGAGGTCGAAGATTGCTGGTGGTGAAGGCGATAATTGATTTATGATATGGTAATTTTCCCGTGTTTTCCTGCTAGGATCAGCTCACAACACAGAGAGTAGGCATGTGTCAAGCTCATCATCGGAAAGTGATACGTAGAGTCCATAAAACGGAGGCTTAATGCCAAAGAGTCCAGCTGATCAAAGTCTTACCAGCGTTTGATCAGATTTCTTCTTAAATGGAAGAATTTCCTGTTACAAATAAGGAATACAATAAAATTATCCACTCTTTGATAAATAGTGTCTGTGGAAAATAGCTTTAATTTATAGGAAAAAATCACATCAGCATAGTCCCTAATTGGAAAATTCAACACTTTAGTTTTTCTGAGGTGGATTGGTGATTGAGACTTCCTTATTTAGTAAAATTAAATAACTGCATCTTTTTGGCTCACCTGAGTTTTATAAGCTCATGTGAGCTTTTCTGGTTATCCACTGTCTGACTTCAGTTTGTCTGTTTGTCTGCCCTTCCATCTGCAAACCCTACTTTCAACCAACCAAACAGCTTTGGGTATAAGTAGGATTCAAAATTGTTTAAATGAGTATCTACACCAATCTCTATCCTGGCCCCCTGGGGAGGGGTGGGGGTGGGGGGTCATGGGCTAGGGGTAGGGGATAAAACTTTTCATAGAAATATAAGTAAAAAAAATTGTTTGAAACCTTTTTAAGAGGATCAAAGCCGTGGTTAGTCATATTGAACAGCAAGCTTCTTGGGGTTCTGTGGAGTCATATAGTTTTTCAAACTATATTGAAAGTGGGGACTAATAGGGATTCCAATCTTACTGTACATGAAAATATAGGTGTGGTAAGTCATGGCTCCCATGAGCTAGGGTCAGATCACAATGTAGGATTCAAATTTTACATGTAAACAGCAGGACCAAGGCTAGTCGGGTTAGAGTTGTAGCCCATGGGTCACTTAAACAGTTAACAACTTTGGTGAGAGAGAAATACTTTTAATAATAAGAATCCTATTGATACTTCATATTATGTCTACATTTTCTCAGTGATGATATGACTACAGTAGTAATGTTATATTCCCCTGACGACTGTCGCAGACTCTGTGAGCCTGTGATAGACCTGCCCGGTGATTATTGAGCAGTGGGAGCTTTAGATGAGTCCTGTCATTGTATCCCACTTCTCTGGTGTGAAGTGATCACTGAGCAAACCCCTGTGGACCTGGAAAATCAGGCTTTGATTGAAAGGCTTTGACAAGGGGAGATATTGGATTTCCATGTCTCCTCCATTAGGCTGTGGTCTTACAACTTCTCACAGTTGACAGGCAAGGTGTGTTCTGGCCGGTGTGAAAACATAATTGTGGGGGGATTAGTGTAGTAAAATCCCACTTGAAAAGGGGCATGTTACAAAGGGGGAAATATCAAAATTTCTTTTTGTTATCGATGAAAATAACTGGTTCCAATTAACAAGAGTACATTAATCAGTCAAAGAAAGTTATGATGATTTCTGGTTCACAATCATACTCATTCCATAATATATCAACACATTTAGTAAAAAGTCTGGAAAATTTTCTTTTTACACCAAGCATAGATAAATTATGTTCAGGTTCATTAGTGAATTCTTACTCTGAAGCGTGATGACACTTTAATGCCAGATTTTTGTAGGAATCTTGTTAAAGCTAAAGCTGTCATTATTTTTTAGGATACATCACTTTTTATATCAATGAGGTAGAAGGGTATACCTTGTCACTATGCCATGTCCAATGTTCATAGATTTTGTGTTTTCAAGCAAGAACGTAATCAGGTGTTGATTATCGGGTAATTTTCTCCTTCCCTGGACAAAATTTTTCATTAAGTCTTATCAGGAACTCCATAATTATGATGAAAGTGAAATCCACTTTTTCTACCGCAAGCCATTATGATAAACCTTTGAAGCCCCTGTGTTCTAAAAGAGTCAGTGTCTTTGAAGAGGGTTACCAGTGGAAAGAAGATTGATTTTTATAAAGGCTTCATTTTCCAAGTTCATTATATGATATGATTTATCTTCAATGAGTACAGTCAGTTTTTACATCTATCATTTGCATTATGACAGCAATGGAAGAGGGATAACTCCTAACATCCTTGGGGAAAAAGAAATTTGCTTAATGTCCAGCATCTTTTGACTTAATGATATCAAATTTCTAATGTGAACATACTGTATGTAATACCACAACATATACATTTTTAAAAAATTAATTTTACAGGTAAAGGAGAAGATTCAGATGCTGAATTTGATGAAACAGCAACTTTTAAATAATCATTAGCAGGAGAAGGCAAAAAAAGAAGTAAGTAGGAACACTCTTTACTGATCAGGATCAGGAAAATAAAGCCACTTAGTCATCAGTCAATTTATTGTAGAGTTTAGGGCTGTGTATTGAGCAAACAATTTCGATACGATACGATACAATATTTTTTAAAGCGATATGCGATATATTGGATTCTAAAGCAAGTCCATCAAAAAAGGCTTATAGATCATTTAATGCATGAATTTCATAAAAATTAAGTGTTTAATTACCCATTTCAAAGTTCTTGTCTCATTGTCTTAACAAATAACACTTCAAATTAAAATTTTTAATGACTGTAAAATCAACCTGTTAAAATAAAGTTGTATATGTATTTTGTAATAATTCTAAAAACTGTGTTATTTTCTCAATTATTCTATAATTGTTCATTAGTTTTATTTGAAAAAAGGTGAAATATAATCTTTGGTGAATGAGATTCCCATCTTTTTAACATAATTAGAAGAAAAACTGCTTGTCCGATACGTATTGGAAGTTATTTTTCGATACAATATTTTTCTTGAATATCGATACGTATCGATATATTGATACAGTCCTAGTAGAGTTGTCTCCCTTTTGCCAGTGTACTGTAAATCACTATATTTTCAAGACACTTTATTTTGGAGAGTGAGCTATAAGGTATTTATAAGGGAGACAAAATTTTCGCGAGTTTGGATTTTTGTTGTATATAATCCTTACTATTGCATATTTATGCATAAATGTAATTTTCGCAATCAGACAAACTCACATAAGAATGTAAAATGATAATTAAAGTTCTCATGAAAAAAAAAGTGATTTACAGTACTTTGAAACGGCAATAAGGAAATGATGTTTATATTTTCATAGAAAACTTAAAGATTCACTCAGAGATAAACCTTAAATCTGTTGTACCTTTTGTTTGTGTATTCTATAAAATAATAACGTATATTAATTTTCTCTTCTAAATCAATCAGTACGAACACACTTTGCATGTATCATCCTGGGCGGCAGATTTTAATTATCAACTGAGAATTTTCTCGGCAAGCTTTGCTTTTTCTCTCATGATTGTGTAAAGTTGTATTATACATGTACACACTATTGATTTCTTGGGGTATGCATTGATGTAGAAATACATATCACTAATTCCGTCCTTTCCGTGTTTATGTTGAGTGAAGTGAAAAGGTAGAAATGCCAGGCTCGCAAGAAACATAATCCGAAATTGATTTTATTTAAATTACATTAATATAATCCTCTTACGTTACTCTCAGCATCTCGACGATACGTTTATGATTAAAAATCCTACAACTGATATTGGCATGTTATGGTGTAGACTGGGGTAGAGATCTAAAGCTGGAAGGAGAAATTGAATTACTCTCTTCAAAATGAAAGGGAAAAGATTTGTTTAATGTTATGTATATTTCAGATACATAGATTGAAGATTGAAAAAATCAGGCATTGCTTGAAGGGCCAATGCCCATCCAGGGCAGTGATTTGATATTTTCCACAACAATATTTAACAATGATTGACTCTTTTTACAAAGGTTAATTATTATTTTTTATATAAATATAAATATACTGTTAAATGTTGAAGACACATTGAAAATATTCACGACACCAGGGTTGACAATAGTTTTCAAGGGGTGACTCAGTGAACACTTTTTCACTGTTGTCCTCAACGACTAGCTACAGAAACTGTAATGATATGGTTTTATATTTTAGCATTGACCATAATGCTACAGATCCCGAAATGCAAATATTATGCAAATTACAATGAAAGATTCACTGCACAGTTGAAGGTGTAATTCTCTTTTTTTTTAGCATTGAACAATCAACTACCTTTCATTTCTTTATTCTAGACATATTTTATATCAACCTGTATATTTTATCCAACTCCTAACCCTAATCATCTCTACAGACTAATAAACTCACTTGTTTTGATTTTTCTAACTTGCAACAAAAAAATTCAAAGCAAAAGTTTTCTGGTCAGTGTAGGTGATTTTATAGGGTTAGAAGGTAGATAAAATTTACAGGTTGCTTTAAAAATGTCTAGAAATAGGGAGTTGAAGATATTAAGTGATGATATTTAAATGTTCTATGCTAGAATGTAGAAAAATACAGCCACAACCGTGCCTAGAAAATCTTGCACTGTAAATTGCACCATATTTGCAATATAGTATCTGTAGCATTTTGGTCAAAGACTAGAAAATAAAACCATAATGTTACAATTTCTGCAACTACTAATCGACATGAAGTTTCATTGGTGTATACTGAACATTTTATTTTAAATAATAATTATAACTGTGAATTCTGCTTGTATGAAATTTATGCAGATTTTTTCAGAACATCCAATGCCAAGTATTTAGGATGACTGTTACATTGTCATTGTCATATTCACTAAAAAGCAGGGTGCAGTGTTTGAAACTAGACATTAAACATTCAGGATTGAATTGAAGCCATCACCCATCCAAGGGTTAAACAGGCTTGCAGTTGCTTAACTTGCCTGAAATAGAGAGAGAGACTAGAAAACGTAGCTCACTTTTTTTAAGCAAGGCAGTATAAGTTCCCTATATACCGTCCGCTACACTTCCCCCGCTCAGGGAAGCTTCGACCCGAAGCTTAGCATGAGTTCTCTCTGAGTGTCTGGGCCTCTTTAGTACCAGCAACCAATGCCGTTCACAGACACGAAGTTCGCACCTGTACACAAAGTCCTAGCCTTAGAGCTTCCTGGAGCATGTCGGAACCTCTACAGTTACGGCGACCCCTGCCGTCCACAGACATGAAGTCTGTAAATGGACACTAAGTCCTAGCTCCAAGTCTTCCTGAAGCAGGGCACCAGACACCAGAGTCACTACGCTGCCATGCACGCTGCATCACTAAAAACCTAGCTTACTAGCGAGGCAGTATAAGTTCCCTATATACTGTCTGCTACACTAGTAAATATTGGGGGCCCTGGCAAAGGTAAAATAAAAGTCCTTTATAATTTTTAGGTCACCTGAGTAAACTCAGGTGACCTATTGCTATCCGTTTTCGTCCGTCGTCGTGCGTCGTCCGTCGTCCGTCGTGCGTCGTGTGTTAACATTTGAACATTTTCAGCTTCTTCTCTGCAACCACTGAACCAATTTCAGCCAAATTTGGCACAAAGCATCTTTGGGTGAAGGGGAACAAAAATTGTGAATTTCATGATCCCTGCCCCCCTGGGGCCTGAGGGGTGGGGCCAAAACCACTAAAAATAATGCAATCTTTAAAAATCTTCTTCTTTACTCTTGGACACCAAGCAGTCAAACTATTTGCATGATTGTAATCAGCATTGAGTCCTCTACCAAAATTGTGAAATTCATGGCCCTGGGGTCAGGGGTTCTAGTGCTAGGGCGGGGCTAAATAAGTATACAGTGAAAATGCATTATTTCTTTGAAAATCTTCTTCTCTGCTCGTGGGTATTAGATCAACCAACTAAGTACAAAGTTATGATGAGCAAGAGTGCCTCTACCAAAATTGTGAATTTTATGGCCCCAGGGTCAAGGGTTCTGGTGTTTGGGGGGGGGGGCTCTATTGATTATATACTATTAGTGAAAATACATGAATTCTTTGAAAATCTTCTTCTCTGCCTCAAGGTATTAAATAAACTAACTAAGTGCATAGTTATGATGAGCAAGAGTGCCTCTATCAAAATTGTGAATTTTATGGTCCCAGGGTCAAGGGTTCTGGTGTTGGGGGGGGGGCTCTATTGATTATATAGTGTAATACATGAATTCTTTGAAAATCTTCTTCTCTGCTCCTAGGTATTAAATAAACTAACTATGTGCATAGTTATGATGAGCAAGAGTGCCTCTACCAAAATTTTGAATTTTATGGCCCCAGGGTCAAGGGTTCTGGTGTGGGGTGGGGCTCTATTGATTATATAGTGAAAATACATGAATTCTTTGAAAATCTTCTTCTCTGCTCTTTGGTATCAAATAAACTAACTAAGTGGATAGTTATTATAAGCAAGAGTGCCTCTACCAAAATTGTGAATTTTATGGCCCCAGGGTCAGGGGTTCTGGTGTTGGGGTGGGGGCTCTACTGATTTTATAGTGAAAATGCATCATTGCTTTTAAAATCTTCTTTTCTGCTCCTGGGTATTAAATAAACTAAGTGCATATTTATGATGAGAAAGAGTGCCTCTTCCAAAATTGTGAATTTTATGGCCCCGGCCCAGGGTCAAGGGTTCTGGTGTGGGGGGGGGGGGGCCTATTGATTATATGGTGAAAATACATGAATTCTTTGAAAATCTTCTTCTCTGCTCTTTGGTATCAAATAAACTAACTAAGTGCATAGTTATGATAAGCAAGAGTGCCTCTATCAAAATTGTGAATTTTATGGCCCCAGGGTCAAGGGTTCTGGTGTTAGGGGGGGCTCTATTGATTATATAGTGAAATACATGAATTCTTTGAAAATCTTCTTCTCTGCTCCTTGGTATCAAATAAACTAACTAAGTGTATAGTTATGATCAGCAAGAGTGCCTCTATCAAAATTGTGAATTTTATGGCCCCAGGGTCAAGGGTTCTGGTGTTTGGGGGGGGGGGGGGGGTAGACTCTATTGATTATATAGTGAAATACATGAATTCTTTGAAAATCTTCTTCTCTGCTCCTAGGTATTAAATAAACTAACTACATGCATAGTTATGATGAACAAGAGTGCCTCTACCAAAATTTTGAATTTTATGGCCCCAGGGTCAGGGGTTCTGGTGTTAGGGTGGGGGCTCTATTGATTATATGGTGAAAATACATGAATTCTTTGAAAATCTTCTTCTCTGCTCCTTGGTATCAAATAAACTAACTAAGTGGATAGTTATTATAAGCAAGAGTGCCTCTACCAAAATTGTGAATTTTATGGCCCCAGGGTCAAGGGTTCTGGTGTTGGGGTGGGGGGGGGGCTCTATTGATTATATAGTGAAAATACATGAATTCTTTGAAAATCTTCTTCTCTGCTCCTAGGTATTAAATAAACTAAGTGCATAGTTATGATGAGAAAGAGTGCCTCTTCCAAAATTGTGAATTTTATGGCCCCAGTGTCAAGGGTTCTTTCACTGTTTGGGTGGGGGCTCTATTGATTATATGGTGAAAATACATGAATTCTTTGAAAATCTTCTTCTCTGGTCCTAGGTATTAAATAAACTTACTAAGTGCATAGTAATGATAAGCAAGAGTGCCTCTACCAAAATTGTGAATTTTATGGCCCCAGGGTCAAGGGTTCTGGTGTTGGGGTGGGGGGGGGGGGGGCTCTATTGATTATATAGTGAAAATACATGAATTCTTTGAAAATCTTCTTCTCTGCTCCTAGGTATTAAATAAACTAAGTGCATAGTTATGATGAGAAAGAGTGCCTCTTCCAAAATTGTGAATTTTATGGCCCCAGTGTCAAGGGTTCTGGTGTTTGGGTGGGGGGGGGGGGCTCTATTGATTATATGGTGAAAATACATGAATTCTTTGAAAATCTTCTTCTCTGGTCCTAGGTATTAAATAAACTTACTAAGTGCATAGTAATGATAAGCAAGAGTGCCTCAACAAAAATTGTGAATTTTATGGTCCCAGGGTCAAGGGTTCTGGTGTTAGGCCAGGGTTCTATTGATTATATAGTGAAAATTCATTAAATTTTCTTCTCTGTCTCTGGGTTTGAAGTAGATGAATTACCTATATAGTTACGATGAGCAAGGGCCCTAATCTTGCAGAATTTTGTATTTTAAGGCACCAGGGTCAGGGGTGGGGGGGGGGGGGGTTGGGGGGGGGGGCTCTGCTTATTATACTGAAAATGAATTTATTGTTTGAAATCTGCTCCTTTGTATTTATAAAACATTTATTTATTTTTTTGATAGGCAATTTTAAGGGTGCCTTTTAAAAATTTGTGCAATGTTTGGACCTAGGGTCAGGGGTTTATGTCACTATGTTAAGGGCACTACTGATTATTGCTGAATATTACTGATTACTTGGGAGTGCATTTTTGTTCCCCTACCCTGCGTATGGGTATTCAGTTACCAAGCTAAGCAAATGTTAAGTGTATTGTTATGATGATCAATGGTGCCTCTTTCAAAATTGTGAATGCCATATAGCATCTGGCTTAAAACATGAATCAAATTCAATACACTGTAACTTGAAAGTTGTTGCATAATGCTCAGGTGACCTATAAGGCCCGTGGGCCTCTTGTTTTAAGCAGGCTTTTAGTGTTACTCTGTTGTCATTCTCTCATTCCATCATCATAAACTTTCCGCTTATTATCTTGACAAAAGTTGTACACGCTCAACTCATATTTGGCATATGGAAACAACATAGGAATATGCAGGTCAAGTTCAAATTTAGTCATGGTCCAAAGATTTTTGACAGAGTTATCTTTCCTGAACATAGAAAAAAAAGAAGAAAATTTTCAATTTCAGCTTTCTAACTTTTGTAGGGATATATATGTAGAAAGTTAAAATTGCATGTTCAGTATTTTGCCAGAAAATACAAGTCAAATTTGAATTTGGTCATGGTCTAATGATTTTTGTTAGAGTTATCTCTCTTGAACTTAGAAAAAAAAATCAGTTTCTGTTCTCATAGAGCAATTCACCTTATTAAGGTTAACAACGATTGTATGGGTTTTACCTTAGTTATGCCCCATGAACCTTAAAAAAAAAAAATTGCGCAAAATTTAAATCGAAACATGGCATTTTAAATTTTGGCTACCTGCAGGGAATTCTTGGCATTTAGGATGATGCATGAAACTGCATGGGAGCAGATTCTATAACTTGAGAGAATTGTCACATGCATCATTGTCAGTTATCACTCCATATACTCGGACCATCAAATGCACACATATTACCTGGATATCCATTTCCCTACTTATGACTTTGAGTTAACTGTGAGTGTTTCATGATGGCTTCAAACCCAGGATGCTCAGAGCTTATTCTTTGTTTATAGCCCTATTGATTGCCTTCTTTCTCTTGAAGAGAGGTGTGTAGTTGCTTTGATTTTTCCTTCAATGCTGCATTCTGAAGTAGGTCCTGGATATCAAAGTGGAATATTTCAGTTCTGTAAATACATTGTGTTGAGCTCTAGGATAAAAACATATGGTTGATCCTTTGATATACTTGTAAGTTTCCTCCCTTGTAGTCCTTTATAAACACCAGTTGTCTCCCTTCTAGAGATCTTAACCATCTAACTCTGCCCATTTATAAGGGTGTGCATAATCAGACATGACCCGCCATCACTCTGTGTTTGTCTGCATCATGTTGATTGGATAACAATTTGTTTTATCAAGTGGGATAATGAAATGTTTTATTAACAACTCATCTGAATGTTTTTACATGCTTTACAGGCTCCAAGAAAAAGGAGGTATATGTTCTCTGGTCTTAATGATGAACATCTGTAATTCACAAAAGTCTGACGTCAGAGAATTACTGTCATATTTCGTATGCATTTGTACCAGATTTCTGATCATTCTATAATCAGGCTCGATGGCATCTGAGCCCTGGGAACCAAACTCGGCACAATTCTATCCCCCCCTTTATAAAAAGCTTACATATTGCCAGAGAAATTCATATGCACATGGAAACACCCTACCTATACTGCTATACAGATGTACTGTTCTAAATAATCACGTTATATAATACATATACCAAGAAAATGTGTGAAATGTGAATTTATGCTGACGCAGGAAAACGATTCCCATCCACAGATCTCTTTTGATTCTAAATGACAATTTTTATGCCATGAATATTACATCAAATAATAATGAAAAGAATTATCTACTGATAGAGAAAAAATTGCTCTTAAAATTAAGGTAATGTCAGTGACCTGATGGTATTTCAGCTAATGATTGTAGATCAACATATAGGTCTTTATAAAATATTGTTAGAAAAAAATATCCACCTCTCTAATCAAGATATTCTCTCAAACCTTTGTGCTTGAAGAATTGTTTCAACTATAATTTTGTACAACACATTTAAAACTTTCATTGGGATAACACCTAATTTTTCTAGCAAACTGTTATTCATTATATCTGAAAGGAATCCAAGGAATAAAGAAAACTGATGATTTAATTAGGTCAAGCAGGCATATTTTATTAATAAATATTATTTTAATCATATATTCCAAGCCCTCTGATTGGCTTAAACTTGGTCACATGATTAAGTATATAACAGCATATAGACTTGAGTTACTATTTATAGAATCTGAAATGCATATCGACTTGATGTTTCTTAAAATGGAGGTAATTTATTGTAAAACAAAAAATTAATAGTAGTGATTTCACAACTAAAGCTACTACAGTATATGACTTGATGTTTCTGAAAAAATATATACTTCAACTTGTATTTAAATTTTAATGTTCTGTAACTGATAAGACGTAACAATGGCCTGAATTAGGATCTACTTAATATCAGAACATATTGAATAGCTTTGTCAAAATTGATACAAAACATAATCAAAAAGATGTACATTTGTAGTATTTTCAATGAGTAAATCCTCTAAATTACTCAAGAAATGTAAAGGAAACACATTTACATGTATATCAAACAGCTAAAATTTTTATTTCTAGTCTCTAAGTGTTTTAGAGAGAAAACTGGTGGTTAAAGTTCCCATTTTTTCAATTTGTTTTTTATCAACCTCTGTAAAAAATAATATAACAAATGTAGCCCTTTAAGCATAGATATATCATTATATTGACCTCGCACTTCGTGCTCGGTCAATATGCTTTTCTGTGAAGTTGATATATCTATGGATCGACCTCATCAAAGGGCTATATTTATATATTATAAAGAAATCAACTTTATATTGTAAGGATATGTTGGCGTCATCTATAGGATCGGGTTGGTATAGACATTATATAGAAATACACAGCCTCGTAATGCTTGTATTGGGTCTTTGAGTTAAAGTTAGTAGCTTATTGATAATAAAATAATACTTTAAAAATCTTAGTTCTGTAAAAATTATTCACACTGTTAGAAGCATGAAGAGCATGAAGAATTGAATTACATTTGGTATTGTGTAATTTTGTTGCAGGCTTCAGATTTGGACCTGACTTGAATCAATAACAGCCCCCCATTTTTAAGCTTTATAATTTTAAAATATTGATTCTGATGAGAATTTTTTTAGCAACAGGAATGGATACAGTATAAGAAAGTGCCAGGAATGGATGATTTTGCTTCATTATAAGCATACATATAATTTGTTGTGTTATAGTTAAGTTTTTAATATATTTTAAAGTCAATGGAAATGAAAATCACTTTGTTCTAAGCATCAATTCATTATAACTGTGTTCTCTATAACCGTGTTTTACTATATTGATAATATTACATGTATCTATAGCAAGAATGAATGACTTTTAATGTCCATGAAAATTTAAACGTAATAAATTCTGGCCAGAATAGTGTCACAGGAGGAGGTCAAATCCCCCCCCCCTCCATCATAGAACAGTAACAATAATACTTTGCCATTCATGTGAAAGGAGCAAATGACCCAGATGAGTGTTGTGGTCCTTGGGCATTTTCACACAGTGCCAGTGAGAATCAAATTTTCAAATTTTTCAACCTGTGCTCTCAGGAGTTTTTGATATGTCTTCATCCCAAAACTGAAGCTACATGGCTCTGAATGGTACTTGTACATGTTTGATACTTTACCTTTGATTTTAATAGATTTCATAAAAACAGAATAAACTGGCATGAAAATTTGGAGAAATGTAGTCATAACTGTTTTATTTGCTAAATTGCTTATAAAAACTTTTTAGAAAGGTTTGAGGTGTTTGAGGTTGGTTAGCTGGTAATTGGCATAAAAATCATTTGGCAAAAAGGTTCAATTGACTTGATAAAAAAAGGTACTGTTCCTGAGTAATCTATTAACAGTCTGTCTGGCACGTAGGCACAGGGGGGATGGCACTGTCTTCATTGTAATGTGTTTTGATGGTCAGCTATGGCAAGAAATAGCAAATCACATGTGGGTCTCATTTGTGCAGCATTGGTGAGCCATTGTTAACAGATGCCATGTGTTTATAAGTTAATACTTTATTATGCATACCAAGGACAGGACTGTTTTTTCTACAGAATTCGGCCAACTGGCTTAATTTTGATAGATGGGTAAGGTCTAAATATTGGTAGTGTATAAAGGTTACTGATTGTGTTGACCATTTCTAGCTATCAGCAAATGTCTTTTTGAATAATTCTTTCAAACTGTATAATGAACATTTCATAGCTTATAGAATATAGTGTACCAGAGTAGACTTGGTCCAGATATAAGCCTACAGAAAATAGAGTAAAAAAAACTAAATATATTTCAATAAAAAAGTTAATTTTGATTTCTAGCAAGTCATACCATGATATGTCATTGTGAAAAAAAAAGAAAAGAACAGAAAGAGAGAAAAGGGGAAAAAAGAAGTTAAAAAAAGGCACAAAAGATCTACGAGGTAATATTCTAAAAGTATACCATTTATTTTCAGAAAGAAGAAACCCATTAAAATGGCAACATCAAGTAATTCGCCTGTTTATATATAACTACTGAGGTAAGTTTCCTACTTAGTTTTGATTTTCTTGCATTTTATTGCAGAAAGATATTTGATTGCAAAAATGAAAATGATTTTTTTTTTAAGTAAAAAAAAGTTCAGATCTTTTTGTAAAATTGCTATAATGAAATGAAATGACTTGTCAAGAAGATAACTTAGTTCAGAAGCTTGGTTTACAACAGTGTTTCAGAAGTTTGAGTGCAAATTTCTAGAATCTTTATTAAAGTTAAAATAAAACTATGTTGTCTGCCAGTTGTTTTGAAATAATAAAGGAAGAATCAGTGGGAACAAGTAAGGTCATAGTCCATACCCAATCTCTCACCAGATGGCATATTACGCTTTGCTACAACACAGAACTCCATCTGTATAGAGATTGGACCATACCAGTAAAGACTAATATTGGTCATTATATTTAAGGAAAAAAAGAAAAGAAAACTTGCATCTTATCAGCAGAAGTTTCTCCATGCATATTGGTTCATTATAAGGTAGCTGACAGTTGAAATGTCTGAAATTCTGAAATTATTCTGAGAATGGTACGTGCAACACTCCTGTATCAATGTGTTATTCCATCATCACGTATGTCTAAAGCTTGTCATAGTCAAGAAAATAAAAAGTTTAGGAGGCTAAGTACATGTACAAAAAAAAAGAAAGAAAAAAGAAATGCTTTGAAATATATGGAATATGCAAAATTAATTTATGATTTAATAAAATTATGAAGATGCAACATTAGTAATGGTCACGTAGGAAATACACGTGCATCTTTCCTTTGTAATTATTATAAAGATTATGTAGAGGTAGCATTTGTTTGGTGTACTTCTCTGAGTTTACCCTCTCTCTTTGGTTTGCTCAGGCTGTAACAGTTGTATCTATTCCCATCCAGGAGAACTGAAGGTATTACATAACCGTGCACATGCAGCACGTACAAAACATAGATGCTCCACTTTTCTATGCCCTTTTTTAGCTCACCTGAGCTGAAAGCTCAAGTGAACTTTCTGATCACATTTTGTCCGGCGTCCGTCTGTCTGTCTGTCTGTAAACTTTTCACATTTTCGACTTCTTCTCAAGAACCGCTGGGCCAATTTCAACCAAACTTGCCACAAAGTATACTTGGGCGAAGGGGATTCAAGTTTGTTCAAATGAAGGGCCACGCCCTCATTCAAGGGGAGATAATTGGGAATTAATGAAAATTTGGTGGCAGAACCACTGTGCCAGGAAAGATGAAACTTATATCCTCAGGTAGTGTAGATTCAAGTTTGTTCAAATCATGACCTCCGGGGGTAGGGCGGGGCCAAAATGGCCGACCAAAGTTTTACATAGAAATATATAGGAAAATTCTTTAAAAATCTTCTTCTCAAGAATGACAAAGCCATAATTCATCATATTTATGTGGAAGCATGCTCAGGTAGTGTAGATTCAATTTTGTTCAAATCATGACCCCCGGGGGTAGGGCTGGGCCAAAATGGCCGACCAAAGTTTTACATGGAAATATATAGGAAAATTCTTTAAAAATCTTCTTCTCAAGAATGACAAAGCCATAATTCATCATATTTATATTGAAACATGCTCAGGTAGTGTAGATTCAAGTTTGTTCAAATCATGATCCCCGGGGGTAGAGCGGGGCCAAAATGACCAACCAAAGTTTTACATAGAAGTATATAGGAAAATTCTTTAAACATCTTCTTCTCAAGAATGACAAAGCCATAATTCATCATATTTATATGGAAGCATGCTCAAGTAGAGTAGATTCAAATGTTCAAATCATGACCCCCAGGGGTAGGGCTGGGCCAAAATGGCCGACCAAAGTTTTTAAAGATATATATAGGAAAATTCTTTAAAAAACATTTTCTAAAAAATAGCAAATCCATGATTGGTCATGGGACTACTTTTGGATTTAAGAAATGAATGTAATAATTTTTTCTTTGATCGATGTATCAAAGAAAAATTTGGACGGAAAACTTCATCAATGCGCGTAGCGCATTGATGAAAAAGTTTTCCGTCAAAATTTTTCTTTGATACATCGATCAAAGAAAAAATTATTACATTCATTTCTTATCATTTAATTAAGATTTTAAATTAATAAAATGAAAGTTTCTTTCACTTTTCTATTAAATTTATGCATCAAAACAGTGCGCACGAATACATCACCATAACGTTAACGTTAAATTCAAAACGAAAATTCAAAATGGCTCTAACCATGCTAACGAAAAACGTTCTCAAATATTGTCATGTGATTACCAACAGTCTCCAAAATAATTTACAGTTCTTTAACACAAAAAAACTTACCTGTTGTGTCATCCCTCTGTGTATATTTTCCCCGGTAAGTTATCTAAGTTCGTAAATGTAAAGGGAAGCTACTCAAATATCCTAATCGTTCTAGGTCACAGAAATTTTGGATTTCATTTGCGCATCTTTTCATTTGAATTTCAAACCGAATATATAATTGTATACATATCACAACCTGTCAATGCTGTAAAACCTGAAAGAGTCTGCTGTCGATAGTTCAAGATTAAAGAATTCCATCCTCAATTCATGCAGTGTCGTTTTTCTCGATCACTCGTTTCCCACGATTTAACAGATTTTCGGTTTTCCCCGCTTTGGTAGCATAATAAAACTTTTTTTTCAGAGTTCTATTGTTTCATACCAGATATCTCAAAGTCAAACATTTAAGAAAAGTATATTAAACGATTTCTTCCCTTCTTTCCCGTAACTGTATTGTCGTCATGCAGACGAATTTAATTTGTTTAGCAAAGGGGGATAATTCAAATTGAAACGAAAGTAGAAAATAAGCCAGGAACCTAACGGACAGGTTCCGAAATTCAGGAAAATATTTGTTAAAGCAAAGGTATTTGATTATTCCTTCAAAAAGTAACCTGGAAGCGGGGAATATACATGTACCGACTGTCAAAGTACTGCTTAGTGCAACCGAACTCTAGATTTTATTGATGCAGTTATCAAAAGAATTTTTTATCCAATCAGAATCAAGTATTTTATAAAAATTAAATGATTTAAACTTTACAATAAAAAGCCATTTTCTACTTTTTCCTACCCTTAGTGCTCAGGTGAGCGATGTGGCCCATAGGCCTCTTGTCTTTGTTATAATGAAGTCTAAACCACATTTAGAGGTAGAAAAATCAATTTGTTTCTAAAACTTGTGATTGGACACAATGTTGTTAGAACAATGCATTGGAATTTGTACTAGGTAATACATGTGTGAGTTCATATTGTAATAACTAGGGCATACTTTACTATGATCAGTAAAAGTCCTTAAGCTTCTTGAGTTATTCAGGTTGTATATTGTAAATGTTCACTGGAATTACTTTTGCTTAGAATATAGCACTATTACAGATATTGATGTGAACTTGGAATGCATAACACTAGACTAATGGCCATTTTCTGTAAGGGGGGCTAAGGAGTATGACACCATAACCTTGACACCATCAAAGAATGACCTTGGTCACTTATTGTTGACAATATGTGTTTAATCAAGGGCTGCTCATTAGCGCTGATCATATGTTGCCAAATCTCAGATTGTGTGGTAATTAGAGACAGGGTATTTTCCCTGTGTTTGGGTAATTAGTATGTTCTTAGAGCAGGTGATTTCTCGGAGGACAGGATATTGAAATGGGATACTGGATGTAAAAGGAGGGGATTTTATTTCCAAATACCCATAAAGACTTTCCAATTGTTCCCAGAAAATTGAGAACAAGACATCTTCATTGCCTGTTTGATATGTGAAGCTGTAGTCAATATGCTTCAGGGATTGGAGAGTAATTGTAGGATTCTGAGCATGTATCTGTCCTTTTCCAGGTACACATTAAACAAAAACACAATTTAATTTAGCATCAATGAAAAAAAATTAGAACATAGGGTTATTTTCAGAATTGTTGAAAAAGGACAAGACAGTTATTGAAAAAGAAATGTCTTTATAACATGAACTTCACAAAGGATGACTAAGATTGTCATATTGAAAAAAACTTCTCTAATCATGACAGAATGAATTCAATGAGCAATGATATTGGAGTTTTTTGAAATTACATAGTAGTTCTTTAGAATGTGAACAAAGTTTTATAAATGGCACATATGTTGTAATCAGGGGCTTATTAAAAGGGCTTCCGGGGGAAATTGACGGCTGCTAGTAACCGGCACGGATATAGATTGAAATTAATTTTCATCTTCCAGTAAAGTAAAGGTTTCTATGACAACTTGTTGCCATGCTCTCCAATTTTTCCAGAAGCTATTGATGAATCCTGTTTCCATTTAGATCTAACGAATTAGACATTTTAATGAAAATCCTCATATTGCTCACATAATATAAATCTTATTTGATTGCTTCCCTTTTTGATTTTTTTAGTTTTCATTTACAAGGTGGCATTAAGTCTATAAAAAATATAAATCTTTTTTAAAAAGACACATTTTATTTAAGTAAGAAAAATAACATTGAAAAGACATTGCAAAGACAAGCCAAATTTTACATTTACTGGTAGCTAAAATAAGGTCATAAGTTCATGCAGACCCCCCCTCCCTTTCATCATTAATTAAAAGAAACAAAAGAGGTCATAAATTCATTAGGGGGAATTTTATTTCTGTTGTGCTTTCATGCTTATTTTACACAGGTTTTATATTTGCTTCAATCAAGCAACAAGACATTAGGTCTATTGTTAGTAAGTGGCTCCAGATGAGGGCGGCTCAAGGTGTTTATACCAAGGTACCTTCTATTCCCTAGTTATCTTTGTCTGTGTCATACATATTGCACCTATTATACTTATATATATAGATAGGTCTATATGATATCACCCATCACATGTATATTCCCTTCATTTGAGTGTGAGTCCACCAAAAGATAGTTGCCTGTTGACTTTGTGCTAAGTCTTTTACCATAACTTGGCTGAGATTATTTCTAGAGCTGAGAGATTGGTATCACAAGGACTAAGTTTGACAGTGCACTTAGTTGTTTCAGACTTCATTTATATTGCAAAAGCTCTTTGGATTTTTAAGAGTGACAGAGTTTCTAAAAAAAAAATTCAGCAAAGAAGAGTAGTTGAATTAAGGTAGGAATCCAGGCCAATTTTTGAGATACACTTTTGAATGAAACATGCAATTTTTTGTTCTCTCTTGAAACTTTTTATATTTTGATGTTCATCATTGTCATTTAATTTGAGAGGGGGCATGCATTTGTATATTTTCCTTGCAGTAAAGCATGTACTATTTCATTTAAAATTTGTTTCCAAATTTTGAAAAAAAGTGTTCAATTTATATATTTTAAACATGAAGAAAAGCTACAGCAGAGTCTGTGCCAAAGAACTTGTTGACATCACAAGCAGTTTATGTGCTTGATTTACACAAACATGCTTGCTGGAATTGAAGCATGTCAGTGGAACTCCATACTGGAAATCCATTTGTAACTCTTTCCTAGTGTGGGATGTGGGAGACGAATGTCAAACATTTCAGAGACCTTGATTTCATGCTGTGTGGAGCATTTCAAAAAAACAAAAGCAGTGGGGAACAGAGAGATGATGGCAATCCATTGTCTTCCAACTCAATGAGAAAATTTGGTCTGCTTTTTCATGGTAACCGAGTTTGTGCACTTTGTAATATGTATTTCATGGAGATGTTTGAACACCCAAACTTTGTATAAAACACATTGTTTTTTTTCAGAAGATCCAAGTCCTAAAATTCTGCAGACAGCTTTGTATAATCTGTAAATGATATTTTCTTAGGGTATTAGCTTCGTGCAAGGTTAAAAGGGGAAAATCTAGCTTCCGTTTTTCAGAGTTAATTTTTGTGTTAATGATCCATATTTTTTCCTGCATCTCAATTTGCAGCTTTTATGGTCTTATTAGTTTTTGTTCTAGAGTTATAGTATAGCAGGTAGTTAAAGCTGAAATATTGGACTACCTTTTATGTGAAGCCATCATTAAGCTTGCTTATACACAAAGGAAAAAAGATTCTGGTTGACGTTATTATGGCTGTATAAGAAAATGCCTGATCAAAGGCAGTTTGATGAGAAATTTAGGAAAATTCTCCTGACATTACAGAGTAAAAACCTCTTTACTAAAGAATTAAGCATTATATCTAAGTAAAAAAATGACTGACAGATGAACTTATATTAAATCTGGTCCTATTTTCAATGCAGACTATAGAGAATCGTCTGTCAAATCTTGTTTACTGGTGTTCAGTGCTGAAGCTTAACGGAGTCCAAGGCTCAAGTGAGCTTTGTCCATTGTCTGTCATCATTGTTGGCACTAGCAATGTATTGTTGTGATATGTTGTTGTAAACTTTTCTTCTTTTTTTTCATATTTTTCTCAAGAACCACTAGGTCCATTTTAACCAAAACCAGAGAGTATTCTTATATGAAAGGGATTGAAATATTTTCAAACCAAAGCCACACCCTCTTCAAACTTGAGCTTAATGCAACTTTGTAAAAACTGGATGGGGTTAAAAAAAATTTCAAGGAAAAGTTGAGTTGGAAAAGATGAAACTTTTTTGTGGAAGTTTCCTGACAAAGTGTAGATTTGAGTTTGCTTAAATCATGACCTCTGGGATAAGATGGGACCAATTTGGGCAATCAAAGTTTATGACCAGAAATTCAAAAAAAAATCTTCTTTTCAAGTGAAAAACAGGAAGTTCAAGTTAGTTAAAAGCATGATTCTTAGTGATAGGATCAACCAGGTCACAATGGGCAATCAAAGTTTTTAGATATTCTTTAAAAATCTCCTTCACAAGAACAGAAAAGCCATGATGAATCATATTTAAATGGAAGAATTCTTAAGTAGTGTAGAGTGAAGTTTGTTCTTCATGACCCCTAGGAATAATTTTTGGTTTACAAAGAAATATTAATTAATAATATAAAAAAAATATATATATTGATGAAAAACAAGAATCATGGGAATCGTAACTCGGATGAGTATTTTGGTCTTTAAACTTCGTGTTAAAGTTTTCCTCTCCTAAATGTCACATACTCTGCAATTCTGGATATTTTGCAACTTGTTAAGACATGGTTTATATACAGAACTAAACAAATATGCAGTGGTAGAATTTCTCAATTTTAATTCCAAGGGAGACCTCATTTTTAATATCCAGAAAAACATTTAGACTCTAAAAGTGAAGTATAACTTAGAGTGCCATATCTTGTTATATACTTATTGTGAGATGAAGTGTAATTTTAAATTGCATTCAAAATGTAAAAGTCAGGAAGCTGATTTAAGTGTGTTCTTCCAATTAGTACAGGATGTTGTCTCTAGTCGCTTAATGATCAGTGAGTTTATTTCTTTGATGTTGCGTAAGTTCATAATATTGCTGATTTGTGTTCAGTTTAAAAGTCAACATTCACATCAAACAAGTCTCCTATCTTATGCTTTTAATTTCAGATTTTAAATCATTCAAGATTCACTTTTATCGATAATTCTTCTAATGAAGAGCATGAATATCTGTTAATGGATTGAAATGAAACTTAAGAATGAGTACCTGTATGCCTTGATGGGAATGAGACTTTTTGTGTACTGGGTAATTGATTCCCATGGTTTCTGTACTGTAGAAAGAATTGGGGTAATGATGACTGATGTTTGATACAGATTTGGGAAGCAATGGTTTTTGACAACTGTGACACAAGATGCTGGACCTGAGGCATGATATTTGACAGGGGGACTTCAGCTGATAAAATTTCCTCATCTCCAAAAAATTAGCTGTTTGAAGTTGTAGATGTGCTATGAATTATGTTAAGAAATCCTCATGGTTTTCTCTAGCTGCAGATCTGTAACTTTGTAAAAACTGCGTTATGGTTTTTAATATAATTTCAAGGAAAAGTACTATTAATGCAAGATATATTTGTTTTCAGCGGCAGCTCACACAAATTGAGTTTGCTTAAATCATTCCATCATGATTAAGTAGATACAACATTATTGTTCATGATAAAAAAAAAGTTGTGTATTTCATACGTTAAAGAAATCAAAAATAACGTCAAAATATTATTAGAAAATCACTTTCCCCCCAAATGCAAATAAAAAATATCAATATTCCTTAAAAATCTCCCTCCTCAGCCTTTTTTTTTTTTACATGTTTGATAATAGAGAATATTTAGGTATTGTTCGATTGATATTTTTTCACCATGAATTGATAATTTTATATACAACAATTGTATTAAGTACATGTTTATAAAAAATATATATATATCCTTTTAAGAAAAAATTAATCATTCTGTGTGTGTATATTATTAAATGACGTTAATTTTCAATAAATGTCCATGGCTGGAATTCTGCTCACATGTGTACACTTTGTAAACAATGTGTATATACAAAAAACAAATATGCTGTGGTAGACATTTCTTCGTGTTGAAGTTCAGCATAGGCCTACCATTTTATATAGAACTTGAATAATGTAAGTAATTTCTGCGACAATATACATTAATTAGTATATTTTAGTAATTTTCAAAACAAAAACGGTTTTCAGTGTGTTTTCCAATTAGTCAGGATTTTCCTAACACGGCCATTTTAAACACAAGTTGTTGCTTGCAAATGTTAGAACAAATATATATAGTGTGTTCAGGGATTTATAATTTTTATTAATCAGAATTCATATTCATATGATCTTAATTTCAGATTTTAAATCAAAGTTTTGTCTTTTATCGTAACTTCTAATGAAAAAAAATATCTGTTTGGATTGAAATGAGAATCGTACCTGATGCGTTTAACAGCTCCATCGCACGTGTTTAGTGTCGAGCTAATGTTGGTCTTGCGGACACAGGTTCATGTAGGCCTATGTGTACACATACAGTTTGTTAGGAGACTGGGTGACCTCACAAAATTTACACCAGTTCCGTAACTATTTGACATGACAGTTTTTTTTATTAAATTTCGTCATTATAAACACTGATAAGCATATTAAATGTGCTAAAAGTATGTTAAGAAATCTTTGGATATGGGGTAACCCATATCTATTCTTGTATATATTTGTCTTTGACCATAACGCTACAGATCCCGTAGTGCAAAAAAGATGCAATTTACGGAGCAATATTTTTTGCACACTTTTTGGGGAGAATTTCTCAACTTTCCAGCATCAGTCAATAAACTACCTTTCACTCCCTAATTCTAGGCACATTATTTAGCTAATCTGTATATTTTACCCATCTCTCAACCCTTTATAGTCGTCTCTACAAGTGATAAACTCGCTTGATTAAAATTATTTTTTAAATTGCTAAAAATTCACTTAAGCAAGTTTATTGCCTGTAGAGACAGCTTTAAATGGTTGGGAGGAGGATAAAATATACATATTGGCTACAGAATGTGTCTAGAATTAGGGAATGAAAGGTAGTTGATTGATCAATGCTCGAAAGTGGAGAAATTCTCCCCGAAAATGCGTAAAAAATATTGCGCTGTAAATTGCACCTTTTTTGCATTACGGGATCTGTAGCATTATGGTCAAAGACAAATATATAAAACCATAACGCTACAGATCTGCAGCTAGGTTTTCTCTAGAGAGAGGTCACTGTATGGAACCAAATTTGATAAAAGCTCTTTTTGTAAAAAAGTTCAAGAGTAGATAAAAACAAAACAAATGCTTATACATGTATATGTATAGGGTTAAATGCTTAAATAGAAGTGGTTGCTTCAAAGATGCAAGGGTCATTATAAAAGTATAAAGCTGTAATTCTCATGATATGACAATCCATGACACTTACACTAACCTACCTAATGTAGCAAAGAGTTTGTCAACCATTACTTTTACTCTGTTTTATGAGCAAATATGAACTTAGATTTATAGGGTTAAGCTTGATACCCAAATGAACTGAAGGATTTCTTCAGTTTCCTGTCACTGTTACCGCATTTAAAAAATCTTCAAACTAAGAAAGGCAAGTAGATACATATAAGAAATGTTCAGAGGGAGGTTTTAATGGTATTCTGGGACTAAGACCAATGGCTGATACTTAACACTGACCAACATCACATAACATTCATTAAGTAGGCTAAGAAATGTGTGAACATGAATTACCAAGGCTTAAAATATTGATTGGCTTAAAAAAACATAACCTTGGTTTCACTTAGGCAAAGTTCATCTCAAACTTTTATGGACATGTTCATTATAGATAGGTTTTAACTGGAGGAGAGGAAGTACTGTGCTTGTTTAGAGAGGTCTGCATCCCTTAGCTAATTAGTCCCCATATAACATAGAGCCAATAGCCACACTTCTACACAACTCCCTAATTGGCAATTCCCTCTTGTCAACAGAAGAGTCTAGCTACATTGAGAGCAGAGGTATCAAATTTACTGTATTGGGTGTTCAGATTATTTTTTTATATCTGGAGCCTACAGCATCTTGAGTGATTAGTAAAAGTGTGTTTTATTTGCAAGGACAAGGGGACTGGTGAAAATAGTCAAGTTAGAGAGACACATCTGTGAGTGATATCTTAGTATAATCTCGAGATACCTGTATATTACATTTGTAACTCACTGTCAGTCGAGATACATTGGTGGAAAGAAACATCAATACATTATTGCTATCCAACCTTTTGAGAGTCTCTTATTGTATATAGGTATATGAAAGCCTGGTCCTGGAATTAATAGGCAAATGGATCATCTCCTCTTGTCAGGTAAGTCTAAAGGAGCACTGCTTTAATGAATCTGCAGTCAATATTGATTTTAAATGTCATCTGTCATACATATCCAACAGATAAATTAGGATTTATTAGATGTTGAAAAGCAGTAGTTTTAATACATTTATTATTAACAAAATATTAATTTTCCGTTGAATGCGGATTATGGTCAAGTCTGCAGTAACTGTTGAATTTGTCAGCACTGACTGTGCTGTATCGTGTAAATCAAGTCGCAAAATTTGAGTTTGCTAGATTGTTATATATTGTAGGTACATGCATTTGATAACAGAATATTCCATATAATATCTATATAGATGTATAAAAAATTTCTCTTGCATTTTGTTTTTTTTTTTTCTCTCTTCTTTCTAAATTTCTGGTTTCCATGTATAAAATCAATTTCCAGTATACATCTACATATTTTTGATATACAGTTGAACTCCAGTATTTTGAACACTGATATCTCCAAGACCATGATGGATATCTTGCAAAGATTTAGAAGTCCCAAACCACTAACTCCTTATGTATTTTAGCCCCAATATCTTGAATCCACGGATATCTCAGGAATTTTTTTTGGACTCATTGAGTTCGAGATAATGAGGTTTGACTGTAGTTTGCGAAAACTACAAATAAGAAATATTAAATTGCTTAGATTGACATTTTTCAAACGTATAATTTTGTGAAAATTTTAAAGTATTTTGATAGTCATGTTCTTTTAGAGAATGTCACATTTTACGATATGTATAAAGTAACAGAATCAAAGTATTCCTCAATGCTTTATCTTGAGTCCATCACCTGATTTTACAGTGAGTCGGACTTCATTTTTTCACCTCAACGAAGTCTTTATGGAATTAGAGCGTCCCGTATATAGCAGTTTTCTTTTTAAGTACTTCTATGTCCTATATTGATTAGACATGCATGGAAGATGTTTCTAATGTGTTTCATTGTACCAGTCAAAGTTTCAGATGCAGCAATTTCAGCAAAGGAATGACCAGGTTAATGTTTTTGGAGCAGGTTAACATTTTTGGTGCAGTTTTGGGTGTAGGTCTCATTTTCGAGATAAGCCCTATGTTGACCAAACTTGGTATAATTGTGTACACCACCATGTCAGAAGACTGTTTCCAGTTGAGTGAACAGGTTAATGTTTTTGGTGTAGGTTTCATCTCCATATAAGCCCTATGTTGACCAAACTTGCATGGAGGATACATCTAAAGATGTACACTACCAGACTTGCTTCAGATGCTGAATCTGACCTACATTTTCCGGTTGAGTGAACAAGTGAATGTTTTTGGTGCAGGTTTCATCTCCAAGTAACTATAAGCCCTATGTTGACCAAACTTGCATGGATGATACAGCTAAGGATGCATATTACCAGGCCTGCTTTGGGTGCTGAATGTGACCTACATTTTCCAGTTGAGTGATTAGGTTAAAGTTTTTGGTGCAGGTTTCATTTCCAAGATACTATGAGCCCTTAATGTCATGGACGATACATAAGGTTGCATTGTTTTAATCTGACTTACATTTTTTTTGATGTAAGAGGTTAAATTTTCATGCAAGTTTCATTTCTTAGATATTAGCTATGTTGTTCAAACTTGCATTATATAGGTAGAACACTAATGGATTTGCTCTAGATGCTGAATTCAACATTTCTGTTGAAAAGTTATGGGGTTCTATTACCAAGAAACTATAAGGCTTATATAAACCAAACTTGCCCAAATGATGCATCAAGGGATGAAAACTCTCAAACTTGCTACAGATGCTGGATTTTAATCACATTTTTGTGACAAAGAACTAGTTTGAAGTTTTTATATAGGTCCAAAGTATCCGATCAAAATTGCATAAATTTTGAATGTACACTTTTTGTTGGGTCATTGTGTGACTTTGCCTTACTTAAAGACAACATTCGTTGAGGTGAGCTCTGTAATCTCTGATTACCTATGTTTTACTGATGTTTATGGAATTAGAGTCGTATATATTAGTTATCAGACTGGGGGTCCTACAGACTTAGAACGGCTGGTATAATTGTTAATGTCAGAAGACTGTGAGTATGACAGATAAATAGGCTAATTGGGGAAGACTGATTTGTCTTCTGGAATTACGGGGGAACCTGTAACTCAGCACACTTCAGGCTCGTATGCAGAAGCTGAACTTTGTCATTCGGTTTTCATTAAGGTATTGTTTTAGTCATGTGTAGCAGAGGATGCTCCAGATATGCTTTAGTTATAAAGGTAGAAAATTCAGGCATTCTGTTGATGGGGTTAGATTCATTATGTCAATTAAGTGATATGCTCCTAAATTTTGTCAGAGATCATTAAGAAATTTACTTCTATACCTGAATTTGCAACATAAGCCAAAATCAGAATAGAGGTATTTTTAAAAATGTTTATTAGTTAATGACAATGCATGTTGAAAATCTGAAGTTAAGAAATACATATGTACTCTAGGAAACATGTTGTATTTTCTTCACAAGGTTGGATCATGAAAGTATGTATATGTGATTAACTTTAAAAAAAAAAGATTCGTTCAGAGGTCTTTAACAGACTGAAGCCTATGTAAGGACATTGATCAGGAATGATACATCATTATAAGGAGGATGAAACAGAACTCTCGTCCTAAAATTTTAAAGTACGGTGTAGGATTCCTTCACTTTGTCGGATATAATTTTATAACCATCGATCGTGAAAGGCAATAATCAGAGAGACATTGAACATTTCTATTGCTGTATTAGGGCCTAGCTGTCTTTTAACTGTGTGTCTGTCTGTCTATAATTGTAGGTTCGTGACAGGTATACATCCATCACCAGTGATTTAAGTTAATTTGGTTACTTCCCTTTTGGGGGAGAATGTGCCCATTTCCTGTAAATGATCTATTGTGAAGCCACAGGAAGAACTGTCCCTGATAATGGGCTAACACAAAGACTGATCTATGTAGGGTTAATTTCTGTCACAAAAGGAATACCTGATAATCAATAGGTGAGAAGAGAGTGGTGGTCAGGTCTGTTACATCATCCTCAAAGGCTCAAACAAATGGGGTTAGAAATGTTGGACCGCGAACTTGGACCAAATTCAGGATTTGAAGATGTATATTTCTAGATATTTAATGCACTTCATTAAAGAAATAAAAGAACAGTTGAAAAGAACTTATTTTGTTCAACTTAAGGATATAAAGGTGTATGTTTGTGAATAATGAATACATTTCATTAAAGAAATGAAAGAACATTTAGTCAGACCTTTGGCCAACTGACAGATTTACAGATTTGAAGATGTATATTTTTAGATATTTCACTGAATTAAAGAAATTAATTAATTAAAGAACAGAGTTTTACACAAAAACAGAGGATTAGAAAGTGTAATGGTCAAAGAGCAGCATGAATGTTTTGCAATTGATTAGAAGTTAGGTCTGGATCTCATGATCATATTTCACACACCTAACAAAGTTCTGCTCGTTTGCATACATTTTAAGGCATCCATATTCCAACAAATTCCCTGTAGTGGGATGTAACGGTCAGTTCTTTCTGCAATCCATCTGCTCTTCATTACAACTGATGGGGAGTCACGACTGATTGAGAGGCAGTCATTGTTTACCCCCTTGTACTCGGGGGATACATGTAGTACATCTCCAGTAGGTGTCAAGATATGCCAGGGAATGGGTACTTAGTGTTCCAAGAAGCTCATCTCAACAAATTGACACTTGAAAAAGCCTGTAGATCTTGATGTAAACATACATTAATCTGTGGTACCTACATGTAAATCATTGCTTCACCACTAAGTGATGGGTCTGACCAGTAGTGTACCCAAAAAGTCAGTTCCAACAGAATTAAGACAAAAAATGTTGACCTTTGAGTTATAGATGTGTAATAAAATTTGTACCTGGTGAATCTATTCAATGCCCACTAAAGAGAGGTCCTATGGCCTGCTAATCAGGACTCTGTGGGGTTTTTCATGGAAAGGGCAGATGGTTTTTTCCTAAGGTTTGGACAACAAAGCAAATTCCCTGTGGTCAGTTTATGGGATTTGCAGTACTCCTCCTACAGTTTTGGTCTGATTTCAGTATAACTTGGCACACAAGAAGAATACACTAAGATACATAATTCTGTGTATCAATTTTTGATTTCGATGAACGGTGTTGCCGTGGTTACTAAAAATAGAAATTTCTGTGAAATTGTTTCAAAATGCTACTCCTCCTACAGTTTTGGTCTAATTTCAATATAACTTGGCACACAAGTAGAAATAATAATTCTGTGTATCGGTTTTTGATTTTGATGAACGGTGTTGCCGTGGTTACCAAATTGTTTCAAAATGCTATGTTTTTTGGTCTTTTCAGTATAACTTGGCACACAAGTGAACACTAAGATTAAAGTGCATTTTTGAATGAACGGTGTTGCACAAGAAATTTTCTGTGAATATATAACAGTTTTGGTCTTTTCAGTATAACTTGGCACACAAGTAGAATACACTAATATAATTCTGTGTATCAATTTTTGATAATTTAAAAATGCTTTTAAATTGTATGCTATTCCTACAGTTTTGGTAATTTCAATATAACTTGGCACACAAGTAACACTAAGATAAAATTTTGATTTTGATGCTTGTGATTAAAAATAGAAATATCTGTGAAATTGTTTCAAAATGCTACTCCTACAGTCTGTTTTCAATATAACTTGGCACACAAGTAGAATACACTAAGATACATATTTCTATTTATCGGTTTTTGATTTCGTTTAATGATGTTACCATGGTTACTAAAAAATAGAAATTCCTTTGAAATTGTTTCAAAATGCTACTCCTCCTACAGTTTTGGTCTGATTTCAGTATAACTTGGCACACAACTAGAATACACTAAGATACATAATTCTATATATCGGTTTTTGATTTCGATGAACGGTGTTGCCGTGGTTACTAAAAATAGAAATTTCAGTGAAATTCTTTCAAAATGCTACTCCTCCTACAGTTTTGGTCTGATTTCGATATAACTTGGCACACAAGTAGAATACAATAAGATACATAATTCTGTATATCGGTTTTTGATTTCGATGAACGATGTTGCCGTGGTTACTGAAAATAGAAATATCTGTAAAATTGTTTCAAAATGCTATTCCTCCTACAGTTTTGGTCTAATTTCAATATAACTTGGCACACAAGTAGAATACACTAAGATACATTATACTGTATATTGAATTTTAATTTTGATTGTTGCCATGGTTACTAAAAATAGAAATGTCTGTAAAATTGTTTCAAAATGCTACTCCTCCTACAGTTTTGGTCTGATTTCAAGATAACTTGGCACACAAGTAGACTACACTAAGATACATAAATCTGTATATCGGTTTTTGATTTCGATGAACGATGTTGCCGTGGTTACTGAAAATAGAAATATCTGTAAAATTGTTTCAAAATGCTATTCCTCCTACAGTTTTGGTCTGATTTCAATATAACTTGGCACACAAGTAGAATACACTAAGATACATTATACTGTATATTGAATTTTAATTTTGATGAACGGTGTTGCCATGGTTACTAAAAATAGAAATGTCTGTAAAATTGTTTCAAAATGCTACTCCTCCTACAGTTTTGGTCTGATTTCAAGATAACTTGGCACACACGTAGACTACACTAAGAACATAAAGAGACTTTATCATCAATCATTATTCTATTTATTGCTGTTGTAAAGTTTCAAATCCCAGCTGCTTAAGTACTTTTCTCTTCCTTTGCTATAAGTTCAAACCAGTAGAGCTTCAGTCTCGACAGAGACTTCTGGTTTTCTAAGGTGTGGAAAACAAAGCAAATTCCCTGTGGTCAGTTTATGGGATTTGCAGTTTTAGTTCAAGGACATATGCAGTTTTTTTTAAAAGGATTAACCAGGTGGTAATTAAACATGGAGAAATAAATCTTACAGCCTTCCAACTTTGTTCCACACTATGTTTCTTGTGGCACTGAACTGATTAAAGTGCAGAAAAGGGACACAAGATTTCAATATATAAGCTTTGTAAACAACACTGGCATAATATAGTAATATAATTTAATGCTTTTATGGTATATTCTCAATATTTAGCCAGGTAAACAGATAAAATTATAGATGTGCTTGTGATTATAAAGGGGTATATGCAAAATTATGCATATACAAGTGTTTAACGTTTTTGTCCAGACAAGCTGTGTTTATTGTTCAAACAACAGTATAATTTTGTCATCAAAAATAGTTTCGTGGGCATTTAATTTAAACAAACAAATGTTCTTCAAAGCTGTGTAAGTAATTCCTATTCAATATATAGTCATGCAAAAAAACTTTATGTGGGATTAACTAATTTTTCTTGTTTGTAATATTTAATTGACAATACATAAAATCCAAATTGCTATTTTTATCAGGTATATTATTATTGTAAAATTTATTGTAGAAGTTATTAATAATTTCTTTTTAAAAAAAATTGCAAAAATTATAATTTCATTTTTTTTGTACAAAGTTTATATCTACTGGAAAAAAAATCAGTTTTTGCTATATATTATAATGTAGTCTTTTCTCCACATTATATAATCTATATGCAAAAGAAAGTCAATATTATATGTGTGATAAAAAATATTGCCCTCGTGCCTAATAATACCTACAAAAAGCATTTTTAATGAAATAATTCACTTTATTTTAAATACACAGAGAAATTAAAATATATCAAAAAATCCCCAAAATTGCTTTATTTGGTTATGTAAGAGAGGACCGGTATAAGGAATTTGCCTTGGAGAAAAGTCTGTGTTATGGTCACCGCGATGTCAACAAAAACATTAGTCAAAGCACAATTTCAATGACAACAATGAAATTTAAGCCAGCGCTTTATCACTGGACAATGAATTTATTGCATAAAAATGAAGTCACTGAAGTAAGGGGTGGGATTAAGTTAATCCTAATCTGCTTAGGAAGTCATTTAGATGGATAAAACTGATTTAAGTATTGTGAAGCATATTGACTATTATGTCACTTCAAAAGGTTAAAATGATCAGCAGTGATTGTTCTCGTTCTAGTCGTAACCGAAAAAAGATTTTATTGAAATTCTATAGAAAATTACATGACCAACATTGATTCTATTTAGGTGAAGGGGACTAATTATGATGGAAACATTGGGAAATGATGCAAAGTTATGTTCTTCTTAATGGGAGGAGAAACTAGAGGGGTTTTTAATCTCGTTTATTGATTTTGGAGGCACTGTGATTTAATGAAACATATTTGTTGTAAACATGACCATGTAGAAAACAAGAAGTGGCGATATTGATTTTATGAGAGAAATAAAACATTTTTGGTGTACCTTTCTTGCAGGTAAGTCAAGCCTAATAGGTTTTCTTCAAATCAAGCTTTATTACAATCTCAAGTCCTTAAAATATTGCTTTATGATAAAGATCTCTTTATGATTAAAAATCACTGATTTTTTAAAGAATCTTTATGTAAATATAAAATAAAAACTAAAGACCAGAAAAAAGAAAGATGGCAATAATTATAAAAGATAGCATTTTTAAAATTAATTGTTTTCTTTTTTTTTTACATCCTCCTTTAAAAAAATACATATATTTAATATCCTCTTGGCATATAAAAATAATTTCATTTCTTTGAACATATGAGTGAAAATCGCGCTGCCTGCTGTGACAGAGGTGTGAAATAAAAGCCCTCATTAGGTTTGGATCTATTCTGTCCAGGGTGCCACACAATAATTATCTCCCCTGTGAGGAGTATAGTGCCAGACTGTGATTTCTGGCTCATTATGTGGGGGACCTAATTAATTAGGGGGGAATATATAGAAATCTTGTAAGAACATGCATATGTTAATTTGGATTCAGCAGCCAACAGATCAGCTGTTAGCTATATAGGTGGGAGGTTCCATTGTGTACATAGCCAGTTGCCAGTTTTGTATATTGTGTTGAGTGTATGCGAGCTTGACACTTTGTGCTATAGTGTAGATAAACAACAAGATAGAAGGCATATATTGCCTCTTATTAGCTGTAGATCTTGAGATATTAGCTATCAGGCATGATGCAGCTCTTCAGTAGAAAAAGGTGAGAGAATGCATTTTGATTTTTTATTGTATCTGGATGAAGATGGTCATATAAGATATAATTTAAGAGCAGGTTTTAGCACTGTTTGCTTTCTTAATTATGACATCTATAACCTTTCTTTTTTATAACAGTCTATTACAAGATTCTTTAACATTCTCTCTACATTGGTGGCAGTGGTGATTTTTGAAAAAATAATAAATCATAGTTTCCTGTAGGTCTAGAATATGTAAGATTTTAACACATGATGGCTGTTTCTTATATGTGATTTTATGAATTTAAAAAAGATTGTAATTATTCACAGCTGTTTCTGATTAGATATTCATAGAATTTGTAAGGATAAAACCTGCTTCCCCTGGAAGTCAGCGTGTAACAGATTGAATAAGGAACTGTGGGGTCCGCTTCCTTTCAGCATTATTCTCACTCGCTTGTTATTCTGCAAGATGTTGCCATGAGATATTAATACAAACTCGCTTTGACTTGTGGTTTTCTCAGGATCTGTCCTCACTGTGTGTTATAAATTATTTTTTATATATAAAAGATTAACAATGGCTGCAGAGAGAACATTTCAATTTGATTGTGATAATTGAGAAAGGGCAGTGATTTTGCTGGGAGAATTGAAAGTTTTTACATGATGCTTTTACAAAGTATGTGTATTATTTATATTCTTAACGTAAGGATACATTTGGATTAACATTTTTTGGTAAAGTTAAAACAATGGCATACTTTATTTTGCCAAGTGCTTTAAGTGTTAGAAAAAAATGTTAAAATTAAGGGTCTGCAAATTAAGTTTTTTTTGCAATAAATAAGAGGGTGCTTGTTTGTTTTTGTTTATGCACAACATCAACATATACGTACCATGAGTTTTCACTGTATGTACTAAAACAATGGAATCATATGATACCACTCAGGCCTAATCTTGTAGATAAATATGTAAATTTATACACTGTAAATTCAAGATGTGTGTGACTGGGCATAATTTTCACTTCACTTTCACTCATTATAACAGAACACTTATACCCTTCTCATCTGGAAGTGGGAGTATCAACATTATAGTTTTATTACGAGAGGAAAATTGTCCTACACATGAACTTCTGGAATCTGTCGTATCCAAACTGAGATTGTTTTTGTACTTTGATAGTCTGGCAGTGATTTGTGAGATGTATTTTAGTTATATTTTTAATTCTGTATCTTTGCAGGCTGCAGTTGATTTAGTTGTCCCAGAGATCAGACTGCTTTGACCAGGGAGGACCCCAGTGTTCCTCCATTTTTACTTTGTTTTTTTACCGTGACATGGCCAGTGAGAAAAAGATGGTCCTCAATGACAGTGTCCCAGTCAGTTTGCTGACCGTTCGCATGATCATGCAAGGAAAGGTGAGTGGCCAGGTGTACCATAGTCTCTACCATAGGTAAAGGTGTGACAAATTCACAGTTCTCAGCCAGAATACAGAACGAGAGACTAATGATTAACACATTTACTATAGATACCTGATAGATAATTCCTCACAGTGGAGAATATCATCAAGTCGTGTGGTGCATTGAGAGTGAAATCTAAACCTTCGGTGATCATCCTATCCGTTGACACTGTAGCATCTAGTCTTTTGTTCTGCCAACATTATAAAGGAGTTTTTTTTTTTATTTTATATAAAAATCTTTGACAGAAACAAGACTTTTATCACGTTAATATCAGTGTAGCCTGGAGTGGCCTCATTTGTTTGCCATTTAACACCTAATTTGCCAAGATAAGATAGAAAGGAATCAGGGGCTTTCACTCGGAGCTGATGTGTAAAATTTGATTGAATTAGAGCTTTATTGATGATCTTAGAGAGCTATTAAGCTCTTGTTTCCAAAAATCTGTCATCACATCAGAATCATTGCAAAGCACCAAGATAGAGTCTTGATCATTTACCTATAAGAAATAGGGTGTGCTTGTGTTACATTAGATTAAGAAAGAGAAAAGGCATCTTAAAATGATTATCCTGCAGGTGACAAAAAATGATTCCAAAACAAGTGCAAAACAAAGCAGGGCATCCCCTCTCAAAGAGCATATAAAAAGAGGCAGCATTCAACATCAATTCCAGCAAATTACATCTGCATTTTGTACATAGGACAAACTAACCCCCCTTCCCACACACACTGTGTGCTATGTCTTGAAGGTCATCTGTAATCCATCTGACTTGCAGGGTCAGGGCAGATTTAATCTTTTGTCTCTGTAAATATCATTCAACAGTTGGCTTACTATATATACATGTACAATGTATATATAAATGTCATATTTTTGGTCATTTTATTCCTAAGGTTTCAGAATAATTACTTGTGAGAACTACTATATGATGGTTACTTGTGAACTATATGCTATGACTTAATGCCAGGTATCACTACATATAATACTGTCAGACTTTTATTGCTCCTGAGTTCACAGAGTTCAACATCCAACATTAGCGGGTAGAGGCTGATCAAATGACGTTTGTGAAATGTTATATATAACAGTTTTACTGCTAAAGTCTGTGTCAGAGTAATGTATTGAAGCAACAAAAACAGCCTTTTAGAACACCATATCCTGTTGGTTTAAGTGGGTAAAGTTTGTTTCTGTCTAATTCTCATATCACTGGTTCAAATCTTGTTGACAACAAACAAGAAATGATAGACTCTGATACCCTCCAGTTAGTTAAGTCTGAATTTTTTTAGGGTTTGGGATGGGGGTGTTAATTATTGTCTTTTGAATATTTTTTCCCCAATTCTTTCTGAAAACATTTGAATATAACTATATTGGTGGTAATCTGGTATATGTCCAGAATTCCGGTAATTCATCAGCTGTGATTACCACTAATTGTACAATGTGGCAGATTTAATTATATAGACTAAGCCTACATCTTCACTTCATTCTGGGAGTGGATTGTGAATTAGCTTGCTCCTTGGACCACTCAGAACAAGGTTAATTTACGTGCAATATCCACTTCTACTATAGGGCTAATTTGCTCTTGTCTGTTATGATGAAAAGCCATCTTTCCTTGCAATTCCTTCAATCTTTTTGTATTCCATTATTGCTGAGACATAATATCACCTAAGATGATTTTCTGCCTTCTGAGACCTGAAATCTTCAAGAAGTTTATTAATTTTTGCCAATTTTGAATCCTTTGAGTCGGTTTTGTTTTCTCTGAGAAATATTGCTTTACTGTAGTCTCAGGTATTATTAATGATTCTCTGATGCTTTTCTGTGATGTATTATAGGTCTGGTAAAGTTTAGATTTCTTCTAATCAACCGGGGCAGATTGTTAAAAATAAGGAGGAAAGATGGAGAGAGAAAATCGCTTTTAAAAAGTGTTAAAATTGGCTGCTCGGTTGTACTCATAGTGAGTACCAAAAAGTAGGCCAGATAACCCCCCTACCCTCTACAAATAAAATTTTGAAGATAATCCGTAGATAGTGGGGAAAACCGGAATCTTGATACAGCGTTGTTGACTGAAATCTTCTGTAATTGATGGTGGAAGGTTGATGTCAAATCGGAGACACCAGTGAATGACAGGCCATAATATGTATGGACCAGTCTGAAGCTTACCAGGGGATGCTATAGATCAGCTTAAAGTCTGTTGCAGAGCTGATCTGGTTGTAAAATAGAAACCTTGTATTGAGAAAGAGACATGTTTTATTGGATAGAAACCAAAGCCTATGGATTTTTTTGGGAATTTAATCATTGCTAAAAAAAAATCAGAAATCCAGCATTTATGGGGAAAAAACCTTATTTTTGTGCCTCTATTAGTTTTGAATTGCTGTAGGATTCTTTTATTTTTACCTTTTTGGAAAAAAACACTTTCATTTTTGAAATTCTAAGTCTGTAGCTTAAGCATGTTAAGTGAATACAAGTTTTTGTCTTAAAAAATAAGAAAAAAATCAATGCTTTGAAAAATGACCAGCATTATTTCTAAATAATGTTTACAGTCATTTTGCATCCTAGCAACTGTTAGTTAAGTCTTAGTATCAAAGACTGCATCTCAATTATCAATGAAGAAAAGAGAAGTCATTATAGTTTTTACAGTCCTTATTATTACCAGGCTAACGACAAAGTCTGGCTAATAATGTCCACTTATGTGTTGAAGGAATGGTACATTTAAGATATTTTTCTTGATCACAAACATTTTCTACAAGCAATCTTATGTGCATGATCAAGCAGAGAAAAAAATATTGGCCAAAAAAGTATTTACGGGTAGAGAAACATGCTTTCTCTGAAAAAAAGGACAAAAAAATGGCATTGACAAATGGTTGTAACTGCTCATTATGGTTGTTTTGGAGTGTTCATTTCCTAATGAACATGATTTTTATTGATCGTGTTCTGAAAATGAAATGATTCCATGATAATTTGATAAGCTCAGGTTACAAGTAATGACAAATAATTATATAACAAGAGGTTGTTTTCTTTTTACTTGGAAAACAAATTCTGATGAGATTTTTAAATATGAATTAAGAACACATCATAGTTATTACATGTGTAAAATTCACTTGGCTAAATATTTATGTAAGTACTAAGAATGCTCATTAACACACAGAACCAATAACTAAACTCTTGTTTCTTTATTTTACAGGAGGTTGGGAGTATAATTGGAAAGGTCAGTATATACTTTCAGTTTTGTTCTAATATGTATTTGGCATCATTGTTATGACTTGAACTTCCTTAGTTGTAACTATCTTTTTTTTCTTTATCTTTCCAGAAAGGAGATAATATCAAGAAGTTTAGGGAAGATGTAAGTACCATTTTACTTACTCATCAAGGGGAAAACTGATGTTTTTGAAATACAGTTGAACATTAATTCTCTTAATTAACACTGAACAATTGAATACCATGGATGTGTTGAACTGAACACCTAGTATTCTCAAAGTGTTTTATCCTCAATGACTTGAATTTGTAGATATCTTTGAACTTTTTCCTCAGTTCCATCAAGTTCAATATAATGATATTTATCTGTAATAAGTAAATTATGTGTTTTATTGTAGAGTGGTGCTAAGATAAACATATCAGATGGCTCTTGTCCAGAACGAATCGTCACAGTCACAGGAACAACGGAATGTATTCACAAGGCGTTCACAATGATATGTAAAAAGTTCGAAGAAGTAAGTTCTCTCTGAATTTATTGTTAGTCACTGAGTAAAAATGTTTATCTCTAAAAAGGGCTTTTTTTTTATTTTTATTCCCTTTTAATGATTTTTCTTCTAAAGTGAATTTTTCAATTGATATGAAAGTAACCTGTCTTGGCATTCTGCACCTCATCCTTTAGGCCATAACTAAGTGTTTATCGGACCTAGTTCTTTAACAAGATGTACTTGTGTTACAGGACCTACAGAACACCCCCACAGTGCCTAAACCTCCCGTCACACTGCGATTGGTGGTTCCTGCGAGCCAGTGTGGCTCCCTCATAGGAAAAGGGGGATCCAAAATCAAGGAAATTCGGGAAGTATGTACACTTAACTCACGATGGAGACTGGTTCTTGTAGGCAGTGATGATGAACCTAAACAAGTTAATGTTATCCTCTTTATTGAACAAATAATCCTCAAAGAAAACAAAATACAAATGAAACGTACATCAGATAATTCTTTTTTTAAAAAAATTATTATGAGCTAGAATAGTAAGATGGGTTAAAGAACTTCCGTGGGATTCTCTGGATCAGAAAGGGTGTTTTCTGATTCCTGCCACAGCCATCAAAACACTGGTATTAATTGATCAAGAATCAGCAGATGGTTGAAGAGAGCTGCAGTTTAAGAGGTTTATTCATGTTTTCTGTCTAAAATCTTTGGTCTACTAAAAGTAAAAGTAAACAGGAGATTGGTATCAGATGTTGGGACTGATTATAAGCATATAATTCAAACAGATTTATAGAAATGTAATATATTGGAAGTCATTTTTCATTGGATTTGTAGAAATGTTCTGAATTCCACAAATTATAGGAGGATTTCTGTTTTTTATTTAAATCTTTGGAGTTCAGGAAGAGATTTGCCTGTTCTAGAAGCATATGTTGTTATGGTTTTCCTACAGCCTGTTTGAACAGAAACTCTATCTTTACATATGTTTCTTGGCCTTAATAATGTTGTAAGTGGTGAGAATTTTTTCTCTAGAAATTGAGAATTATCCAGACATTTGCACTAGCGTGAACTTGTTTGACCCATAATACACTGCTGTAATAGTCTTCGGTAATGTTGATTTCCAAAACATCTTTCTCTGCTACCTTGGGCAAAGAAAACAGAAGTTTTGTGTGAGATCATGTAAAAATACTCTCACTGACTTTCCAGATGAAAGAAATATGAGACTGCACAAAAGATGAGCTGACCCATTAATGAAAACGAGAATCATATTTTTTTATCTTTATTGCCAAGTGTATTCCTTGTAAATGAAGTCCAGGTGCCATGGGGGAAGGATCCGTGGATTCAGTCCTGGCACTGGGAACCGGGTGTTGACTAGAGAATGCCATCATAATTACACCTCTCATGGCCAAGAATGCCGCTCTGTATAAATTGTCATTACTGTACATATTCCCCGGCTTCTCACCACTTAGGTTAAATCAGAAAAACCTGTCTGATGGCAATAATTATCTAGAGGTTACCCCAGGAAAAAAAAACGAATGTCTCCACTCTGCTATATGCCTCGCTAGAAATTTTCGTAGGGGGAACTTCTAATTACACACTTGGCATAAAACAGGATCTATTTTTAGGTGAGAAGTGAAATACATGAAAAAAAGTTAATGTGCAAAGAGAGCTGGATTAGATTTAGAAACAGATTGAAAAAGTAAATCTCTGTGACAGAATTCCTTTTCTTTCGGGGTTAATACATTCTAATTTCGTTCACATAATGGACTTAAAAATATTATTGTACTTTTGGAGATTTTATTTTCTTTATTAAGTCTAAAATCCCTAAAGCCTTCCTTACTCAGCTGTAAACTATTTTCTATTCATCACAACTCAGTGAGCTTACAAATAAGTATTGAATGCCCAGCTCAAAATTAAATAAATAAATGATTTATTGGCCTAGAAGTAAATCACATGATAGATTTCAATGAATTAAAAATTTAAAAAGAAAATTAAAATTTATAATCACTTCAAAAATGAAAATCACAAGAAGAATTAAAAATTTTAAATTACATGTTTATCAAACTAAGTGCATGTTGAACTCTTGAATTGCATTTAAAAATAACACAATATATAAAATATCATTACATATATGAGTCTTATTTTTGAAGAGGTCAAAATAAATTATTCATTGTGAAAAAAATAATAAGTCAGACCAGTAATGTATATTAAAGTATATTTTGTTTTTCAGACTACGGGTGCTTCAATACAGGTAGCATCAGAGATGCTTCCTAATTCCACAGAAAGGGCAGTAACTGTGTCGGGCACAGCGGACGCCATCACACTCTGTATACAGAATATCTGTGGCATCATGATGGAGGTGAGCCGCCTTAAGCATGCTCTGTATTCAGTATAGGACTCCAGTCTTATTTCACATTGTAAAAAAAAAATATGATGAAATCTCCCTGTAAAAATACAAGTCAAGTTAAAATGATATCCTCAGATAAATATTGATATTGCCCTTTAAAGTCACTGCGTAGTAAGCATACTTTTACAGTAACTTCAGAATTTTGTAGGCTGTTAGGTCTATACATGATGCAAGTTAGAAAAATTTGTTTTGAATTGATTTTGAATCCAATTAAGTTCTTCTCGATACTTTGAGTTAATTGTTATTTTTCTGGGTTTATCTACAGCTAATCTTGCCCTAAGAACAGAGTGAGAACTCGCGTACGTTTACCTCATTCAGTCATAGTTATACCCCCAAAATGTTCTCACCTCATTTGCTTCACAAAGTTTTCTAACCTCCTTATAATTGTTCAGTTTTCTTGCACAAAATATTCCAAATACCAAACGCTTCTACTAAAGTTTACCTGCATCTCTTTAAAATGATTAATGTGATGTATATTTGTACAATATCAATTTATTTTCATTTGAGAGAAGTTTGTGTTTCTACATTGTTGTAACATATTTATCTCTATATACATACGTTTTATTCAGCGACCACTAAACTGATTCGATTTTTTACTCCTCAATTTTCCAGGCGTCAGAACAGGGGCGTGCCTGTCTCCCTTTGTCACCATGGTTACTGCTTTTGTCCTTATTGACTAGTATTGTAGCTAATTATGTCCGAAACAATGGCTGAGAATATGATATTAGCTCCTCAGAATTCTGTTGTTGTAGAGATGACCCCCTGCTGTACCCGGCCCTCTGCTTAAGTAGATGAACTAACTGGATTGCAAATATTAACTCAAGCTGTTGGTGTTGTGGCCCCATCTTGTCAAATTCTCAGATTCTTTGTGCGCAAGACATGCCACCCTCCTAGTATCCATAAAATATCAAATTATGTTAAAATCATATAAATTGCAGAAAAAAAGTAAAAAAGGACAATATTTTCTTCTGTTTACAAGTCTGAGACTATGAAATCATTTTGATGCCATTGTTTCAACTAAATATGGTAAAATGCTGTAGCTATATGACTCTCTTCCTTCTATGTGACCTTTAACCTTTGGTATTTGACCTCTCCTCTTCCTTACGCAGTCCCCTCCCAAAGGAGCAACTATCCAATACCGTCCAAAACCTGTGGTCCCTCCGGTCATTTTTGCTGGGGGTCAGGCATACACTGTTCCTGGACAGATACAAGGGGTTCAAGCCACTGAGGTAAGCCACACCTCTGTCGTGGGTACTGAGTGATTTTAGTTTGAATGGAATTTTTATTTTTATCAAAATGACATGCTCTTGATGCGGTGCCTATAGTTTATACACTCAGAATTCAAGACCATCGTTTTCTGCAAAGTTTTAAGTTTTAGTTGTGTTTTTATTTCTTTTTGTTAGTAGAGTGTGTCAGTGAAGAATTTTGAAAAAAGTTTTTTTCTCACAATTTTTTTATCACTAACCTTATTGCTTGTTTTGAATGGCAAGGTCTGTGATTTTTTTAATAGTGTAAATAAATCCATCAAATGACCTCAATTACTTAAATTTCACAGAAAGAAAGACTTGGAATTCCGAAAGTGGAGGTAAATTAGAAAACCCTAGACTAGACTTAATGACTATATATCTGGGAACTCTTTTAATTAATGCTTTGTGAGAGAAAAGGAATTCAGTGTAGCCTAGCATTCAGTGGTTGTAGCACTAAGTACTAACTCGCACTGTACGTTTTCTGATTTGTTAACACTTGGAGTATGTATGGTAATTAGTTTTATTAATCAGCCTTTCTCCACTTCTCTGCTGAGTAACTAATTTTTTTAGATATATACATGCAATGACTTGTAATTGGTAAAGTTTTTAAAAGATGTTGTTCATAAAACTTGTTGAATCCTTTCACAGAAAATAAATTTTTGATATAAAATAAGTTTACACAAATTTTTGTCATTACTAATTCTTTATTAAATCCTGACTTCAGGTGTAAGTCACACGACTGTCATATGACTGTTCAAACATTTATAAGATATCTAGGTTGTAAATTTTATATTTTGGTAAAGAGCAGAATTTTTCTCAGAAGAAAAAAGTGAATATGAAATATAGATAAATAATAAAACATGTTTATTGTCATCAAATGGAATAGTTTTGCCATTATTGTAGGAAAATTTGGTTTACGCATCTTTAACTTTTCCTACAATGCTAGCAATTGCCTTATCCAAGCTACATTGACAGAAACACACTTCGTTGTTTACTATTAGATATGTCAAGCTACTAACCAAATTTGTCATAAAAAATGGGAGTCGGTATAAAACAGAGAGAAGTGGACAAAGCTGGCCGGGTGTTTGAAGCCTGCATGGAATTCTCACCAGTCCTAACATAAGACACAAATTGTTATTACTGTCTATCACATATTAACCAAGTTTTTCTGTCTCAATTTAAAAAAGATCTCTACATTTCTATCAACTCTTCTCTACTGAATATGATTGACTGTTAATTCTTTAAAGTGATTTTGAATTTATCTTTGTTCAGTGAACTTGAAGTTTGATAATATTATATTTTCCTTTTGTTTTTTGAAGTTATCCAAGTTGCATCAACTGTCACTGGGACAGCCCATTCCTATTATTCCTTGTACATCACCACAGCTAATTCCAGGTAAAATTATTACCTTAATCAGAGTGATTATTTAATAAAAGACAGTGAGAAGTTCATCAAACATTACAGAACAGTTTTATTTAAGCTTTAATTTTCTGTTTTTAGCCACAATGCCAGGGTTACCCCACATGGCTGCTGCGTATCCCAGGGCAACCAACACGATGCCACAGGCACTTCCTGCTCAGCCACAACAGCAGCAGACGACAACAGAAATGGCGATTCCAAACGACCTCATAGGCTGTATAATAGGCAGGGGTGGACAGAAAATTAATGAGATTAGGTATAAATCTAAAAATAACCATTCCTAATGACGTCATAGGCTGTATAATAGGCAGGGTTGGACAGAAAATTAATGAGATTAGGTAGATATCTAATAACTGACCATTCCTAACGACATCATAGGCTGTATAATAGACAGGGGAGGACAGAAAATTTATGAGATAAGGTATTATGTGGATCCAAAATAAAAGGTTTTGAAAGCCCATACTGTTAAAAACTCCTTGTAAAATGCATAAATGGATTATGGATAGGTGGGGTGGATAAGAAAGATACATTTTTTTTTAAATTAAATGGACACAATTTCTAGAAAGGAAAGATTTTAGGTAATATCTTTCCAGATTTTTGCTTTGACTTAGAAAATATATATGCAAGAGTATGTTTCTTTTCACAGACAAATGTCAGGTGCTATGATTAAAATTTCCAATGCGGAGGATGGGGCTCCAGATAGAAAAGTGACGATTACAGGGACACCAGAAACGATTGGTCTAGCTCAGTACCTGATCAACACCAGGTGTGTATACCCACAACAGGTGTATTACTACTGATCAGCGGGGGGCATATACTAGCATATCAATCTAAGAACCCCCTATTACAGGAGGTTCCACACAGACAAGCAGGTTTTATTGGGCATTGTCAAATTTTATAAATGGTGCATAGCTTTAGTAGATATATTGTTACTGAGAAAGCAAGGAATTCCTAGAACAGAGATGTGCTGTTTTTATAGTTGTATTCTGTAATACAAGAAGCACTTGACAATTTTGTATGATAATTATTTAATTTTTCACCACACCATTACAAGAAATGAAATGATGCCTAATATATATACTGTTTTTTATTCATGTTGTTTTTTTACGAGATTATTTGAGTGTAGATAATAGAGTAGATTTCAGTTTTGCTGTGTGTTTTAATAACTTTAAAGACAAAGAAGCAAATTAGGTATTTATTTGTATGAATATGTAAAACCGTTGAGTCAATTTTGTACATAAAATGTTTTATTATTTATTATGAGTGTTTACATTTTGTATGAAAATGTGTATAGAATGTGTTACTGTGCTGGCATAATACTCATGTTAAAATGGTTGTGCTTTTGAGGACATGGGCATTTTGATTCAAAAATGCTGGTTTCTCATGCTACTGTTATAGAATTTGACTGTTGTATATTTCCAATTGCAAGAGTATAAAATATACAAGGGGTCATAAATCATGAAAGGGCAGTTCTACATCTATAGAATCAGGAAAAGAGAATTTAGCAATGTGATATTAGCACTGTTTAGTCAAGCATAAGCAATGAAAATTGTGTAGAGTTTTGGGGGCATACATCCAAGCATTTCATGATGCAAGACAAAGGGGACTATGTATATTGTTATTTTGTACATTAGTTACAGTTACACTATAAGCAAATGAATATGATTAGAAAGTCAAATAAAGATGTAATTATATGAAAGAATGGGAAGATAATTTTATAGAGACACATTCAAGACTAAAATATTATAAGGGGAAATAAATCTGGTATACAAATGTACTCTGTACATAATGACACATAGAGAGGACCATATAGATGGGCTCTTACACAAAACAGATATATTTGTGATATACTTTTTCATCTATATTGGACACTGGACAATCCACTTATTGTAGTGGTATATGGGACGAACTATTGTGTTGAGAAGATATTTTTGGTGACTGTCAATTTCTCATTACATATGCATTCTCAGAAGGCAGCTTGTAGCTATTGGGCAATTGTTTACTTTTCATGAAAATAGTTGGAAACATTGAATTTTCTGTTTGATTTGAATTCTGGTAGATTGACCTGCCAACACAAATAACCTTTGAACCCTATATGGAGACTTAAATTTAAAAAAATTGTGATAAAAAATAAAATTTAATTGTGTCTCAGGATATTTTTTGAAAAAGTCAAAGACTTAGACACCATAATTGCACAGCAGTGATCATTGACAAAGACATCGCAGTTCAATTTTGACCAGTAAATTTGATCTGGTTAAATCTCGTCACACTAACCTGTATCTCCCACTAACCCCCTGGACCCCAGTAGTAACAAGTCGTTATATTTATTTTAGTTAATTTGTAGTTCATCCACAGCACTTATATTTATTTGTCAGTCATTGCTTCTGTTTTATTTTTCTGGCTAAAAACTTCATTTTTCTTTTTTTTTTTTTTTTTTGCAAATTTTGTTGTGTCTGAATGCAAATGCTGTACACAAGTGACTTGAGTGATACCTGCTTTTAGATCACACTACACCCATAGAATCTTAGATCCACCATGCAATTCTACAAGTTTCATACACAGGGTGGTTTTCATTTGTTGGGGAAATGTAGTAAAGCTTTTGAAAATCCCTAAAGCTTAGATGATATATCCACTCAGTATTTAGTTGTCCATATATTGTGTCATCTTAGAGTGTATATTTAAGTGAATTATTAAGCACATCTATAAAATTGCTAGAATACATGTACAGTCCATACTGTCAGTACATACACTAACAGTTGAAATCACAACTGTGTAATCATTTCAAGAATCATGCATTTTCTGTAGATTATTTGACAAATTTTAATTATAAATGATTTTGTCATATATCTGATTTCTTGAAATGTTTGTTATGTTGATATTGTTGTTTCATGAGGTTTGAAGTTCACAACAAGATCAACAAAGCAGGGACAAAGTCACACAAATATTTCGCTGCATTTTTCTGAGTGCAAAAATAGACCTTCACAGCTTTTTTGTTTTCTATCTACAAATTTAACCTTTGTCATAAGTTGTGGAGAGCTTTTTGAATTTTTACTAATTTTATTTTTTCTGTAACACTTTTTATCAAAAATTATTTTCAGTTTTCTTATATGAAGTGAAACTCAGAATTTTCATTGAAATATTTGCATGATTTTATTCCTGCATGGTTGTGTGAACTTTGACCTGTGTATTTGAATGGTTTATATATCCTATTCTAATACTTTTTCCCTTCCCTTTTTTCTTTCTGCAGCATGGAATTGCATAAGACTCTGACCCTTGACCCGAGTTCATCGACCCAAAATACTACCCCGACCTTGACCTCTGTTCAATCCCAACATGCACCTATGGCAATTCCAATCAATCAACTGGCGATGAAGCCGATACCATTTGTCGGATATAATGGACTTAGTGGAATTGCTGGAATAAATGGATTAAACGGGATAAATGGACTAAATGGACTTAATGTTCCAGTTATTGACAGTATGGCGGCAGCCAGTCAGAAAAATTTAACAACTAAAATGCGGGTCGGTCTGACCTCCGTTAGAGCGGACCCCAAGTTCTCCCCGTACTAAAGAGATGGGCTGTCGGGGGTTGGTGTACTTATGTTGAACTATATGTTAACATTTATTTTTTCCTTCATCCATTTTTTAAAGCAAAGTTGTTATGTCTAAAGCTTTACAGCATCAGATTTCCGCACTTTTAATGCCAAAAAATTTTCATTTTTCCCCTCATTGGTTTCAGTGTTTTCGTATGTGTAGCCTTTTTTGTTTCAATGTAATTTTAGAAAATTTTCCATTAGAGATGCACCACATATCGAAAACACATATCATAAGGATAATACATTAGACTAGGCCAGCAAGCACTGATTTTCATTTAAACAGTGGCAGCAATTGCATTGCATTAGTTTCTAGTTTCAAAATATATTTAATTTCAATTTTTTAAAAAATATTCAATCATGAATTGAATGGCTGCTCACTGGCCAAACATTTAAGTGCATTTCATGTAAATAAATAAAATGTGATAAAATTTGATTTTTTAAAGAAAGATATCACTTTGTTAATATATTTGTAATTAAATGAAACAATGAAATAAACCAATAATTTACTTTTTGGAATATGTCTATATTTTGCTATCTTACCAATTATTTTCTTGAAAAGTGATAGAAAATTTGTTAAATTTTTGGATGATGTTGATATATATTTTCTAGCTTTTTCTATGGTTCAACTACAATATATCTGTGTTTTTTTAACGTAGGTCTTTTAATGCCCAGATGATATTTTCCTTGTTATAAATTGCTAAAGGATATGTGTCTCACCTTTAGAGAAATCCATGCATTGAATTTTGTGCAAAAAATTTACTGGTTAAAATTGGTGATTAAAGTCGCAATTGTCCCTGATTTTTTTCTTTTTTTTTTTAAATCTGATTTTTTTCCCCAGGAGAAATTGAATTTCAAGGAGAATTTTGTGGTTTTATCTTATAAGTATTGTAGAAACTTGTAGTTTGTTGTGTTAATATTTATGATTTTATACATTTGTTGAAATATTACCAATTATGTATAAACTTAAATCATGAATGCATAGTGTTCAGATATTTATTGTGTTTTTTTTTGTGTGAAGCCAAAATATGGGTCTTTGAAGAGGGTACTTAAAATGCACCCCCACCACCCAAACTCGTTTTTCATGAGAGTGCTTAGTTAGTTTTCCTATGATATGAAAACCACTTGTTAAATCACAGAGATATTCTGTTTATTAATTATGTAATGTTGTTGATTTTGTTTATTGTAAGAAGGTTGAGCCCCAGAAGTTTTGATTTTCATAATTGTAGACTTTTTGATTGCTTGTCATAATTTTGTTGTACATTATTTATGGGTTATTCTTGCCATGAAGGTTGTATAGTAAGATAATCTTAACATTGCATTTGTGGTTGTCTCATGATTCTAAAAACTTGCTGTGCAGTTATGGTGATAAGGTAAATTAAGATGTTTTTGTAAAAAAAAGGAAATTGAAGTCCATGTGTAAAGTCAGCAGCTGACATCGTGCTTACCTAGGTTTGTATATCACGTGTGAGAACAGGTCACCTGTACATTCCAATAGAGCAAATATAGCCCAAGTATTGTTTTTATCTCAGAAAGAATGACTGTGGTCCTTAATTGAGCTTGTAACATCCCCCTTTTTTTGTCCCAGTTTAATTTATTCTTGCAGGCTTTCAGCAAGATTTAAAATAAAATAAATTTATTCAGAGTTGCTGGCAACAAATTGAAATTATTTATCTATACTGAAAAATTTAATGAAAGGAAATTGATCACTTATATCGGGTTAAGGGAGGGTAACTTATGTGTTGATTTTTTGACAAATGTCTCTTTTTATTGTATCCTTTAATTTTAAGGGTCACACTTTAGGTTAAGTCCCATTTTGTCATGTTTTCAATCAGTGATTTGCAATATATATATATATAAGTCAATTGTTTGAAGTGTATATATGTGGAGGGTTCTACCATATTTAAAATAAATACCTCAAGCAGGGTACACGTAATAAATGGAACGCTAAGCAGGCAGGAAAAAAAATCACGAAAATTCAGTTACTAGTTCACAAATCTATCTAGTCAAACTCTCACCTACGTGAGCTCATATTCCCGACATTTTGTTTTTATCATCGCTGACTGTGATAAATTCATTTTGATTTTTTGTTTTGCTTCACTCAGAAAATTGCTCGCTTGGTATTTCATTTACTGCGTGTACGCTAAACTATTAAAACTGTAAAGGTGAATCCTTATAGAGGCATAATCAGTTGATTGTTCATATTTTTTTTTTTGCAATATATATATAAACCTATAGATATATATTATCATGTTTGCAATATACATTTATATTTAGATACATGAGTTATTTGAGTTTCTTTGCATAAATGTTACAGTACAAAAATGACTGAAAAATTAATTTAAAAAAAAGATTTCAAGCTGTAAATTACATGAAATATAAAAAGAAGGTTCTCATGTTATGATCGAGCCATTGTCATTTCTTTCTTGTTTCTGCTAGTCATAATTTAAATTTTTTAGGCAAATGTCAATTCTAACATGAGTTGATAGAGGCAGCTTCTTTTTCAGTAAAATCTGTCAAAGAAATTTCTGTGTTATGAAATGAACTCAGTAGGATAAAGAACTAGCAGGGAAATGACGCTGGCTTTTGCAATCATTATTAGGAAACTGCCCAGTTGAATGCATGCTAATGATGGTTCACATGTGAAAAGTGTGCAATTTCTTTCTTTTTTTTTACTTGATAATTTATGACCAATAAATCTGTTTTGAAGAATGAAATACATTTTGTTTTATTTCATGCGCTCTGGTGGAATATTTGCTTATAAGTGGAGGAGTATCATGTATTATGACAGGCATTTGTGGAATAGATCTCCTGACCTGTTGCTATATATGAAAGGCTCTAATACAAGATTTATATGACAACATTTTATTGAACTGAAAGATCGGATTTTTAATGATGATGATTATGCCCCATTTGGAAGAAGGGAGGGCATATTGCTTTGCTGCTGTCTGTCGGTCCACCATCAGTTTCCATTCATTTTCTTCGCAGAGGTTGAACGTTCATTTTGAAATTTTGTATACAGATTATCATAAGAATATTTAGGTGAAGTTCTGTTGTGGGTATAATCAGGCCATTTTGGACAGAGTTATGACCCTTGGACTTAGAACAAGAGGCCCAGGGGCCACATCACTCACCTGAGCAACTGGCCAGGTGAAAGCATTAATCAGTTCAGTGTTGAAAAGGAGATGGGTGAACTTAGCATACAGGAAGCCCAATAGCTTCAGATATATAAGAATCATATTCAAATTGTGAATTTAGTATTTAGAGTAAAGTTCTCATCATTGATTTTTATGAAATCATGAGAAACAAAAAGTTTGAGGAAAATTTTTCGTTAAAATTTATTCTTTTATAAAAAGAAAATAATGTGGTATCCATTGGGTTCGAACCCTGGCAATAAAAATCCTGAGCTGTATTCTCTTTTGAGACCAGCACGCTAACGACTACGCTACACAATTCCTGATAATGTGTGGCATTTAATTCATGTTTGTGATATGACCATTGACTTAAGGGACTTCTAGTATTTCTCGAAAAGATATGAAAGTTATGTCATAAAATTATATTTTTAAGGTATAGTGGGTCTTTGCTCCATAATTTTGGAAACCAAAATATGTACGTTTTTATGCAAACTTTGAGGATTACCTTTCAAAAAAATGGAGAGAAGACCCACTTATAACGAATAATAGTATTATAGTGTGAAAAAAATGACTCGTTTTGTCCTCTTTCGTGTGTGTATAATATTTCATAGGCAAATAACTTCAATCTTCATGAGATTTGTGCAAGTTGTAGAGATTTTACATAAAGTATACTTAAATGTTAGATGAAATATTAAGGAAAATTTTGATATAATTGAGATTTAATTTTTCACCTTCATGTTTGTCGCGTTATGGGCTTATCTCTCGACATGTTCACCCATCTCCTTTAAATATATCATAAAAGCGAGTTTCATTTTTCCTGGCCCAGTGGTTCTTAAGAAGAAAATTTTTAAAATAATTTTCCTATGTATTCCTATGTTAAACTTTGATACCCCATTGTGGCTCCACCCTACCCCCGGGGGTCATGATTTGAACAAACTTGAATCTTCGCTACCAAGGGATGCTTCTACACAAGTTTCATTTTTAGCTCTACTGGTCAGAGACCAGAAGAGCTTATGCGATAGTAAGGTGTCCGTCATCTGTCCGTCTGTCTGTCTGTCTGTAAACAATTTTTCAAAACGCTACTCCTCCTACAGTTTTGGTCTGATTTTAATATAACTTGGCACATAAGTAGACTACACTAAGATACATAAGATAGTGCATCGTTTTTAAATTTCGATGAAAGATGTTGCCATGATTACTAAAAATAGAATTTTCTGAGAAATTCCTTTAAAATGCTACTCCTCCTACAGTTTGATCTTATTCAAATATAACTTGGCACACAAGTAGACTACACTAAGATACATTAAATAGTGCATCGGTTTTTGATTTCGATGAACGATGTTGCCATGGTTACTAAAAAGAGAATTTTCTGTGCAATTCCTTTAAAATGATACTTCTTCTACAGTTTTGGTCTGATTTCAATATAACTTGGCACACAAGTAGACTACACTAAGATACATAAAAAAAATGCATTGGTTTTTGATTTTGATGAACGGTGTTGTCATGGTTACTAAAAATAGAATTTTCTTTGAAATTCCTTTAAAACGCTACTCCTTCTACAGTTTTGGTCTGATTTCAATATAACTTGGCGCACAAGTAGACTACACTAAGATACATAAAATGGTGCATTGGATTTTGATTTCTATGAACGGTGTTGTCATAGTTACTAAAAATAGAATTTTCTGTAAAATTCCTTTAAAATGCTACTCCTTCTACAGTTTTGGTCTGATTTCAATATAACTTTGCACACAAGTAGACTACACTAAGATACATAAAATGGTGCATCGGTTTTTGATTTCGATGAACGATGTTGCCATGGTTACTAAAAATAGAATATTCTGTGCAATTTCTTTAAAATGATACTTCTTCTACAGTTTTGGTCTGATTTCAATATAACTTGGCACACAAGTAGACTACACTAAGATACATAAAATAGTGCACTGGATTTTGATTTCGATGAACGGTGTTGTCATGGTTACTAAAAATAGAATTTTCTGTAAAATTCCTTTAAAATGCTACTCCTTCTACAGTTTTGGTCTGATTTCAATATAACTTGGCACACAAGTAGACTACGCTAAGATACATAAGATAGTGCATCATTTTTAAATTTCGATGAACGGTGTTGCCATGGTTACTAAAAATAGAATTTTCTGAGAAATTCCTTTAAAATGCTACTCCTCCTACAGTTTTGGTCTGATTTCAATATAACTTGGCACACAAGTAGACTACACTAAGATACATAAAATAATGCATCAGTTTTTGATTTCGATGAACAGTGTTACCATTGTTACTAGAAATAGAAATGTCTGTGAAATTCCTTTAAAACGCTACTCCTTCTACAGTTTTGGTCTGATGGCAATGGCTTCTTTTCTCATCCTTTGTTTTAAGTACAAACCAGTAGAGCTACAGTCTCGACAGAGACTTCTGGTTCCTGGTGCAGTGGTTCTGGAGAAAAAGATTTTTAAAGATTTTTCCTATGTATTCCTATGTTAAACCTAGATACCCCATTGTGGCCCCTTCCTACCCCCGGGGGTCATGATTTGAAGAAATTTGAATCTTCGCTACCAAGGGATTCTTCTACACAAGTTTCATTTTTTCCTGGTGCAGTGGTTCTGGAGAAGAAGATTTTTAAAGATTTTTCCGATGTATTCGTTTGCTAAACATTGCATTGTGGCCACACCCTACCCCCGGGGGTTATGATTTGAACAAATTTGAATCTACACTACCTGAGAATTATTCGACATGAGTTTCATCTTTCCTGGATCAGTGGTTCTTGAGAAGAAGATTTTTAAAAGATGCTATTAATTTTTCACTAATTCATAATTATCTCCCCTTGGAAGATAACAATGCCCTTCATTTGAACAAACTTGAATCCCCTTTACCCAAGGATACTTTGTAGCAAGTTTGGTTGAAATTGGGCCAGTGGTTCTTGAGAAGAAGGTACAAATGTGAAAAGTTGACGATGACGACAACGACGACAACGACAACAACGACGACTACGGCAGACAACGGAAAATTTTTGATCAGAAAAACTCACTTGAGCCTTTGACTCAGGTGAGCTAAAAATTCCAATAATTTGCAGTTTCCGTTCATTTTCTTCACAGAGGCTGCACATATTTATCATAAGAATATCTAGATCATGTTTTGTTTTGGGTACGATTGGGCCATTTTGGACAGAGTTATGTCCCTGGACTTAGAAAAATTCCAATAATTTGCTGTTTCCGTTCATTTTCTGTGCAGAGGCTGCACATATTGAAATAACATTTGGTAAACAGATTTATCATAATAATATCTAGGTCAACTTCTGTTTTGTGTACGATCAACTCACTTTTGTCTAGTTATGCCCCCCTCGACTTAGAAAAATTCCAAATATCTGGGGGAGGGGGACAAAAGTGTTGTACATACATTTCTTGTTTTGTTTAACTTTACATCTGCTTCAGATTCTCTGAATGTTTTGATGATTCATAAAAAAAACAATTTCGAAACCATAAAATAAAACTTTAAAAAAAATGACACTGTAAAAGAAGAAAAAAGTATTGCTGTATATTTCGGGTAGCTTAATCTTCACACCATGATGGGAGTAAAACAGGTTAAAAGTTCGACACCTTTGAATGAAATGTATGGAGATAACGAACAGTATTAAAGCTCAAAGACCATTAAACAATACAAAATAGGAGCAGAGCAAACACGGACCTCCGAAACATTAGAGATGGGATCAGGTGCCATGGAGGAGTGAGCATCCCTTGCCGACCAGTCATACCCGCCTTGTGCTCTTTGTCATGATCGTGGAATAACAGGAAATCTGTCGTCAATTCAATGTGTAAATAATGGAAGTAATAAATCACGTATATACTCGGCAATTATGCCTATCAAGCAGTGAGGAATCTTTTTTATGCTAGCATCTACTGCGACACGCGACCTCATTTTATACGATCTCATTCGAAGGACGGGTCTCCACGTCCCACAGAGGGATTTGAACCTGCAACATAAGGATTAACTCCTTAAGCTGCAAGTCTAGAGCAGACACTCTAACCACTCCGCCATGCGGGCGATGGTGACCTTTGTTATCTATCTGTTTTCGGTTCAAAAGTGGAGCTTTGTTGAATATTAGTGAAAATGCGTTATTTTAAAAAAGCTTCACCTCTGATCCTGATATTATGCAAATTAATTTAATGCATAGTAAGGAATGGTGCCTCTTCAAAAATGGTGAATTTCATGCATGGCCCAAGAGGTTTAGATGTTAGGACGGGGTTCTGTTGATTATATGGTGAAAATAAATTAATCTTTTGAAAATCTTTTCCTCTGCTCTTGGGTATTAATCGATGAACAAGCTAGGTGCCTCTTCCTAAATGGTGAAATATATGGCCCTAGGTACAAGGGTACAGTAGGTGGGACTCTTTTGAACATGCATCAATTATTAGCAAATCTTCTTCCTTTGTATTAAGGATGAAGCATATTGAGATAACGAACAGTATTCAAGATAAAAAATCCATAAAACAATACAAAATAGGAGCAGAGCTAACACGAACCTCCAAAACATCTTGAACAAACTATATACTAGTAAGTGCATAGTACATAAGCAATGGTGCCTTTTAAAATATTTGAAATGTCTCCCCCAGGGTAAGGGCATCGTCGCAAACCACGGCCAAATTGTACGATCCTCTCCCATATGCGGACTCCGGACCTTGGCTTGAGACGATGTAGGAGAGAGCTATATGCGGACTCCGGACCGTGGCTTGAGACGATGGGGTAAGGGGTTCCTGTGTATTGGAGTCTCTGCTGATTATATAGTGAAAATGCATTATTTGATTATCCTCTGGCCTGCCCCTGGATATTGAATAAACAAACTAGTATATAGTTATAATGAGCAAATGTTCCTTTTCTTCAAAATTGTGTAATCCATGGCCTATGCATTATTTGATTATCCTCTGGCCTGCCCCTGGATATTGAATAAACAAACTAGTATATAGTTATAATGAGCAAATGTTCCTTTTCTTCAAAATTGTGTAATCCATGGCCTATGGTTTAAAATGAACCAATCAATGATAGCAGTTTTATATATGGGTAATATATAGTATACTCAGTTGAACTATATAAGGCCCTTGGGCCTCTTGTTCCGGAATGGAATCAATACTTTACCATACTCCTTCAGTTTTGGACTGATTTCAATATAACTTGACACACAAGTAAGGCAACACAAAGATACAGTACTCACTGTAATGATTTTCCATCTAAATTAAAAAAAAAGAAAAAAGATTGAAGTCCCCCTGTTACTTAGTAATCCCTAACATTTTCCTGTCTCTCCCTGAATTCTCCTAGGATTTCCTTTCGTTCTCCCATACAACCCTGTCTCCTGTCTACTCCCTGACTACCCTGTCTACTCTCTGACATCCCCTGACTTTGTCCCTGACTACCCTGTCTACTCCCCCTGACATCCCCTCACTTTGTTCTTGACTACCCTGTCTACTCCCCCTGACATCCCCTGACTTTGTCCCTGGCCACTCCGTCTTCTTCCTGACATGCCCTAACTCTGTCCCTGACTACCCTGTCTACACCCTGACATCCTCTGACTTTGTCCCTGACTACCCTGTCTACTCCCTGACATCCCCTAAGTTTGTCCCTGACTTCCCTGTCTACTCCCTGACATCCTCTGACTTTGTCCCTGACTACGCTGTCTACTCCCTGAATACCCTGACTTTGTCCCTAACGACCCTGTCTACTTCCTGACATCCTATGACTTTGTCCCTGACTACCCTGTCTACTCCCTGACATCCTATGACTTTGTCCCTGACTACCCTGTCTACTCCCTGACGTCCCCTGACTTTGTCCCTGATTACCCTGTCTACTCCCTGACATTCCTGGACCTTGTCGCTGACTATCCTGTCTACTCCCTGACATCCCCTGACTTTGTCCCTGACTACCCTGTCTACTCCCTGACATCCCCTGACTTTGTCCCTGACTACCCTGTCTACTCCCTGACGTCCCCTGACTTTGTTGCTGATTACCCTGTCTACTCCCTGACATCCCCTGACTTTGTCCCTGATTACCCTGTCTACTCCCTGACATCCCCTGACTTTGTCCCTGACTACCCTGTCTACTCTCTGACATCCCCTGACTTTGTCCCTGATTACCCTGTCTACTCCCTGATATTCCTGGACCTTGTCGCTGACTATGCTGTCTGCTCCCTGACATCCTCTGACTTTGTCCCTAATTGTCTTGTCTATCCCTGATGTCCCTGACTACCCCATCTACTCACTGACATCCTCTGACTTTGTTCCTGACTACCCTGTGTTCCTGATTACCCTGTCTTCGGCTCAACTAGGATATATGGATAAGTAGTACCAGTAAATAGATGCATTTTTATACGCCAAAATTGAATTAATGCGCGTTGCTTAGTAATGCTAGAGGAAATTGTAAAAGGAGGAAAGGTGCTCACAGTTAAATGCTTTTCTTAAAAATAAATTTACAATATTATTTGTTGTATGTCTCTATATTTATCAGCACTTAAAGACCTGCTACCCTGTGTTAATTTCATACCTTTCAATGGTCTCTCTCTTTCTCTCATCCTCGCTCAGTCCCTCTCTAAAACTTTCTTAAACCTTACTTATTTATTTTATTTTGCTTTTACCAGCAACCAATCCAGGTATTGATACAAAAAGATGACAAAGATTTCTTTTCATTTCTTGATTAGTATAAATAAATAAAATAGAATTGGCTTATAAAAACAAACATTCATTTAATTAAGTAGAGTAATGAAAATTACGGTAAATACATGTGTACTAGTAATATTAATATATCTGAAGAAAAAAAAAATAAACAACAGCCAAAAAAAAATTTAAAGAAGATAGATAGATAAATAAATAAATGTACTAGTTATTTACTTAATGAATGAATTAATAGATACGTAAATATAGACAATTATTAACTTGTTTAAATAATTAAAAACCAAAATAATATCATTTAAGAAAGGTATTGAAATAAATAAAGAATGAAGAATAGGGAGATAACGAGCAGTATTTAATATTAAAGTCCATAAAAAAATACAAAACAGGAGCAGAGCAAACACGGACCTCAGGGGTGGGATCTGGTGCCATGGATGAGAGAGCATCCCCTGTTGACCGGTCACGCCATCCGTGTGCTCCTTGTCATGATCGGGAAATAACGGAAAATCCGTCGTCTATTCAGTGTATAAATAATGGACTAACAAGTAAGGTAGGATATTGGCGGGTGTGACCGGTAGGCAGGAGTTGTTCACTTCTCCATGATACCTGATCCCGCCTCTTTTGTTTTGGTGGTCCGTGTTTGCTCTTTTCCTATTTTTAATTGTTTTATGGATTATTGATCTTGAAAATTGTTCATTATCTCCATATGCATATTAATTAGAACTTTTTCCAGAAACTGGATTAAAGAGAACAAGTACACTTTAATCCTTTCACCTTGTATTAAGAGAACAAGTACTCTTTAAAAAACAAACTCTATTTTTTATCAATTTAGTTTCGGACCAAATGCAAAGTTTTTGTTAAATTCTTTGTGAAAATGGATGAACCTTTTTTTTTTTTTGGTAAATTACATCTAGAATTTCAACTTCACAGTAAAAACGAAAAATAAATAGCCAAACATATATGTGATTCCATATCAAGCCCAACAAAGCTGGGTATTTGGTATAAATACATAATCTATGATGAATGACATGAAATATTTTAATCGCTAGAATACATTTTATGTACACAAAATACATTACAGATTAGCCAGGTAAAAGAACACTGCAAAATGTTATATAGATAATAGAATATAGAAAAGGCAATAAATCGTGTCAGCGTTACAGTGTCGTACCTTCTATTTACCGATGAACCTTCCAACAGCATGGTTCTTTTGATATATTTGTTTGCTCTCCAAGGGTAAATATGGACATGCAGATACCTCGATATTAAAGACTACTGGGCAACCTTAGAGATTAAGCCCATACATCTACAGGTTTGGTTCTTCAGTACTTCTTTACATTCTGCGGGGGCAGATTGCAGACACTTTAAGACATGCACAATAGAAGCTCGGGGGAAAAGAAACATAATATCTCGAAGTCACGGCTTAAAGATTTGGATTTCTTACCATTATGCATGACTATCTTCCATTATGGAACAAAAGTCCCATCTTTGTGAGGAACTTCTGAAATCGGTCAGAATCGGGTGTCTGGCGGCACAGAATATGATACAGAACTAAGTCACGACTCGTGCTTGATTGACAAAGTGCATTGTGTAGTTATTTCCTGGGCTGCTTTGCATAGAAGGTAGACACTCCGATATTTAAACAATTTTTAATTTGTGTTTTGACGGTATGTGAAATTATCCAGAAAACTAAAAGGATGGTCTTATATGTTATGTTTGGATTTACTCTTCTTATCCAAGGTATGTATCTAGTATTTAGTTCTTAGATGATGCTGGTAAGTTTGAAAGTAAATGTCTGTATCCTTTTAATTTCAAAAGATACATAAGATTATCATAACCCCCACTTGAAAAGGGGGTATACTGTAATCGGTATGTCCGTCCGTCCGTCCGTCTGTCTGTCTGTTACGCTTTGGGGTACCCATCTCTTATCCCCAACTCCTCTTATACCACTCAGTGAAATTTAATGAAACTTTCACAGAATCTTTATGCAATATTGCCATTGTGCACCTCCTATTTTACTTTTTGATCCGACACATATTTTGGGTTTCCCGGCCACAGCAAAACATGGACTTTGCCATTATAACCATAGGAGGCGGGGGTGAGCTCATTGCTCACAGTACCTCTAGTTTCCGTATAGAAATGTGTAATATTAATTTAAGAAATTCTTAAAAATATAAACAGGTAATTAACTAAATGATGCACACGCCAACCCTGTCCCAACATTGCAACGAAAGTATAAAAACAACAGTAACATGGAATGCTTGTTTACATAATTAAACATAATTTATTGATAATAAGACGAGTACCATCTGATGGTGTACAATATCATTTTAAAGTTTCACTTCAAGATAATTTTGCACACTTTGTACAACCTTTTTTAATATGAAATAGTACTGCAAGAAAATTTGTAAAATATGTATTTGCAATTAGTATGAAAATGTTGTAGTTTAAAGCCCTGCTATCTCCCTCACTAAATAATTCGTTTTTAAAAACATCAACACATTCCCTCTATTTTTCAAAACCAGTTTAAAAAGATATAGATATTATCACTTTGACCTGAATTGAATTAGTTTTTTGTCAGTTATTCAACACATTTTCTACCACAATATCTTTCTGTCACGCTCGTTCGAATTTCATTTCATGATGTTTAACAATCAGGTATTAACGACCTCAAACACTAACCAAAATCTTCAGTATCGTTGAAGAGAAATATTTGTATCATCAGATATAGAATGAAGACATTCACCATTGCAGCGAACATTTGTTATGTTTCATGGAACTTTAAACGTTATTACAGGTGCATCGTCACATTTCATAAATGAAATAAACATGCTCAACTTTTAAAAATGAAAAAAAATATTACAATTATCACCACACACTTTGATTGTACAGAAAATAAATTCATACATTCCAAAAGTGAAAAAAAGCATATGACCAATAAACTTATATACTTTAAAAAAAACTATATCGTTAAAAGCTAAACGTATCGAAAAATATATAAACTTAGAAATTATTATAAAATATACCCAACTAACATGAGTAAATTATACAATTTTCACAGAATTTATATTTCATCAGCTTTCAGGTGAAAAATGATATAAATTATACATTCAACCTTTTCTCTAGTTGTGAATGCTAAATATTACTGTGAGAAGGCTTGGCAGACGAACCAGAACAATGGCCTGTGTTACAAGTTGTTCCCAGAGAGCCAGACTTGGAAGCAAGCAAGACAAACCTGTACAAACCACGGCAGCTTTCTGGTATCTGTCACCAACGAAAAAGAACAAAACTTCATCGTGGAAGGTAAATTTTCAACCCTATCTATCAACTCAAATTCTGTAAACTGTTTAAATTCTGGGTTTTTTTAAAAAAAAATTATTTTGTGTCTGTTGTAGATGTTCTGATGAGTAACCATAACTGGTCTGTGTGGTCCGGAGGTCACTCGCTGTATTACAATGGCTGGTACTGGGATAACTATAGGAGGAACTTCAACTTCACACGCTGGGCGACCGGTAAGTCTCCAATGAAAAAAAAATTACTAGTACACTGTAGTTGAAACATATAACACATGTGAAATGATTCAAACTGAGGTAAAATTAAATACATGTAATCAGTTTACTCTTAATATACAGGCAGACCCGTCTCGCCACCAAGGTGTATAGCTATGGTTGGAGTAGCTGGATTTAACTGGTCAGACCAGCCCTGTGTAGAAGTCCGTCCCTTTATTTGTGAAAAACCAGGTACATAATTCAACTTTGCTTAATTCGTTAAAATGAATCTCATATTAGTTTGTTTTATCTTACTTTAGATCGCACATAAATGGATAATTGCATACACACTTTTAAGTATGAGAGCATTAGTTTACACTATTACAGGCAAAGTCAACAATCATACCAAACTTAACTTTATCATTACATAGCATTCAACACAATTTAATACTTTATAATCATATGATGACTTTTACTTTTTAATCGTCAACTTCCTTCACTCATGTAGCAATATACCCTTATCACCTGCACGTGGGATTTTATCTTTCAGTTGAATCGTTATGCAACAGCATGTTCATATACGAGCAACTCTTGCAAAAGTTTTTGACAAACATTTTGATGAAGGATATGGAGATAACGAACAGTATTCAGTCTCAAAGTCTATAAAACAAAATAAGAGCAGAGCAAACACGGACCTTCGAAACATCAGAGGTGGGATCAGGTGTCATGGAGGAGTGAGCATCCCCATGCTGACCGTCACACCCGCCGTGTAACAAGAATATCAGCAGTCTTATTAAAAGTCATCATTTCGAAAGTTCTATGGTCGATACAATGACCTTGTCAGCAAATAGAACTATAAATCTATGTCAATAGATATTCAAATTATTTCCCGATCATGACAAGGAATGCAGGGCAAGTGTGACTGTTGAATAGGGGATGCTCACTCCTTCATGACACCTGATCCTACCTCTGAGGTTTTGAAGGCCTGTGGTTGCTCTGCTCCACATTTGTATTGTTTTGTATTGTTTGAATTGACTTTTGGGCTTGAATACTGTCCGTTAAAGTATATCTTCATAATTTATTCAGTATACTCATTATTATAAGATGGTTGTTGGAGTTAATTATAAGAATAATGTTTCTCATATATAATGTGAAGGACTACAAATTTTTATTAAACACTAAACTTATCGATCGATCAATTGATCGACAGCTCTAATCCCTCATGTCTTAGAAGTTACCAAAAAACAAGCTCGTGAAATAAAGAAAAAAAATACTACAACACTTTAAATATACATGTATATAAAAGAAAACGTTTTACAGAGAATGTACATCCTTTACTTGTTTTATAGCACATTCCCTAAATTGTGACGGCAAAGTAAATGTTGTCCAGCTGGAACCAAACACACTAACCAATGTCAATTTCCCCCCATTTTATGATCCCCATCAGCCATTCCAATTTCCTCCCTATGAAAAGTGAGTGCAAGCTTGAAGTATAATACAGCATTGAAATATCTTTATGAAATAAGTTCTGAATCTCTGTGTTTTATCACACCAATATATGTTGTAGAAGTCTAACGTGTGTTTGGAACATAGTCCCACCTCATGGTTACCGGATTGTCACGGAATTTGATTTGTTTTGTAATGATGATCTGAAGGCATATCAAGGTAGGCTTCAGAAGGTAGTTCTTTAAAAATACGAATAAGGAGGATATTATTGCTCATTTTACCTGAATTGTTGCTTACATATATTTTAAGGAGGATCTTCCCTGGATGGAGTAACATGTCAGGTGCGTTCAGGGAATTTTGTGGCTGACTCAACAATAACTTTATCATTCACAACAAATATCTTCACCAGACCACGTAGCGAACTGGGATTTCAGTTCAGAGTTTTTGCAACCAACACTAAAGGTAAATAAAGACCATAATCATTCTGCAGCCTTCCTCAATGCCTACGTTCAAGCATTTAAAAAAAAAAACGAGTTTAAATTAAATGGGCATTGGGCTAAGGCTAAGCTTCAATTGTTAAATGCTGTTTGAAAAACCTATCCTGAGTACGTTTTCTTGCATTTACCGTAACTGTACGATGATGTTTTACTTTTACAAATAGAGAGTACATGTGATCCAGCAGGAGTTCCGTTAGTTGCTTCACCTCAGGAACAATTCATAACTTCTCCAGGATTCCCACTTCAGAAGTAAGCAGAAAATCCTCTTTTTCTATCAGGATATCCAAATATTAAACAGATGTGACAGTCTCTTTACATTGAAAAACACATTGTGTCGACAAAGCTCTTGCTGTTCATTACTGTTTAAATGCAGACTGTCTTATATAAGCGTAAACATGAATTCGAAACGTTGCAATTTGATTTTTTTTTATCTTGATCTCATACTGTACACTAATTGTTTTTAGATCATCTTCCTGTGTTTGGACTATAATATCCCCTGTGAAGGGATCCAGTATCTACATACAGTTTAGGTATCGCTATATCATTGATGGAGCGGCACTTAGAATCCAAGATGATGGCAAGTTTCTACCAAAATTTGAATCCATATCTTTAGACTAGGGATTTCCATTAATTTCTGTTCTTGACTGCCCTCTCCACCTCTCTCCATGTTAGATTCAGTAAATTTACGTATTTTTCCTCAGTTCCTTTCGCTCAACAATGCCTAAATCTTGAGACCAATAACATTCAGTCTCCGACTTTCTATGGTATTAAACAAAAGTATAAAGTTTTTTTTTATCAATAAACTTCTATTAAAATTTTGAAACACATACACTATATAACAATTAACTTAATACTTTCCCGTGGTTCATAAACAAAAAAGCACTGAAAAGAAGATAAGTCAAATCTAATTATTTTTTATTCATTGTTTCAGTGTTTGCGGGATCTTCTATGTTAGAAGATTCTAGGATTTTAGTTTACCGCGAAGAAAAGATTGTCCTGAATTACACCAGTCCCGGCACATACTCCGGGCACCACGGCTTCTCACTGGTCTTTTTTACAGGTATTCTATCAAATTTCTAATAAAGTAGAATACATAGTTGGTAATGCATTTGTATTCATTTTTGTTTTTGTGAGAGCACTGGAATTGTTAGTTGCTTTATCATTGTAGACAATAAAACCATGGAGGTCTGCACCCAAAAGGATGTCGAAAGAAACCTGACTGAATATGGAATTCTAATCCCAGAAGAACAATTTCTGATTTTTTCAGTGAAAGCTTCAAAACACATTCATATAGAACTGCACTCTACAGGCGGGCATAACTATGTATTAACATTTTATCAAGACCCTCCGGAATTTTTAGGAACTTATGCATGTTTGAATACCACTTTCATAGATAAATGTCTTGAAATCTACACAAGTAAAGTTTTAGACAGTGGAAATTTTGTGGATTTTTGGGTGTCGTGGTCGGATACTTTAAAGGTCGGTCGCGGAAGAATACAGGGAAATGACATCATAATGGACTACAGAATTTATAATCCAATGAGAGGTGATTTTGCATCAATTCGAACTATCGATGGAACTGGCACTTGGAAATTTTACGGATCAACAGTAATCAACGGTAATTTTTTAACATATCATTTTATGAAACAAAGGAGTTAAACACCATCTGATCATTTTATCTGATTCATTCGTATGCATAACTTATACGTGAACATTTAAACTGGAACTGGATTACATATGAAGTAAAAAAATAATTAACGTTTGAATTTTAATGAATTCATTTTTTATTCAGGTTTTATTTCAAAAATGCACCTTTTTCTTTTTAATATCAATAATATTTGAAATCTTCATTGATTTGGAATAGAAATCACTGAATAGGAACTCAGTTAAGGATTTTAAAGTTTTTTTTTTACATTTTCAAAAGATTTTGTGGAGATCTGCCATGAATCAGGAACTGCCCTTGAGAGACTGTGGGATTACAACTTACCAGTCCCAGGAAACAACTTCATAACCTTCTCTGTCGTGATGTGTAAGAATGCGATGATAAGGTTCAAAGAAACGAATGGGTCATACATGCGACTCTGGCTGAATGCTCGTTCAGCAAAAGGAGATGGCTACATTTCTTGCATCACACACGACATATTGTATAATAACACCTACAGCTGTTTTTCTGATGCACACACAGGAAGTGTTTTAAACTGTAGTGGATTTCGTGATTTTTGGATAACTTGGGGCAAAAATACAAATCTTAGAGTTGGGAAGGGTAAAATTATTGGGAATAATACCATGATCAGCAGATCAACTAACTTTACTCCAGTTGATAATTCACTCTCGTTCGGAAGTGAGTCCCGTGATAATACTTATATTTTCTCTGTATGGCGATTTGACAGGCCACCTACAATAATAGGTAAGGTTATAGTATGAAGACACCATATACCCTAGATCGATTTAACACATAGTTGATTTCGTTAATTGTATACGTATATCAATCTTATAACGTAGATTTTATTGTTTCCCTTGAATTTTTTTCAAATTTCAACATACTCTGTATTTCTTTTCACTCCCTTGATATAGTTTTTGCTTATAGCAAAAATAACAAAAGAACAAAAAAAATCCACTTATTGCTAGTGAATCTACGTCCCTTGAAATAGTAAAAAAAAATCATGGTCCACGGGAAGTCCATGAAACGATCACCCATTTCATTATGAACAAGATTGTTTTATCCATCATACTTTTAATTAAGACATAAAAGTGAATTTAATGATAACCATGATAGTAACAGTAAGATTTCGTGAAATGAATTGATTCAGAGTTGTATAATACCTCAAAATCTCTTCCACTCTCTTCTTATCCTTATTTTAACAAAAATATCTTACGATTTACTTGTCATGACCAATTACCATCTCAATGAAGTTGGTACACCGTCTTCTTATCCATTTTATTTCTTTTTCGGTCAAACAAAACAGAAAACATCAATATAACTCAAAGTGATGTTGCTCCTTCGCCGGTTGGTGTTGAAGGCACAACCCTTACCATGTCTGTGGATGTTAACGTCAGATTTGGATTTGAAGTGAAATGGTTTAGAGACGGAACTTACGTCACACAATCTCCAAGGAGATTCTCTATCCGTCAAACGCTTTTAGAAGTGATGAAGTGTTCTCTTACAATTGTCGAACTCAAACTTAGAGATGAAGGTACCGGTTGAGTTTATCATTATAATAAATTATTTAGATGTCTTGTTGCCATTTTTGTTTTATTGAATAAAAATCATATAACAAATTGATGAAAGAGGCATATTTGTATAATGAACAAGTATTTTAAGCTTAAAAATGATACCCTGAAAATACCACTAATACAGGTAGATATAATACACACTAGGAAATGGCTTTTGGCTCTTGTTTTCCAGCTAACTGGACGGTGATTGTCTCAAATCAACACTCAGAAGCCATAGCAAGTTTTGATATAAAGGGTAAGCATAAGTTCTCATGTCTTACCTTGTCGAAGAATTAAGCATTAACACATTGACCATTTTCAAAGGATTCATTTAAACTTACACACATTTTTACTTACAGTGAAACCTGGAATAAAACTGGAAATCTCTCCACATTACAGACTGGCTATTCTAAGAGGAAGTACACTAGATCTAGTCTGCAACATAACAAACATACAGGATTTACAGGGGCTTCCGATCGACATTTCTCTTCTGACGTGGTACAAGAACGGAGTTATATTAATGCAAGGTAAAACCAAGAGATCGAGTTTGTTATAAATTAAAAAGAAATATAATGGTTCAACTTGTGTTTACTTTATATATGCCATAGTTATTTGCATTTGTAAAGTCCTTACAAGATTTTTTTCACTCATGTTGAGATGCAACCATTTGCCATAGGAGGGCTGTAAATCTACACCTAAACTCGGCACTTGCGGCCTTTTAGCAATAAAGGATCTTTTTCGTGCCTGCGCCCGCATGGCGCATTGGGTAGAGCGTCTGCTCTAGAGTCGCGAAGTAAGGAGTTGATCATTACGTCGCGGGTTCAAATCCTACTGCGCGACGTGGAGAAAGGTCCTTCGGATGAGATCGTTGACAAACAAGTTGATGAAACAAGAATTTCAGCTGTCTCGTTTAAAGTCATCATTTCGTAAGTTCTGTGGCCGATACAATGACCTTTTCAGCAAATATAATTTATCATTGAGTCAAATGCTGACTCACGTTTTTCATACTGATTGTTAGTCCATTATTTATACACTGAATTGACGACGGATTTTTCCGTTATTTCCCGAACATGACAAGGAGCACACGGCGGGTGACTGGTTGGCAGAGGATGCTCACACCTTCATGGCACCTGACCCCACCTCTGATGTTTTGGAGGTCCGTGTTTGCTCTGCTCCTATTTTGTGTTGTTTTATGGACCTTTGATCTTGAATACTCTACCTTATCTCCATATGTTTCATCGTATAAACCGAGGTCCCGTTTCGCAGTAGGAGCTGGCACGAAAAAGATCCCTCACTGCTCAATGGCCCTGAGTGTCGAGAATAGGATAAAATTTGTAGCTCTCCACCGGCGAGTGGTGGCGTCTTCATAATAGTGAAAAATTCTCCAGAAGGACTTTAAACAACATACAATCAATATATTAGTCTTTTTCGTGTCACCACCTACTGCGACATGAAACTTAGATTAATACGGTCTCATTAACTACAGTAATAATTATTCCTCTAACCACTCCGTCAAGCGGGCGACTTTTTCTATATTAAACCGGATGATATTTTTACCAAGAATGAGACAAGACGAACCTCGCTTCCCCATCTAATACTTGGCCGTTATCTCGAATTATCACATTTAGCTTCTCTATGACAATGAATAAATTGCTGCTCCAGTATGATTTTGTTCATAAACGATTGAATGTTGAATTTCTTGTCAACGTTTCCAAGTCTAATTAAAATTTTACAGAAAATATCGTAGAATTTTGACAATTTATATCACAAACGTTATCACCGATCATAACTTCTGTATTATTCTTTATTTAAAGACAAATCAAAAATTATCATCACGACGAGCGGGTCCTCGAGTCTCCTCCGGATTCTGTCTGTTGATGTCAGCGACCAAGGCACATACTCCTGTAACCATGAAATATACCGCGTATCCATGGTAATTAACACAACCGTGGATGTTTATAACAAGGGTAAGGAGGACATTTGTAACCGAATTCTTTTGTCCCTGATCAGAGGGTTGGGAGTGCTGGTTAATTTTATTGTAATGTCTTCCAGGTGCAACGATATGTCCCTCATCTAAGGATATTTATGGCGTTGTATGGCCCACTGTAACTCCTGGATCCCTCGCTCACTCTGATTGTCCTAAGGGTCAAGAAGGTACATGTTAGGAAAGTTCATTTAATTATTTTTAGAGAAGGTAATAACTATTTATGTGCAGAGAAAGCTAATGAAAAAGGAAAAATTCGTTTTAGTAGTTTTTAAAGAAGGTAAAACTTTCATTTACAAGGCAAATACTTCAAACACTGAACCTAAAGATGCATAAATAGTGTAATAAAAGATGATAATTAACTTTCTATTGACCTTTAGCCGTATTTGACCACTACAATTAACCTTTTTATATTTATTCTCTGATATTTTTTTAGGGAATGCCAGCAGATTTTGTGATTATAACGGAAACTGGAAGAAAACGAGCGTGTCGTACTGTGTTGATGAAGATTTTTCAAGTACTTTGAACGAGGTTGATTTCTTATTTCTCTCTTAATTACCAGTAATCATTGAAGTGCAAAATTTACCAAAAAGTAAAACCTGTACATGTACCTAATTGTTTCAGAACCGAAGAAATTTATGTGACATTTCATGTGACGATCTACGACAAAACTATGCAAACAACAACATTTCATGTAATTTTTTCACCAACATCAGTTATTAGACGTCGGTGTCATCTCGGTTTGAATTTGAGTATAACTGGTTTATTTCAGCTCCAAGTTCTAGAAGACGATGGAGTATTAGATAAAAAGTATATTGAACAAACCTTTGAAAGTTCCCTTAGTAAGGTGGAAAACCTTACCGCCTCCAGGACTGAGATTTCCTCAGCCAATCTACTGTCGTCCATTAATATCATTAATACAGTTCTCAGAGTAGCAACACAAAGCAACGCTTCTGTTCCACAAACAGTAAGCAAAGATGTCTTAATCCTTAGGTGAAAAAAAACAAGACAATTACAATTGTATGATAATACTCCAGTTAGTGAGAGCGGTCCTAATAAATCTGTTCTTTTTTCTTAATATAATAGAACGTATACAGCATTGTCGACCACGTTGCTTCTGTGGACAATAGAGGATCTTGGAAGCTAGTTGATGAGGAGGTATGTCTTAATTTAGCAGAGTTATAAAACTTATCTCACCCATTTTATTGATTCTTTCTTTTCATCCTAAAAGACTTACGTCAGTGGCATGGACATAAAGGTTAACAATGGCAATCATTCCTTTAACATAGCAAAAATATCGCTGCCCTTTTCGTTGCAATTTTCTTGTGGTTCTTATGATGGATAAAAGTCAAGTTTGATTTTCAAATCTGATTTTTTAGTTTAAAGAGAATTTTGAAAGAAAAAAAACGTGAAAATGAACATACTTCTTTTAAGCTTTGCAAAAGTTGGACCGAATTTTGCATTGACTGATTCACAAATCAAATCTGTTTTTCTTTCTTTCTTTAAGAATTTTATATTGTATTTGAAATATATGAAATAAATGATTTAGTCCCGAATTTTCACTGAATATCATATTTCATAGACACACGTCATATTTCATAGACACATATTGGGTCGGCGTCAGTTTTGGAAACAATGGATAGGGCCAACTCTCTGATGATGAAAGAATTGAAATCAGAAGAATTTAGAGGAGAAAATGTCGGTATGTGAAATATTTCTGAATTTTCTTTCAACAATCTATTGGTTTTCCCTTGGGTACCAATTGCGCCCAGTTATAAGCAGACCTATTTTTTTATTCATATGAAGCAGAATTTGTCCAAGATCTTGTACGTGAAAAGAGGAAAACACTTGCTATGGCCTTTAACTCGACATTTAGATATATCGACGACGTATTGTCAATTAACAATGGTATTTTCCATTCCTATGTCGATACGATATATCCTGGTGAGCTTGAGATAAAAGATACCAGAGAGTCTGACACATCTGTTTCATATTTAGATATTTTACTTAAAAAGACATTAATGGTAATCTTACAACCAAGCTCTATGATAAACGTGATGACTAATTTTACAATCATCAACTTCCCTTACTTATGCAGCAATACACATTCCTCACCAGCATACAGAGTATATATATCTCAGTTGATTCGATACTCAAGAGCATGCTCTATGTACAATTTCTAAAACGAGGTAAATTATTGACAAACAAGTTGATGAAACAAGAATATCAGCAATTTCGTTTAAAGTCATCATTTCGTAAGTTCTATGGTGGATACAATGACCTTGTCCGCAAATACAGTTTGTCACTGAGTCAAATGCTGACTGACGTTTTTTATATTTATTGTCAGTCCATTATTTATACACTGAATTGACGACGAATTTTCCGTTATTTCCCGATCATGACAAGGAGCACACAGTGGATGTGACCGGTCGGCAGGGGATGCTCACTTCTCCATGGTACCTGGTCCCACCTCTGTTGTTTTGCTCTGCTCCCATTTTTTTGTTTGACATGACATGGACCTTTTACGTTACATTAATTGTAAGGTTTGTAAAGGTATGCATACTGTAAAAAAAAACGTACAAAAATAATTATCCATAATTTTCCTCCTTCATTACTATACGCCCTGAGTGATTAAACCATTTTAAAACCATGAATGTTTTTATACAGTGGTGAACATTAGCGAGATTTCGCTTCAAGACGCAGAACTCCGGTTTCTGGAGAACGAATCCTTCATCGTGCTTCCAAAGCAAGAGGGGCAACAACAAGGTATATTAAAAATAATAGTTTGATTGCAGTTTTTGTGGTGTCTTTAATCTTTAGGAATACAAAGAAAACAGTCTCATAATAGTTCTCCGAAACAACTATTTTTTGTCATATTTTACAGTTATCCATATTAGGAGTAGCTTAAATTGTTGAACAGGAAATCACTCTTTGATGTAGGGTTACTTGAACACAATATATAGTAATAGATCAATAGAACATTCAGCAAAGCAGAAGAATACAGTTGTATACTCAGTATGTATTTTATAAAACAAAATTTTATTCAACTATTGTTTGACTTTCAGTTACAAAATACTCCGCCGTTCTGTACAAAACGATGTCTCAATTTTTACCATCTGAAACCAACAGTTCTGGGTATGTTTCTGTACAATATATGATTACTAATTTACACTATATATTTTTTTAATTCTGATATTTATTTCCTTTAACAAAATGCCTTTAAAAGTTATTACAATTTTAGATTTTTTTCTCCATATTTATAGAAACTTATTAGGTCACCTGAGTAAACTCAGGTGACCTATTGCTATCTGTTTTCGTCCGTCGTCGTGCGTCGTGCGTTGTGCGTTAACATGTGAACATTTTCAGCTTCTTCTCTGCAACTACTGAACCAATTTCAACCAAATTTGGCATAAAGCATCTATGGGTGAAGGGGAACGAAAATTATGAATTTCATGATCCCTGCCCCCCGGGGCCTGTGGGGTGGGGCCAGAACCACTAAAATTAGTGCAGTCTTTAAAAATTTTCTTCTTTACTCCTGGACATCAAGCAGTCAAACTGTTTGCATGATTGTAATCAGCAATGAGTCCTCTACCAAAATTGTGAAATTCATGGCCCCAGGGTCAGGGGTTCTAGTGCTAGGGCGGGGCTAAATAAGTAGGTAGTGAAAATGCATTATTTCTTTGAAAATCTTCTTCTCTGCTCCTGGGTATTAAATAAACCAACTAAGTACATAGTTAAGATAAGCAAGAGTGCCTCTACCAAAATTGTGAATTTTATGGCCCCAGGGTCAGGGGTTCTGGTGTTAGGGCGGGTCTCTATTGATTATATAGTGAAAATACATGAATTCTTTGAAAATCTTCTTCTCTGCTCCTGGGTATTAAATAAACTAACTAAGTACATAGTTATGATGAGCAAGAGTGCCTCTACCAAAATTGTGAATTTTATGACCCCAGGGTCAGGGGTTTTGTTAGGGTGGGGCTCTATTGATTATATAGTGAAAATACATGAATTCTTTGAAAATCTTCTTCTCTGCTCCTGGGTATTAAATAAACTAACTAAGTACATAGTTAAGATGAGCAAGAGTGCCTCTACCAAAATTGTGAATTTTATGGCCCCAGGGTCAGGGGTTCTGGTGTTAGGGTGGGACTGTATTGATTATATAGTGAAAATACATGAATTCTTTGAAAATCTTCTCCTCTGCTCCTAGGAAATAAATAAACTAACTAAGTATATAGTTATGATGAGCAAGAATGCCTATTCCATAATTGTGAATTTTATAGCCCCAGGGTCAGGGGTTCTGGTGTTAGGGCGCGGGTCTATTGATTATATAGTGAAAATACATTAAATCTTTGAAAATTTTCTTCTCTGCTCCAGGGTATTAAGCAGATGCACTACCAATATAGTTATGATGGACAAGGGCCCATATCTTCCACAATTGTGAATTTCAAGGCCCCGGGGTCAGGGGTACCATAGAGGGGTGGGGGGTGGGGGGGGGGTTGTATTATATACTGAAAATGAATGAATGGTTTGAAATCTGCTCCTTGGTATTAATCAAATATCAAAGCCTAAGGGTCAGGGGTTCATGTATGGTAGGGGCACTACTGATTATTGCTGAAAATTACTGATTAGTTGAAATGCATTTTGTGTTCCCTTACCCTGCGTATGGGTATATGTAAACAAACTAAGCAACTGCTAAGTGTATTGTTATGATGATCAATGAGGCCTCTTTCAAAATTGTGAATGCCATAGCATCTGGCTTAAAACATGAATCAAATTCAATCACTGGAAAGTTGTTGCATAATGCTCAGGTGACCTATAAGGCCCATGGGCCTCTTGTTATGAGAATTTTGCATTGGTTATTAGGGTGAAAAAAACCCTTTAAAACAGAAAGAATACAACTTAAGATTTTTAATTTGACCTAGCTCAGGGACCGATCGAGTTATCAACTCTGTGGTGATGTCGCTAACATTGGAGCAACCTTCCAGAGATCTGTCACCTCCACTAGTCCTGACATTCCAACACAACAAAGGAGTAAGTAACTTGTTACCAAAGAAAAAACATATAAACTTCCTCACACATTGTTAGTCCTATGGAAAGGGAAGGAAAAAGAGTTTACAGGATATGTAGACAATTTACTCGAAAATGTTTATTGTGTTCATGTAACATAACCAATACTTGTTTTCAAGTTAAATCACCGGTAACTTTTGGAATAGTTCGTAGTCTAAAATTTTAGAATACTTCATAATATTATTATAATAGAGGTAAATATTTATATGAAGAAAGTATTGAAAATGTCTATCCTGTACGTAGAATGTTCCAACTGGTAGAACTTAGTTAAAATAGAATTTAGTCGGATGCAACGAGACAGTCAAACTCCGGTTCGACAGTTTTGATGTTAAAAGTGTTTTACAATGACAGATTATTAGTGGAAACCAACTTGATATGCTTAAAGAGTTTGACATTTTAAAAAGTATAATTTATTATAAGTTATGCATTTTTGTTTTAATTCTGAAGAGGACAAAGAAAAGTCCATAAAAGGGAGTGAACATTCCCTTTTGAAGACAAAAATATTTTCGATGAATCTATAATAAAATAATTTGTTATAAATAATTGTTGGAAAGTCTAAATAAAGAAATCGAATATCATTATGATTGTACTTACAAAGTAATAGGGGATTTAAACTGTATAATTACTTTTGATTGTTCTAGGTACGAGTAGTAGAAGGAGAAGCAGATTGTGTGTTCTGGGATTACACATTATTGTACGTCACTATAAACTCTCAATTATTAACAGAATTTCTGAACTTTCTTAAACAGACACAGAGATTTCCTGTCAATTGTTAAATAACATTGAAGAATAAGTATTTTTAATAGTGACAATGCTGGGGGATGGTCAACAGAGGGATGCTCTATGAATTCCACAAAGAATGGTGTGTCTGTCTGTCTGTGTAACCACACTACAAACTTTGCCGTTCTCATGAGACCTTATACACCGGTACATTTACCTGCGTTTTATTATTCAAATTTGTCTTTGTTTTAGTATTCATGAGCTATGGTCATGCACATGGATTGTAAAAGTAGAGTTTTATATATACAACATCGTAATAAAGTACTGATTATACGAATAAATACCGTCTCACTTAGGGACAATTCCAGCATCGTTTTTTATCAATATTAAACTCAGATATAAATGCATTACTTTTTTTTTAACTGCTTACTTGCACGAAAATCTTCAAATAATTTCAGGAAAAAGAAGACTCTGTGCTTGTCATTATATCCATTGTTGGTTGTGTTATCTCCATGTTGTTTGGTGTACTGACGATAGCTGTGTATGTTATTGTCTGGAAGTAAGATTTGATATTCAAATTGCATTTAATTCGCCTACTCCTTAGTCACTAAATGAGAATTAACATAATTAAAACTTATTATTTCAAGTGTTGTACTGTATGTTCATTTTTTTGCGTAGGCTGTCTTATAAAGTGTGTGTTCAGGGTTGTGTTAAAGATTTGAAAATTTACAATAATAATAGTAATTTTTGAAGAATATTGTTTCAAATGTCTAAATAAGTGGACTTCAAAGAATTTACGATTATCAAATATTTAGAGCAAATCTTTGTGTATTTTTATTGTAAGAATGGATGGAAGTTTGTGCCACCAATTTTTAATGATCATTTCGTTCTAAATTTTTTTTTTCAGGCAAATAAAAAGTGATCAGAATGTTCTTATAATATGTTTGTGTGTCTCTCTCTTCCTGGCCTACCTGATACTGCTAGCTGGTGTGGATAACGCTCAGAATGAGGTACCTTCCTTAAAATAATCAAAAGAGTTAATGAACATTTCTATAATTATAGAGGAATAGGTTAGTGTGTGTTTATTATAATGATATTAGGACATAACATTGAATCGGTTAATTACCCAATATGCATGTTCCTGTTAAACCAAACCGATACCATAAAACAGATATCATATAAATCCTTAACATTTTCATCCCCTTTGTACTTTCCTTGAGTTTTTGACTGTTTTTTTTTTTGTTTTATTTTGTAGGCAGCATGTGTGGTAGTTACGTTTTTCCTTCACTTTTTCCTTCTACTAACCTTCTTCATGATGTTTGGAGTCGGAATGTTCTTTTTTATGAACGTCACTGTGTTATTTTATGCAATGGGCATCACAAACAAATTTAATTCAAGATCTAGACTAAAGTGGATTCTTGGTTTAGCCACATGTAAGACTTGCTCTGCCATCGCATTGTGATTTTAATTATAATAGTTTGACAAGCAGTAATACTGTAAATTTTCTTGTAAAAAATATATTTCAGGTATCCCTCTTGTTATCGCTCTCATTACACTGGGAAGTTGCTGGGAGACACAGTATCATGCAGATGCATTGTAAATATCTTTTCACAAAATTAAAGCCAATTTCACCCAAACATCTTTACAAAAATAATTATTATTTCAGACAAAAAATTTTTAAAAACTTTATAGAACAGCTTGGGATACTGAACCATTTCATGTCTTCATTTATATCAAACATATGCAAAGATATTAAGAAATTTACGCTTCTTAGATATATACTTTACATTAATTCAACAGATAAAGATTAAACATTGTTTTGATATTTACAGTTGCTGGTTGTCTGTGTCCTCGGGGGCTATCTATGCCTTCATTGTTCCTGTTATTTTGATATTCCTGGTATGTTTGAGCAATATTCCGTAATACTATTTTTTTAATATGTACACGTTATCGCGGTGCATAATTATCTGCACTTCATAATAAATTATATAACTTTTTGATATGTTTCAGCTAAATGTTTGTATAATTGTCTCATTGCTACGCGTGATGTTTTTGACAACGAAAATGAAGAAAGCTGAGTTTAAAGAAAAGGCCAGGTATTTCTGAATATCATTTCCGTCATCCTAATAAGCATGGTTATATTTGAATTATTGAATTGTCTTGGACTTTAAAACATACGCAAAGTAAAATTTATCAGGCACCATGATTTTTTTCCTCAAGAAAACCCTTCTACATTGTAGAAATTGAGGAAAGATATTTTTTAAAAATACATCTCAATCTTTTATTTTTAAGAAACGCCTTAAAGAGTGTATGTACCCTCATACCGGTTCTTGGAATAGCATGGATTTTTGGAATCTTCGCCATTAATGAGGATCTTGTAGCATTTCAGTATATATTTACCATTGCAAATTCAATACAGGTAACTTTTACCGAATTATATAGGACTTTCAATTAGTAATACCTTTAGCTTTTTAAATTATAATTTCCTAAGTATCCTTTGCCTTTTGCAGTCATCACTATTTAAACTATTGTAAAAAAAATTCTGAAGGGTTAACAGTTGTCAAACCCAGCAGATTAAAAAGATTGGTCAAGATAATTGCAAAAATACGTTTTAAATTAATTTATCATTATTTCATCTTGTCTTTTAAGGGTCTGTTAATATTCATCACTCACGTATTGTTGAATAGAAAGGTATGTAAAACTTACGTTTGAGTATTCAGAGAATATAGCTACAAATATTAGTAAAAAGTCTTATTTATAATTTAATATAATTAAAGCAAACATACATGGTCTCTTTTCCAATAGTGTTCATTAATAATAATAATTGTTGTTTGTACAGTATTTATTTGTTTTCATAGTTAATTTTGTTTACACAAAAATCCCACCTATTCCCACTTAAAATCTTACCTTTTTCTACCTGATTTTCAAAAGCTGGGAATAGGTAGAATGAACCCATTTTTGTTCAGTGCTTTACATTATTTGGTCTTATCTCTGATGTTTTAGAGGTCCGTGTTTGCTCTGCTCCTGATTTCATTGTTTGAATGGACTTTTTAGATTGAGTGCTGTTCGTTATCTCAATTTTTTTTCATTAAGTTAAAACTGTTTTTGTAGATCAGAAAAGCGTTACAGGCAAAATATCCATTCTTGAAACGAAAACGAGACAAATCCGCCTATAAAGAGAAAGATCAAAGAGTAGTATCTTCAACGGATTCCGAGAATTCCACATCGAACACACAGTCAATGTCATTAGTTCCAACCAATAATAGGGAATATGTAAGTTATCAAACAAACAGCGATCGTAAGATTCGAGCTACTAGTGATACAGGAATTTTACAGACGTTTTCTCAATTATGGTTCTTTTGACCAATCAATAATTTCAATCAATAATTTTTGAATCACTCGATTGGATGAACTTTAAGTGCTTAGTTTTATACGAAGCTAAGACAACCATGATATTTAACTTTGCAAACATTTTTAAATGCATAATGACCAAACAAAATTATATAGATAAAGATTATTTATGAATAATTTGATTTTATATTTTCAAAAATTCACTGAAGTCTTTAAAATACGTTAATCAGAAAGATCATTTGCTTACTTTTTTGTAAGCTTGCATCTGTGATCTTTGACTGCATTTCTTTGATATTTTTAAAAATAAATCTCTAATTACAGAAACATCCTGACATGGTTTCGGAACATGATATACATATTAAAACAAAGGAGACGAATTCAAACATATTAAATGAAAATAAAGTTTTCGAGAATCATTTCTACATCAGCTCACTGGAAACAAAGGTAATACAAAATGAAGTATATGGATTACTCATGTAATTCACATTGTACTACAACTCACAGCATTAAAGATGGAATTCGTGTCCCTCAAATAATAATTTAGTTTTATTGTTGCTTTAATTTTTGGTTGTGAAGATCGAGGGAGGTAAAATAACCACCCAGACCGAGACCAGAAACCATTCTCAAATCGAACAAAAAGTGCAAGTATTTGAATCAAAATTATCGTCCAGTAATGGTACAACTGAAAGGGGCCGACAACAGGAAACTAAATGGGTAAGACAGTTTCAAAACAACTATACAGATTTATCAGAACTTGCCTTGCGGGCCATAAAACTTTTGATCTTAGTCTCACTTTTTCCAAAGGAATTAATAGTGGAAAAGTGAGATCAAAAGTGAACTCATGTAAGTATTGTGACTCCAATGTCTGGTCAAACATGACTAATGGCTTGCCTTATTATAGGGAGGAGGAGGTGTTACCGTACAATCACACACCCACACTGAGGGAGGTAAACGAGAGGAAGTAAGGCTTACCAAGGAGGTTAGAGTGAGGCAGATAAAGATGACACAGGCATCGGTAGTAAGTAACAGTTGGCTTCTTATTGATGAATAATAATAATCCGTGATATTAAATTTGTTAAGTTGCAAACCCTCGAACATACAAATGTATTTTCCGTTTAATATTTTACAGGAAACCAGCAGGATTCAGAATAAAATGCAGTTGATGAAAAAGGACGATGAAGGTAAATAACGGATAACTTCAAATAAAAGTTAGTTCGGAACAAATTTTTTGTCTAAAACAGAGTGATTTACTCCATAAAAAATTATATATGAAACATAAAAAACTCCCTGCAGCAATATATACATTTTTGTATTTATTAAAAATGACGAATAACATTTTAATTCAAAGAAAAATGTTGTTGGTATAGTTGCCTTTGTTACAATATTTTTTACAGTTTCAAAAATATATACTTTATTTCAGAATGCGATGCCTAGCAAGTCAATGGATCTATACCTTTGAGAAAAAAAAATCATACTGATTTTTAGGGCCATTAAAAAGCTGTTCCACCAACGATGTTCGTACACGTGATCAACGGACTGTAAAGGGAAAACAGCGTCCATATGATTTTGAACAATACTCGTTATTTTGCAATTAAAAAAATACTTCAAAGTCTTTTTTCTTCTATTTCTGATAAGAATAGAACAGATTCCGATGCCCTGTCCACTGCAAATATTGGTATTGGTTTTGGTATTGTTTTTTCTCTAAATTTCTCTGAAAAGGAATTCCTTTATTTAGTATTTAAACATGCATGATTTGATATTTAAGAAAAAGAAAAATTGAGATAGTGCACAATATAATAAAATAAAACATCAGAGGTTAGATCAGGTACCATTTTTGGGCAAGTGTTCCCTGTCAACCGCGTGTCGTGATTGGGTAAGGGGAAAATCAGCGTGAAAATAATTGCTTAACAATTCTTTTGATAAACATCAGTCAGCATAATGACAAATACATGATAAATTGTTATTTGCTGACAGGGTCATTGTACTTACTATAAAACTTGAGGAATGGTGACTTTAAACGATAATGTTGATATCCGTGTTTCATAAACTTGTTTTTCTAAATCTTGTCTTGTATCACAAGTTGTTTGTATGTAGAGCATGTTCTAATGTATTGTATACGTGTAATTGGGAGAAGTAAATTAATATGCAGGTGCTTACGGTTTATTGATACAGAAAAAGGGATGTTGATTATTAAAGTGTTTAAGGATATCCGATCCTCAGCCAGGAAGGATAACTCCAAAATTACAATTAAATTCAAAATACATCAAAATGAAGCTTGAAAATTAAAGTTTTTCTTGCAACAATTTTCATTTTATTCATCTTTATAAGATTCAAGGTTTTTTGGAAGTCTTAGAAAAGGTCTTAAAAAAGTTGACATTTGTACCCTATAAAAGGAAAAAAAATACTGCAGTTTCAGAGAAACAAGATTTTCTTGAATCCAGCCTTAGATACCAAAGCTTATTAGCGTAATATGAAATAAGAAGTGATTTTTGGTGTCTTACAATGACAGCAAAAGCCTTTTACACTATGTATTATAGAATACATGACAGAAATATAAGACAATAAATACCAAATACGTATGAAAATCATCACAATTTTTCTGAATGCCTGGATACCTATCTTTTTTTAACCTAAAATATATTTGTTGATCAATCTGCAATTAGAAAATGCATTGCTAATATTCCAATTTGCTTTTTCTGCAAAAATATTGGAGGTTTGACAATTTTCACTATATAATATGATTAACTTGTATCTTTAACTTTAAAGAAATACTGTGGATAAATTTACATAACTTTGTGGATTCAGAGATACTTTTATGATTATTTTTGATTACTTAACTGCGAATTTTATAAACCTGAGGATCGGACTACCTTAAATCGTCATGTACATTTTTGTTTGATTACCATATTCTAGTAAAATATCCAAAAATGAAACAGATTGTAAGACTGTTGTTTCTTTTCTTCTGGGGTATATATCAAATCGACATATGAATGGAAGTAACATTGTAATGAAACATGGAGATAACAATTAATAATCAAGATCAAAAGTTGATAAAACAATACAAAACAGGAGCAGAGCAAACACGGACCTCCGAAACATCAGAGGTGGGATAAGGTGCCATGGAGGAGTGAGCATCCCCTACCGACTGGTCACACCCGCCGTGCACTCCTTGTCATGATCGGGAAATAATGGAAAAATCCGTCGTCAATTCAGTGTATAAATAATGGACTAACAATTAGTATGATAAACGGCAGTCAGCATTTGACTCAATGAAAAATTGTATTTGCTGACAAGGTCATTGTATCGACCATAGAACTTACGAAATGATGACTTTAAACGAGACTGCTGATATTTTTGTTTTATCAGCTTGTTTGTCAATAATTTACCTCGTTTTAGAAATTGTCCATACGTAGAGCATGTTCTTGCGTATCGAATCAACTAAGTTTTATAAACTTCGTATGCAGGTGATGAAGGTATATTGCTGCATAAGTAAGGGATGTTGACGATAGAAAAGTTAAAGTCATCACATTTATCATAGAGCTTGGCTATTAGATTACCACTAACGTCTTTTAAAAAAATTCAAATATGAAACATGTGTCAGACACTGTGGTATCTTTTATCTCAAGCTCACCAGGATATATCGTATCGACATAAGAATGGAAATTACCACTGTTAATTGGCAAAACGTCGTCGTTATATCTAAATGTCGAGTTGGAAGGCCACAGCAAGTGTTTTCTGCTTTTCACGCATAGGAATATATAGGAAAACTCTTTTTAAAATCTTCATTTGATTACAAAAATAGATCTGCCAATAATGGGGCGCAATTCATAACCAGGATTTATGACAGATGAAGGAAGACCTAATCTCACATAACTACATAGATATTGTCAATCGGAAATTCAAACATCTTTTGTAAAATCAACTATAGTGTTTTTTAGTGTGTACAGTGAGAATATTTTAATATAATTCTTTTTTTTTCAAAAGTCCATTGACAAGTAATTAATTTACGAGTTACATAATGAGTGAACAGCTGTCAATGTTGTCAAAATCGCTTTACATCAAAGGGTGGAAAGTGGCTATTTTTATAGATGATTATGGAAATTATAGATATGTTTGTTTTCAGGCTGTTGTTTCAAAGACGGATATTAACAGGTTGAAGCTTATGATAAGTAACAACAATGAATCTACTCTCTCGGGTTATTCATATCTTAGTTTTCCATGATTTTCATGTCTTGCACCCGCTTTTTTAAAGAACAGTTTTTTTTTTTAAATCTATGACAGTGTATTTTATTGAGGAAAGGAAAGTTTTGGCTAACTTTACAGCGATCTAACTGCATTCCGTCTAAATGGTACACATTTTAAATATGATTAATGTTACACTAAGCTAACTCATTATTGATTTCCTTTCGTTGATTTTCTCCCCGAAAGAAAAAAAAAATTCTTAGCTGGGTGGTTTTTCAGTGGGTGTTTGATGACAGACAGACAATCAACAATCCATGATATTTCTGTATCTCAAAGTAGAAAACGGCATGACTACAACGTGATATTAAAATGATCAGAATCAGAACTATATCTTTCAAAGATCTAATGCCAATATGGATCGTAATCTATCAAATGCGATATTGTATCTTATCCTTTGTGAATTAGTTTTTGAAAATGAACCATTGTCATTTGAAATGTTATTTAAGAAATAAATAACAAGTTTATAAACTTCAATGGGAATTGAAGTGGGTCGGTCACGTGATCAAATCCTGTGAAGGCCGAAGGCCTTCTCAGAAGATTTGATCACGGACACCCACCTCAATTCCCATTGAAGTTTATAAATTTGTTATTTATTACTTATATATACATTTGAGACAGACAATGAATATTTTCGAATTAAATTATTGCACTAACCGTCCGTCGTAGATTTTGAAAAATGACGCAAGGTGTAAATCGGCTTGAATGGCGGTTACGCTTCGAATAGTCACCAGGCTAAGGATTTTATTTCTAAGGGAATATTTTGTAAAGGCTATTTCTGATCGGTAATAGTGAACAGATTGTTGTCTGGGAATATTTTTATTCGTGAAAACTGATAATTAATGCTGAAAAGACACAAGAAACACGTCCGATTCGAAGATCGATGATAAAAAGTTGGAGGAATTTCGGTCGCCAGAAAGGGATGGATGGATCCGATGGATGGAAACACTTGACCGAGCCAGTTAATTTGCAATCAACTGGATGAAAACACGGAGACACTGGCGACAACTTATTGTTACGACAACTCCAAAGTGTTTGTCAGCGTTTGTGGCGTGATTGCAATGCTTTGATATTTTCCAACAGATTTACACATTTACTGTGAGTAGAATTTAATGAAAATATTATAGTTTTTCATGGAATTTTAACTAAAGGTCTACCCAAAAAATTAGGATAAACGTTAGAGACTGTACAGCTGACAAAAGTGTCATAAAAGTTGTAAACAAACGCTAGTTAAGGTCTTCCGTTTCCAACGGAAGACCTTCTACTGATTCTGTTGGTTATTATTATTCTGTTGGTTATTATTCTTTTTTTTTAGGGTCTTCTGTCTCCAACGGAAGACCCTTTAATTATTCTATTGTTTCTTTTTCACTTTTATTATTAGGGTCTTCCGTCTTCAGCGGAAGACCCTTCTATTATTCTTCGGTTTCTTTTTTACCTTTTTTCTTTTTATTCTTTTTTCTTCTTACAAAATTTGTGCAGGCGATTTCTCGGAGATGGCTCGTTCGATTTGCTTCAAATTTTCAAGGTCGATGCATTGTCATCTGAAGTTAATTCCGGTAAGTTATTTTTCTGAAATTTTACTTCCGGTCGGAAGTTATCGCCCTTTGATCGAAATTTAGAGGACCTCCTTGTCTGTGATGGAACTCAACAACGGCTCAAGCTAGAAAGCTGAAATTTTCAGTGATGATAAAGGACATGTTGTCATGTTGCACCTGGGTCAGGATATTTTCCTGAAGTGTCTAGTAAGGAAGCTCGGTAGGGGTCAAAATTTAGGTCACGAATCATGACTGATTTTTTAAGACATTTTGCATTATATCTTTTAAAGTATAATTATTTTGTGAAAACATACTGAACAAAATTTGTGCAGAATGACAAGATCTTAAAAATGATATCAAGAAAAAAGTGCTGACTCATCACATTAGGGGCCAAAAGGGGCCAAAAGTTTTTTTTCGAAAACTCTTTAACAGTCAATAATTTGTTATACATTACTGAAGCAAAAATGTCTATCTCAAAATTTTACAACTATATATTATGATTTTCATGTCGTATGATACATGATTAGGGGCCAAAAGGGGCCAGAATGCTAAATCTTTGACACTTTCTATCTCGAAAGTGAGAAATATTTTGACAAGTAATATTAAACAAAAGATGTTTAAAATCATGTTCTGAACAACATGCAACCTTTCATTTTTCGCTAAACGTCCCCATTAGGGAGTTGAAGGGTTGGCTCCTAAGTATTTCTTTTGCAAATAACTCGAAAACGAAGAAGAATCTCTGAATAGTTATTGAACAGAAAGTGTTCAAAATCCTAACAGTTTCAAGATGAAATCAAGAAAAAGGGACTGGGCACTCAAATTAGGGGCCAAAAGGGGCTTAAAGTCTTTTTTCGATAACTCTTTAACAGTCAGTATTTTGTTATACATTACTGAAGCAAAAATGTTTATCTCAACAATCTACCACTGTATATTATGATTTCAATGTCGTATATTACATGATAAGGGGCCACAAGGGGCCAGAATGCTAAATCTTTGACGCTTTCTATCTCGAAAGTGAGAAATATTTTGACAAGTAATACTGAACAAAAGATGTTCAAAATCATGTTCTGAACAATATACAATCTTTCATTTTTCGCTAAAAGTCCCCATTAGGGAGTTGAAGGGTTGGCCCCTAAATATTTCTTTTGCAAATAACTCGAAAATGAAAAAGAATCTCTGAATAGTTATTGAACAAAAAGTGTTCAAAATCCTAAGAGCTACAAGATGAAATCAAGAAAAAGGGACTGGGCACTCAAATTAAGGGCCAAAAGGTGCTTAAAGTCTTTTTTCGATAACTATTTAACAGTCAATATTTTGTTATACATTACTGAAGCAAAAATGTTTATCTCAACAATCTACCACTGTATATTATGATTTCGATGTCATATATTACATGATAAGGGGCCAAAAGGGACCAGAATGCTAAATCTTTGACGCTTTCTATCTCGAAAGTGAGAAATATTTTGACAAGTAATATTGAACAAAAGATGTTTAAAATCATGTTCAGAACAATATCCAACCTTTCATTCTTCGCTAAAAGTCCCCATTTGGAAGTTGAAGGGTTGGCCCCTAAATATTTCTTTTGCAAATAACTCGAAAACGAAAAAGAATCTCTGAATAGTTATTGAACAAAAAGTGTTCAAAATCCTATGAGCTTCAAGATGAAATCAAGAAAAAGGGACTGGGCACTCAAATGAGGGGCCAAATGGGGCTTAAAGTCTTTTTTCGATAACTCTTTAACAGTCAATATTTTGTTATACATTACTGAAGCAAAAATGTGTATCTCAACAATCCACCACTGTATATTATGATTTTAATGTCGTATATTACATGATTAGGGGCCAAAAGGGGCCAGAATGCTAAATCTTTGACGTTTTATATCTCGAAAGTGAGAAATATTTTGATAAATGATATTGAACAAAAGATGTTCAAAATTATGTTCTGAACAATATACAATCTTTCATTTTTCGCTAAGCGTCCCAATTAGGGAGTTGAAGGGTCTCTTTTTTACATAACCCGAAATTGAAAAAGAATCTCTGAATAGTTGTTGAACAAAAAGTGTTCAAAATTCTAAGAGCTTTCAGATGAAATCATAAAAAAGGGGCTGGGCGCTTAAATTAGGGGCCAAGAGGGGCCAAAATTTTTCAATCGATAACTCTTTAGTTGTTAATATTTTGTAATACATTACTGAGGCAAAAAATGTTTATCTCAACCATTTACAACTATTTATCATGATTTTCATGTCGTATATTACGTAATTAGGGACCAAAAGGGGCTAGAATGCTAAATCTTCGACGCTTTATATCTCGAAAATGATAAATATATTGATAAGTAATATTGAAGAAAAGATGTTCAAATCATGTTCTGAACAATATGTAACCTTTCATTTTTCGCTAAACGTCCCCATTAAGGAGTTGAAGGGCTGGCGCCCAAATATTTCTTATTTGAATCACTCAAAAACGAAAAAAAATCTCTGAATAGTTGTTGAACAAAAAGTCATCAAAATCATGAGAGCTTTCAGATGATATGAAGAAAAAAGGGTTTATCCCTAATGTTAGGGGCCGTGAAGACCAAAAGTAGATTTTTTTTTTAAAGTCTTTAATGTTCAATGTCTTTTTAGAGATTATGGAAAATAATTATTTTAGAATGAAAATCTCAATCAAAATCTTATCTCATCTTATCAAGAATATCGGACGGAAGACCCACTCGTTGCTCGCAACGAGATCGTATCTAGTTATTATTTTTTTCTGTCCTTATTTTTGTGCAGACGATTTCTCAGAGATGCTTGGACGGATTTATATGAAATTTTCAGGGATGATGTATCATGATCTGAACTTGATACATTTTCCTTAATTTTTGGAAATTCACTTCCGGTCGGGAATTATCGCCCTTTAATCGCATTTTAGTGACCATTTTGTCCGGACAAAAGCTCAAAAACGGCAAAAGTTAGAGTGCCGAAATTTTCAGCGAATATAGTTGGCACGTTGTAGTTTTGTACCTATACTTTCAAATCTTCCGGAAGTGTCTAGTATGGAAGCTCGGTAGGGGTCAAAATTTAGGACACGAATCATGCCTGATTTTTTGAGAATTTTGCATTGTATCTTTTAAAGTATAATTATTTTGTTAAAATATATTGAACAATATTTGTGCAGAACTACAAGATCTTTCATATGAGATCAAGAAAAAAGTGCTGACTCATCACATTAAGGGCAAATAGGGGTCAAAATCTTTATTCAATAACCTTTTTACAGTCAATATTATGTTATACATTACCGCAGCAAAAATGTTTATCTTAATAATCTACAACTATACATTATGATTTTTATGTCGTATGATACATAATTAGGGGCCAAAAGGGGTCAGAATGCTCAATCTCTGACGCTTTATATCTCGAAAGTGGGAAATAATTTAATAAGTAATATTGAACAAAAGATGTTCAAAATAATGTTCTGAACAATATGCAACCTTTCATTTTTTGCTAAACCTCCCCATTAAGGAGTTGAAGGGCTGGCCCCTAAATATTTCTTTTGCAAATAACTCAAAAACGAAAAAGAATCTCTGAATAGTTATTGAACAAAAAATGTTCAAAATCCTAAAAGCTTCAAGGTGAAATCAAGAAAAAGGGGCTTGCAACTCAAATTGGGGGCCGAGAGGGGCCAAAAATCTTCAACCAATAACTCTTTATCAGTTAATATTTTGTAATTAATTACTGAAGCAAAAATGTTTATCTCAACAATCAACAACGATATATTATGATTTTTATGTCGCATGGTACATAATTAGGGGCCACAAGGGACCAGAATGCTAAATCTTTGAGGTTTTATATCTCAAAAGTGGGAAATATTTTGATGAGTAATATTGAACAAAAGATGTTCAAAATAATGTTCTGAACAATATACAACCTTTCATTTCTCGCTAAACGTCCCCATTAGGGAGTTGAAGGGTTGGCCCCTAAATATTTCTTCTGCAAATAACTCGAAAACGAAACAGAATCTCTGAATAGTTGTTGAACAAAAAGTGTTCAAAATCCTAAGAGCTTTAAGACGAAATCAAGAAAAAGGGGCTGGGCACTCAAATTAAGGGACGAGAGGGGCCAAAAATCTTTAATCGATAACTCTTTAGCAGTTAATATTGTGTTATACTTCATTGAAGCAAAAATGTTTATCTCACCAATCTAAAACTATATATTATAATTTTAATGTCATATGTTACATAATTAGGGGCCACAAGGGGCCAGAATGCTAAATCTTTGACGCTTTATATCTCAAAAGTGGGAAATATTTTGATAAGTAATATTGAACAAAAGATGTTCAAAATCATGTTCTGAACAATATGCAACCTTTCATTTTTCGCTAAACGTCCACATTAAGGAGTTGAAGGGTTGGCCCCTAAATATTTCTTCTGCAAATAACTCGAAAACGAAAGAGAATCTCTGAATAGTTGTTGAACAAAAGGTGATCAAAATCCTGAGAGCTTTAAGATGATATGAAGAAAAAAGGGCTGATCCCTAATATTAGGGGCCGTGAGGGGCCAAAAGTCGAATTTTTAAGTCTTAATGTTTAATGTCTGTTTACAGATTATGGAGGCAAATTCGTTCTTCTTCACAATCTTTATCATTATTTTAGAATGAAAAATCTCAATCAAAATCTTATCTCATCTTATCTAGAATCGGACGGAAGACCCATTCGTTGCTCGCAACGAGATCGTATCTAGTTTTTCTTCTACTTCCTAGACGCCAACTTTGAAGCCTCATACATGTATCTCACTCATTTCTCAATTGATTTCGCTCAAATTTTCAGAGATAGAAGTTACTAAACTCAATCAGAATGTTGTCAAAAATTTCAAAAAGTCACTTCCGGTTTTGAGTTATTTCCCTTTAAACAAAAATTTATAGGCTTTCGTTTCCAGACAAAGGCTCAGAGACGGCTAAAGCTGGAGCAGAAACTCTACTGATTTTAGATAATAGAAGGATTGAAGTTGTGCACATCGGTTTTTGTTTTTCGATTCCTCTATTCAAAATGGCGCTATATAGGGGTCAAAAATTAGAACGCTTAGAAGAATAAAAAATTACTCATATTTTGCTTTTTATTTTCTAAACTAAAATATTTTGTTAAAATATATAGAACATTATTTGTGCAGAATTAGAAGATCTTTCAAATGATACCTCGGAAAAAAAGGCTGATCCCTTAAATTAAGGGCCTAGAGGGGCCGAAAGTTTTTCCTTTATATCTCAAAAAGTATTGAGAATTTGTAATACGTCAAGGAAGCAAAGTTGTTTAAAATGTCAAGCTTAATTTTTTAGAATCGTCAAAATAAGTCCGGCGTCGTCACTTCCGGCCCAACCGGAAGTAGTCGAAAAACGCGAAATTTTGACGTTATTGACAAGTTTTTAGTTAATATATGTCTCTGGGAGCCTAAAAATTAATTTTCCGTCCGTCGTCGTCACTTCCGGTCAAACCGGAAGTAGCAAAAAAGTCTTATTTTTGCATTAATTAACTATTCTTTAGATGAATCAACCCATTTTGGGGCGTTATTTCTCAATTTTGTTAAAAATGAAAGCTACTTCCGGTCAGACAGGACGGAAGACCTATTCGTTGCTTTGCAACGAGATTTGCTCTTGTTTTATGTGTATATTCTCTATGTACGCAGGTTAAATCGATAGCCAAAAAATGTATAAAATACTCGTTTACATTGTTAATAAAATAATAATTATTTTACTTGCTTATTTTGTTCATTTCTGTACATGAAAATCAAGTAAAGCAAGTCATTTTGTACCGGTAGAGATCATTGCGCCGTGTGATTGGGTCATGTATTGACCTCTGACCTCTGACAAACTTCATACAGAATTGAAGATATTTGTTCTCTCACAGGCACCTGACGTTACTTATTTTTCTTTTAATAAAAAAAAATATACACATACCGAATAATAAACAAGGTACCCATCGAAACCCGCCATCTTGGATTTTCGAAGTTGGTCATCACTTGTATTTTCGTCTGAACCTCCGTCAAATAAATTCCCTGCAACCATATTCTTTCTGTGGCCAGTCTTTCGAGGTCTAAACTTGCGGACCCCGCACCCCCCCCCCCCCCTCTTTCATTCAAGATTGTTTCGAACGCAATGACCTGTATAGATTAATACAGTATATTTTACAGGTATATTTATAAGAAGTGTTTTATTTTTCCCATTTTGCATTTTTTTCATTTCTATAATCGAAATATTCATTAAAATTTCAAAGTAATTATGACACCCCGCTTTAGATCCACCACAAAACTGACAAATACGGAATTCCCATTAGCATATTGATGTAAACTTCCGGCCCCCTTTTGGCGATTTCTCGGAATGTTGAAGCAGTAGGTCGAGTTTGATGAGGGATTTTCAATATTTGCAAGTGTGATGCGCCTTTCTGGCTGCAGTGTCCGTAAGTTTAGACCTTGAAAGACTGACCACAGAAAGAATATGGTTGCAGGGAATTTATTTGACGAAGTTTCAGACGAAAATACAAGTGATGACCTACTTCGAAAATCCAAGATGGCGGGTTTCGATGGGTACCTTGTTTATTATTCGGTATGTGTATATTTTTTTTTATTAAAAGAAAAATAAGTAACGTCAGGTGCCTGTGTGTTCTCTGTATGTTTATATAATTTAATTTTGGTTGTAACGCTGTATTTGATTGGATAAAAAATTATTTCATATCGTATAAAATGGGTTGCCTACGTCACAATGACTTGCGTCAAAAACGTATCAATCCGCCTGACGTTACATTCAAATTTTGTACAAACTGAAGTCACTTTGTTAGAACAATCATCTTTTTTTCTTACATCAAATGAATGAAAATTAAATTATAAGCAATGAATTTAATAGCTATACCCATTTTATACGGTATAAACAGGGTTGGAACAGTTTACGCTTTTTTATAAACCGCTTCGCGGTTTATAAAGCGTAAACTGCCTCAACCCAGTTTATACCGTATAAAATGGGTAGCTATTAAATTCATTCCTTAAATAATGGAGAGATACCACAAATATATATATTATGAATTAAAGCTTTTAGACGTGACTGTTAGTTTTTCTTTCTTTCTTTTTTTTTTATTTTGTTAACGTCATAGAATTCAATGCAATACATTATTTTGATTTTGGTTTTTTAATACTTTTTACTTTTTATTAATAAAAAAAAAAATTTATAATTAAATTTACAAACTTTTCATGAAATTTAAAATTTGTAAGGAATGAAAAATACTGATTTTTAGTACGTGTAAAATATTTACGGAATGATAAACATTATGAACGGGTTAATGGCATTGATAGTATCCCAGATACCCGGAAGTTTAAATCTAATTCGCAATGTTTGGAAGTGTAACATATTTATAACCTTGATTTAGTCCACATATTGTAATTGTATATAGACACTTTACACCTAAAAATAGGTTAGCGGCTTTGAATATCTTTCTATTTAGCATCCTCTATTATGAAATACGAGTCACATCTTTTTGGGACATTGTTGAACTATACGGGTATTATATGTCTCAAATGCATTTAATTAGATACTAGAAGCATTGCAAGTCAAATGTCATCTAACCCAATTCATTATGTATTTCCAAGATATTCAAAATCATCAGAGCTGAAAGAAACTGCTTTTATAAGTTATTTAGTCAATTTTAACTTGGTTCAGCTCACACGATGGAGCTTTTCAAAGTAGTTGGTTTAATTCTTGTTGTTCAAGGTAAGCACACTATGTAAGCCAAGTTACTCATTTCATCACTGCACGTGATCAAATTTGCAATGTTGGATTTATTTATTATCATTCAATTCGAATTTATCTGCAGAAAATCAATTCACAACATCAACAAAACATAAACAAAAAAGGGGGCGGGGAGGGGGTCATGCAGTTTTTATAAATGATTTACCTCTTTTCATAGGTGTTCCGGATATATATTTTCACGTCTTTTTTATTTTATGAGGTACTTTACTATAATGACTAGAAACTAAAATATTAATCTAAAAATATTTATTGTCAGTTTTAATGTTCTCCGAGGAAGAAATTTTTACAAATTTATTATGTTGTTTATTTCAAATTCATAAAAAAAAACATGTCTGTGTAGGTTCTTATTTTTACATCGTTGCACGCTACTGTCAGATAAATTGAAGTTGCAGGGATTTCAAAAGTATTATTTCACAAATTCTTTGGTCGGTGACATCGACTTTATTTTCCTTTCTTGCAAATACAACCCATTGTTTGGCCAAAGGTCTACCTATTTCATAACGATTTTACTGCTATTCTATTAAATTTCCAAGAGGAAAACTTTTGTTTGGTCATTAAGAAATTTCCCGGAGATGTGACAGAAAAAAACTTTTCCTAGACACCAGATCAGATCCAACCTCTTACTTTTTCCCTGTTCTCTTCAATGTATCGTTCATAAAATTCACGAGATGGATATATGTGTTCTTTTCATTTTTTCATTATTATTAATTCGAATTGCAACTCATATAGCATGAGCGACTTCAGTAAAAAATTGATTTTGTTATTCATTTAAATTACCCCTTTTCCAAATGTAAATGAGCCTACATCAGCAAATTACCCCAATGATTCAACTAATTGAGGTATAAACTCGAGAAAACATCTTCAGACAGTCGGACATATTTTAAAACAAACTTACATTACTGTGAATGACTAGGAATAAAGTTTGGAAAGTTCACATATGAATTCTATTCAAGTTATTTTCATGTTGTAAATTTTGAATTTACCAGGTGGCAGTAAATACAAATTTTTCTTAAATTTTGTATTTACTGCCACCCGTTAAATCCAAAATTTACAACATGACATTATTTGAAATGCACATCAATAATAAACTATATTTCTTCAAGTTGAATTTTGACTAAAAGTGTTCAAATATTATGTCTTGACCATTTAGTTCTGTTTTTACCTTTTAAATTCAGTTGTACATGCAAAATACTACTGTGAAGATACATGGAAAACCAATCAGAACAACGGATTCTGTTATAAGTTCTTTCCGGAAATTCAAGGATGGAAGCAAGCGAGACAGAACTGTACGAATCACAGCGGATTCTTGGTATCCGTAACTGACGAGAACGAACAAAACTTCATCGTTGAACGTAAGTTTTTAAAATATATATATCTTTAAGTATAACTACAATGAATTTAAAAATTATTTAGATTTAAATTCGTTTAAAATACCGTTTTTATTTAAGATATTTTGGAAAACAACTTTAATGGGTCTGTTTGGATTGGCGGCCATTCCTTATATCTCGATGGATGGAGGTGGGATAATTATCGGAGGAACTTTAACTTTTCACAGTGGGATTCTGGTGAGTACCAAGAGAGAAATTGTCTCACCGAAAACATATTAGCGGATTCTTCAGTTTGTTTATTTGTAATAACAAAAAAGAAGATGAATATATCCATGTTCATTAATAGGATCACCGGTCTCCACGTTCCGATGTATAGAAATGATCGGGATATCTGGGTTTAATTGGTCGGACGCTGCCTGTGAAGACCTCAATGCCTTTATTTGTGAAAAACCAGGTATCTTATCTTTTATGTGGTAAATTATGACATTCACTTCAAGATCTAAATGCAATCTCGGTCCTCGCGTAACATTGTTCATATCAGTTTGCAATCCTCTTTCAACTGTAAACACGTAATTTATTGTCCATCATAGTTTGTTATTGTAAATAATGATAAGAAATTCAAAACTCAGTCTTGAACTTTTATAATAAGCTGTGTTTCTCAGCATCGTATAGCTTTCATGATATGAATGAATATGGATATTTTTGGTTACCTTTAAAGCCATGAGTATTCTTTATTTCGGTGTCATTATACATCTAATCCTTTAAAAGTCCTTTATTTTTGTTCAGTGTGCATACCGTAAGTAATACGAATACAGATGCTAAAGATGATATTACAAACATCTGCATTTCCTTTGCAACAAAGGTCAAATAGACTGTGTAGAAAACAAGTGAATCAGGGCACATTACTAATAGGACACCCTCAAATGCCTTATTCACTTCACTAAATTTCTCCACATAAATCCCATGAAACGTTCACTTATTTTTTGTAGCCCAGCTCCTTAATTGTGATGGTGAAGCATACATCGTCCATTTGGAGCCAAACAAACTCACCAAGATCAGTTTCCCGCCTTTTTTTGACCCAGAGCAACCATTCTTATTTCCTCCATATGAGAAGTGAGTGAAACACTTTGTGAAAAAAAAAATATATATATATATAGAATTTCCAAAAGAAGCCCTTGTTTCAATGGTAAAGGATATTCAAATTTTTTATGTTGGAATTTTGGCGTCAAATCAACCTCACTTTACCTAAGTATGATTATGAGAAATAAAGAAGTTTTACATGCATTTTAATCACACTGCCAAAGAAATGTTAGATTTTCATATTTGTCCATTGTCTCTCTTAGTCGTAAACTTTTCACTTTCATAACCAATTGGCCAATTTCAATTAAACACAATACAAATGAAGCATCCATTGGTAAAAGAGTTTAATTTTTGTAATAAAAGGGCTACACCTTCTACAGAGATTAAAAAAAAACCTACGATGGGATCATTTGAAATTTCAAGAACTAAACGCTGAAATTTTCAGTGAAATCTTCCTGTCACAGAGTTGGTTCGAATCCTGATGGGTTTACGTCTTATATTTATGTAGACCGGAGTTACTTTCGGGGCAATGACCTCGGGGATCAAACTCACCATAACGCTTGTATATAGGGAAGAAAATCTTTAAAAATATCTTAACTCAACGGTTACCTTACGTGATACAGATTGGTATTAAAGCACTGCATACTGAGTGCGTTCAAGTTCGATTAAGTCGTAACCCTTTCCATGTGTATCTTGTATTTTTTAGAAATTTAACTTGTGTTTGGAATATTTTGCCACCAACGGGATACAGAATTGTCATAGATTTTTATTTACTCTGTAACGACGATTTAAAGGCATTTCAAGGTAGGCATTGAAATTTAAAAACAAAAAAGATTTTATTGTAAATATTCTAAACAATTTTTTCTAAGTCAATGACTTTGTACAGCTAAAAAGGCGAGAAATTGAATTTGATTAGGTTTCACGGTCCAAAACGATACACAAAGTCATTCATTCTTCTTTTTTTGTTTCCATTTTCTAGGAAATACTTCATTCGACAACATTTCGTGCGAGAATAGTTTCGGAAATTATGAACTTGAAGATCTAGTTTTGCAACTATTATTTACAACAAATTCTGTCTCTAAACTTGGAAGCGAACAGGGATTTCAATTCAGATTTTTCGCAACCAGTTTAAAAGGTAATAGCTGGATATCAGTACATATGAAATATATAGAGATAATGAACAGTATTCAAGCTTAAAGTCCATTAAACAATACAAAATAGGAGCAGAGCAAACACAGATCTCCAAAACATCAGAGGTGGGATCAGCTGCCATAGAGGAGTGAGCATCCCCTGCCGACCGGTCACATCCGCCATGTGCTCCTTGTATTGATCAGAAGAAAAAAATACCGGAAAAGTGGATAACTCTGTGTGTGAATACTGGCATAACAATGATTATGAAAAAAAGTCAGTCAGCATTTGACTTCATGATACATTGTCTTTGCTGAAAAAGTCATTGTATCATTTATAGAATTTACGAAGCTCTGATGAATTTAAACGCGACAGCTGATAGTATTGGTTCATCAACTTGTTTGACTATAACTTACATCGTTATTGATATGGAATTAATAAGTCATCTCCACATGCTACAAAAAAAGGAGCAGATTTGTCTTTCATTCTCCAAAAACATTATGTTTTAAAATGTGGCATATTTATATGTTAATAATCTGAAAGTGCATTTATTGTAAGTTAACATACTTGAGCTATTTATATGCATGTTTTATTTATTGTATTGATATAGATGATTAAGCAATATTACATGTATTATTTTATTCAATATTTTAAAATAATTATGATAACGCACGCTTCTGTTTCATTTCTTTGTGTAAATACTCAAAATGCTGATCTAATATTTGAATACTTTTGCAAATTTTTATGAAACCTTTTCACAGGAGAAACGACCTGTGACACGGAAGGAGTTCCATTAAAGGCCTCATCTAAGAAACAAATCCTTACATCCCCAGGATTTCCGCTAAGCAAGTAAGTTGCTGTCTTGTAAGACAAAGTCAAACTTCGAGATCATTAGACCATTCCTACTCTTAATATACCTACTGTAACCATATTACAATTTATTATATTTTAATGAATTTTACTACTTGTATGCATGTGGCTTTATTTGTCATAAAATGCTCTATACTCTGTAGTTTGACGTTTTTATCAGGAGCGTCTCTATTTTGTGTTCACTGTGATGTAATTGTATTTTTCCTGCAGATCAGCATCGTGTGTATGGACCATAGTTTCTCCAGTACATGGATCCAATATCTATGTTCAGTTTAGGTACTTAAACATCAGCAATGGCGGGGAACTTCAAATCTGGAACTTTGGTAATTTTGCAGATATTGTTCAAGAAACATGAATTTTATGTTAAAGCAAATTATGAGGTCAAACAAAGGGCATACATAAAACTTGAAAAAACAATTGGCAAAGGAGGGTAATAAAGGAGAAAGTATGAACTCTGTGCAGAGTTTCTGAGTTTAATTGCATCATTTTATTAATTCAAATTAAAGCATAGATGGTAATGGATGCTGGAGGTAAAAATAATGCTGGAGAATGTAATATCAGTCACATGAATAAAATTAAATTTATATACATTCATATATGTAGTAATAGAGATCACTGCTATTATATTAGTATGATAGTCACATAGAAAAAATAATTCCACATGTAAAAAAATCTTTAATCTTTATAGCCTGTTTCTTTATATGTAATAATGTCTACTGAATAAATCTTTAACGTTTTGTAATTGATTTTGAAATACCATCCAATCTTGCATGATATATCTAGTAAAGCATTTTTTTTCTATTTTTTTCTTCTTGATTTTTTGCACAGATTCAGATTCTTTTTTAGTTTGTTTAATGAATATAACTACACTGGAAAAAACACGAGATAAAAGCGAATTGAGCTCTGTTTTATACACACGAATAACACAACCTAATCCTTTTTTCAGCTTGGCCACATATGAATTCCATGTTTTCTAGATCATCAGTTTTAGACGATTCTAGGACTTTGAAGTACTCTGGAGAAAAGATTGTTCTGAATTACACCAGTCACGACTCAACGTCTGGACACCATGGCTTCTCACTGGTCTTTTTTACGGGTATTCAGTCATCTTTGATATTTTTAGCTCACTTGAATCATTCAGGTGACCAATTGATATCTATATTTTGTTCGACCTTGTGTCGTCCTTCGTAAACATTTTTACTTTTGCTATTTTTTTTAATTTAAAATATTTCATCCAAGTGAAATCTTAAATGCCAAAAAAATAATAAGGTTGAGAAAATTCATATATCTCTAGAGCATTAAGTATTAAAATTTTATTGGCAGATGAAGAGCGCGCTGAGATTTGCAGTCAACCTTCAGTTACCAAAGAATTGAATAAATATGGAATAATTAATCCGGAAGATAAATTCATGATTTTTTCAGTGAAAGCATCAAACCCTTTTTCTGCAATAGAGCTGTCGAATTCTTTCAATATAGAACTAGTTTCGACGGGTGGAGAAAGTGTTTTTGTTACATTTCATTCAAACTACCGATACTTATTTCCTTATACTTGCATAAGAAAAATGAATGTAACAGGTGCTTGTCTGGAAAGATACGATGGTATTGATTTAGGTGACACAATGTTTCAAGATTACTGGATTTCTTGGTTTGACACACTAAAGGTTGGACGCGGAAGGATACAAGGAGAAAACGTCATAATGGACCTCCGGATTTACAATCCAATGAGTGTTAATTTCTCGTCTGTTCAGAGTGAACGAGATACAAGTTGGAACTTTTATGGTTCTACTGTACGCACAGGTAGGTTCTCATACTTTTATAATTATAAAGTAAAAGTACTTTTTTTTACACCTAAGTCACTCGAAAGGCAGTTTGCCATCTGTTTTCGACCGTTGTCGTGTGATGTGCTTCGTCTGATAACGGTTATCATTTTCAGCTTCTCTGGAAACACAGAACGAACTTAAACGAAATTTGTATATAGAATCTATAATGAAAGGGAGACAAGACGTGTGGAATTCATCTCGTAGTTCCTGCCCCTTAGGCCCAAGAGATTGGGTAAAACCATCAAAATCAATGCAATTTTAGATTTAAAAAAATCTTTTACTCTTAGCTGTCCAAGAACACCGTTGACATTATTGCAAAATGCATCAATCCTTCTAAAATTGTAAAATTAATGGCCCATACGATTTGGGGTTAATGAGTTTGCGTTAAACTCATATTGTGCATTAATTTTTATAAATTGAAAAGATTTGCATCTCAAGCAAAATTACACTCAAACAAACTAAATGCATAGCATAAGTCAGTGTGTATTGATAACAGTTACATACTAAACGAGGAAGAATATGTGTGAAAGAATTTTTAAGAAATTAAGGAAAGATGGAGTAAGGAGAGAGGAAAGGGGAGGGAAGAGGGATGAGAAAGAAAGGGCACTTAAAATTCAGAACACTGTTACTGTAAAAAGATTTTGACTTCTTACAATTCTTCATCAGTTTGCTGTCGCTGTGTTTTTAATTCTTCAAATACAGTTTTTGAACAGTGAAAACTTTTCAGTTCTAATTATGTCAAGAAGTTCATGTTTTAATTCCAATATGCATAATTTTATTGGAATTTTTTTAACTTACTTGAAATAATATACAGTTTGATAATCATAATTAGCAGATTCTCATACTTGTATTGGTCTCTATATATAAATTTACGAGATTATATTGATTTCTTATCGAAGCAAACTAACCGGCTGAGTTTATCCAACATCAATATTTCAATCGCCAACCAAAGTTCTTTAACAAAGAAACATTCAACACAAAGATGATCAATAGTTTCATATCAGTATAACGGAAGGAACATACTGGTGATTCAATCAATTTTGATTTATAAAGATAACTTTTAGTAGGAATTATTCCACGTAAAATTTGAAATGGTAACCTTTAAATTTAGATTCTTGAGTTTTTCAAAATGGTAGGCTCAAAAAAATTTTCCTTTGATGTTTCACAAAATTGTTCTTCTTTTCTCCATTTTATAATTGAAGTTATTTTACCATTTTATTTTACTAAGAAAATTATACACATCTTTACACCTTTTTTTACTCTGAAGAAAAATCAGGATACTAGCAGGAATAAGTGGTCTGAAAATTGGAGTTATTTTTCGATCTTTATTACAAGTTTCTTATAGCAGTTCTTAGTCCTTCATATTCAATGTAGTTTGTCATAACTTTGAAGCTATTTTGAATATGATTAAAACTATGAATATTACATTTGGATCAATGAAGTCATTGATAAAGACAAAACCAGAGCTAAAATAACAATGAAAATTGACCGACCACCTATGGTAATCTTTGATTGTACCAAACATGTTTTTGCTGAAGTGTTGATCCATTCATAGCATTAATCTGATATACTTTATACCATTGTCTATTTTTTAATCAAAGATTTTGTGGAGATATGCCACACCTCGATAGGACGTACCACTGAACCATTTAAGAGACTGTGGGGACACCAACTTCCGGTTCGGGGTTACGACTACCTTGGCTTCTCCGTCAAGGCCTGTGAACGCGCTATTGTTGAGTTCCAAAATACAGACATGGATTTCATACGGATTTTGTTCGATACTCCCGTAGGTGAAAGTAGTATACTTGTCTCCTGCATCACTAATTCGTTTAGTTTTGACAACATCGACGAGTGTATTTCTGATGTATATTTCGGTAGAGTCTTAAACTGTACCGAATACAGAGACTTTTGGATATCTTGGGGAGGAGGTTCAGGCATGCAGGTTGGAGAAGGTAAAATCGTGGGAACTAATACCATCATCAAGAACACTACTAACTTTAATCCAGTTGAGGATTCGTTTGTGGTTGGAAATGATCACAGTGTTGATGTTTCCTTTTCATCTTTATGGCTTTTTGATCGGCCAAGTCCAAAGCCAGGTAAAATATTGTTTAATGCAAATTTTTAAAATATACACTTACATAACTATCAAAATTAGTACCAAAATTAGTACCAATAAGTTACTCCTGGATAAAAAGCAGACAAACACAATGAAAGGGCCTGGTATAGGGGACTGTGCATAGTTTCTTTGATAAACTTCTTCATTGCAGTTGGTATTAACAGACAACTTATTACATGGTTGTAATGAGCAAGAGTGAAATTTATATATAGCCCTTGGGTTTTGGTGTTAGGACAGGGCTCAGTTGATTTAACTGTGAAAATATATTATTAATTATAAATATTCAGTTTGGATCCTTTGCAGTCTGTGAAAGTGATTTTAAAAATGGATTGAAACTGGATTATTGAAAATTGTATCATGTACACATTGTTCATTGTTGGATTTTTGTGGATCACAACTTTAACCTTGTGCAAAGGTCAAGAATCCTTTACATTGTAGAATAAGTAGATAAAATCCATGTTCAGAGTGTTCACAATCTTCAGAATTTGAGGGGGCCGACTGTGTTTTCCATTGCGCAATATTAAGCGCATCATAGTAAAATGAAACGTATTTACTGTTTCAAAGCACCTTTTCGCTTATTTATTTAAAATAAACAAAATTAAGAAATTGTAGGTATAAAATTGTAATTACAACTTTATATAACTGATTTTTTAACCGATTTTGCAATTCATAGGTAGGTTGACGTCGTTGCAGTGTGTTTTTGACGTTATGATAAACTGAAGCTCTTTAAGAAAGGAGTAATAAAAATGTTTAATAAGAAAAAGTAATAAACATACGCTCTTGAAATTTAAGATATAGAAATTTGAGAAGATCTCCATTATTTTTATTATGTTTTCATATGAATCCCTTTAGCCCGTCATATTTTGTAATACTCTATAAAAATAGGAAAATTCGTTAATTTTTGGCATTTTGAGACGCCCCCCTCTGGTAACAAGACGGTAGAATTTTGTGTTTCTTGCGTATATTGTATAATATAGTATTACTCATCAAATATTATAGTTTGAACAAAAAGTCTATCGAAGTATTTGTATAATTTGCTTTAAAGTGCTATAGATTGGCATTTTCCTATATAATCCTATAGTAAATGTACCTGTATTTTGAGACGGCCCCTCAAAAATACCTGGACGGTAGATTTCCCCCAAACTTTGCATGAACACTAAAGGTAAAGTAAGTCATATATGGTATAGAAATGAAGAGTTTCACTATTGTAGTTTTCACACAATAAAACCCAGTCGGCCCCCTTAAATTAAATTTTTGCAAAAGGACAATAACATATTTTTTTCTCAAAAAAAATAAGGGTTTTCAGTTTTTTAAGATAGTGATTCTTTATTTTCTGTTGATTGGAAGCTTTATAGTGCAATAAATCTGTTATATTGCGAAATGTAATAACAAATCAAATGTAATAACCCGGGATTATTGCATTCTGCGTAATAACATTTTGCGTCAAGATCAACGCAGAATGTAATAATGCTAAATGTAACAACACGCTTTTAAGGATTATTTAAGAATTGAATTTAATAGCTACCCATTTTATACGGTATAAACTGGGTTGGGGCAGCTTACCCTTATAATTTAATTATCATTCATTTGATGAAAGAAAAAAGATGGTTGTTCTAACAAAATGACTTCAATTGTACAAAATTTGAATGTAACGTTAGGCGGATTGATACGTTTTTGACGCAATTCATTGTGACGTAGGCAACCCATTTTATACGATATAAAGTAAATTTTTTATCCAATCAAATACAGCGTTACAACCAGAATTAAATTATTACATTTTACGTTATTACATTTTGCGTCAAGTTCAACACAAAATGTAATAAAGCAATATGTAACAGAAATTTCACGATTTTTTGATTATTACATTTTGCGTTGTTACATTTTGCATCGAGATTCAGCAAAAGGTAAGAACACAAAATGAAATAACACACATTTTGGTCAGCCTATTTGAGTATAATTTTCAATTGAGTAGTGGGCATAAAAAAAATAATAAATAAATAAAAATAAAAACGCAAAGAAAATAAAACAAACAGAAAAATAAACATATGCTAATTCTTACAATAGATCGGATTTTATAATATATTGATTTAATTAGCTATAATGATGCATTTAAAATATTCAAATTAAATGTGTTGCAATGAAACACATGGGGATTAGAAACATGCGTGCGGTGGGAGAGGGTTGTTGTTTGTGGGGGATGACCAGTCTACATGAACTTTTACTTAATGATAGACAAATGGCATGAATCTAAAATAATCTATTAATTTGTACTGGCAGGATTTAATATACAGTGGGGAGGGGATTATTGACAATTATGATTCCATGCTGTTTTACGAATTACTTGCATTGCAAACCGACAAAACATCTCTCTCTCTCTCTCTCTCTCTCTCTCTCTCTCTCTCTCTCTCTCTCTCTCTCTCTCTCTCTCTCTCTGTATTTCTAACCAATAATAACATATATTGATTATGTATGTCAATAATAATACATCATCAATATACGAAATAAACATACGACCTCATCATTGCCCCTCCTCGCTAAATGCACACACATTCACTTCTAATTTGCTGCTTACCAATGTACACATGCCGAACATGCATATAAAGAGCTTTAAATGGACCTATGGTCAATCTTTGGTAATTAAAAATGTCATTGGTTAGATAATTAGTAAGACTGGTTTATAAAAAGGCATGCTTATCTAAGTTAAATTAATATTTTATACGTACAGTTATTCAATAAAAATGTCAAAAACAGAGTTAAAAAAAACATTCATTGAGTAATGTCCGTAAAAAGCCGTATTGTTATTGTTTGTCTCATTGTCATAGTTCTAACTATATAGTGAGATTTCCCATGGCTATATATTTAAATAACATTTTATGATGTTTTGTGTTAACCACAATCCAAAATATTAAGTGCATTCTGTTTTATTACATATTGTTTTATTACATTGTGCGTTGTCTTCAACGCAAAAAATAAAATAACGCAAATTGTAATATCAAAAAGTACCTTATTACGTTTTGCGTTGATCTCGACTCAAAATGTAACAACGCAAAATGTAATATTCCAAAAATCGTGTTATTACATATTGCGTTATTTCATTTTGCGCTGATCTCGATGCAAAATGTAATGACGCAAAATGTAATAATGCCAATTTATTACATTTTGCGTTGTTATTACATTTCACATTGTAACAAACCTAATCTATGTATCCATGTAATGTATCCGACCCATATTAGGACCTAATTTCCCTACCTTAAATAGCAATCGTGTATAAAATACCCTGATGTTGTTTAAAAGCACTTTAGAGTAGAAAAGGATTTAGGCCTACCAAGAGAAATTTACAAAAATATTACCTAGTCAGTAATTAATCTTTGAATGTTGCATTGATGTCTGTGGAAACAAGTACATTTTTGAAAATTCAATTCCAAAATATCAGTAAATGCTGCGTTGGAAAGATGTATTTGATCCTTAGAGATAGAAAAAAATGATTGAAATTTTTTTTATCGCCGAATAGATTAAAATAAATTATTGAATAAAATCAAAGGTGGATAACTCTTCAAGGACAGTACAAGGTGATAAATTTTAGCTCTCACATACTGATGCTAAAACATGAAATTTTAAATAAATTTAATAAGTATCCAACTCATATATATCTGTTATGCATTTCCTTGAATCTGGGGCTAGTATGGGTCGAACACCTTAATCATGCTTCATATATTTTAACAGAAATCATCAACATAACTGCAAGTTATGTGGTTCCCTCTCCATATGAAGTCGAAAACACAACACTGACAATGTCTGCACACATAAATGTAGTATTTGAATTTCAGGTAAAATGGTTTAGGAACGGAATTCTTGTTACACCGTCTTTTGGGAGGTACTTGATCCGCCAATCGTTTATAGAAGTGATGAAGTGCTCACTCACAATCTTACAGCTAGATCTTCAAGATGAAGGTAATGGTTAATTGAAAAGAACTTCAATTAAATTGAATGAAACTGTCATATTTTAAGAGTTGTATTTTTCACATTTTCTCTCCTTACATATGAATTCGCTAAAAAGCTAGCTCCATTGTCTGCCAGAAGACCATTTCAACGTAAAAATAAAAAAAAATAGTACCCGTCAGCAGAAAATGTTACTTATATTAACTATAGTGCTTGGTAAAAAAAAAGTTGGAAGTTTTGTTAATTCACCAAAGCATGGACCGTTGAAAAACTTTGAAGATAAGGCCTCAGTTGAAAAAATATTGGTTGTTTACCCATTCCAGAAAAGTGGCTTAAAATTTTCAAACTCAAAACTTCTTTTACCCCAAAGAAAGCAATGAATTATTTTTTTACGTGGTCTGTAAAATATATTTTGAAATTCAGCACTGTAATTGGGATTTTTTTTTTATATATGTATATAAAAAAGTTCTTAGCTAGCCTACCTGTCCAGGTCTTTCATCTTGAGTCGGGTGAGGTCAAATAAGGATTATTTTAAAGTTAGCTTAAGCGTCAGTGGCCTCTTCTTCTGTGAGTGGTGTCGTTCTATGCTACGGACTACCCGTTCCAGAGGCCATTGAAAGAAGCATTCCACTGGTAACACCTTAAAATGATGAAAAATTAATCCCGACAACAAAATATTACTCTTTCGTGTCGACAAAGAAGTCCAAAAATTACTTGAATAAAGAAAAGTTAAAAACAAGTCATGTATTACCAAATGTGGAGCCGCCTCCGCAGTGCAGTTGTTAGATTGTATATCCTAATGTTGTGAAGTAAGGAGCTGATCCTTACTTCGTGAAGTTGAATCCACTGGGAGACTTTGAGAGCGATCCTCCTGATGAGGACTGAGATTCAGTGTCGCAGTAGGTGTTGGTCGAAAAAAAGAACCGTAATTGCTCAATTAGCCTTGAGTGCTGAGCATATATAGGTATATATTTGCAGCCCTCCAACAGCAAGTGATGGCGTCTCCACATGAGAGAAAAAATCTTAAGAGGTACTTTAAACAGAAAAAAATAAACAAAACGAAACAAACAAATCCAAATGTTGATAAAACATAAAAAGGTGATCAGGTTACTGGTACACGCAGCGGTAATATAAGTTGGATATAGTAATTAAAAGTCGTGTCCCTTCAGTTTTGATTGATCAAGAAGGTACATTAAGCTTTGGCCATTATTCTTTTATAATTTGAATTTATGGATGCTTGAAAATATAATAGCTGAATGAGGAGAGCAAATAAAAAATTGAAAATTGACAGATTTATTACACTGCTAATATAGCGAATATTTATACTGCGAGGTATATTTCCCTATACAATATCATGAGTCAGGTAAAAAAAATTTTTACAGCCAAATGGACGGTCAGAGTTTCAAATAATAATTCCGAATCCACCGCCAACTTCAATATAAAAGGCAAGTATTATTATAAATTATATGTTTATATGTTTATAATAATATGTTATAATTATATAATATAAAACTCAATACTTATTCACAAACAAGAGGACAGAACATACCGGTATTTTGACATATTGCTTGTATCAATTCTATGTTATATTTTCTTTTCAGTAAAGCCAGAAATTCAGATTGAAATCTTGCCACACTCCGGAGTTTTCATTCAAGCAGGGAATACATTAAATCTTGTTTGTAACATAACAAATCTGGACAATTTACAGAGGTTTTCGATAAACGTTTCCCTGTTGACGTGGTATAAAGATGGAATCAAAATACAAGGTAAAACACAAAGCGCAGACTACTTTAATGTTAATGAGAACATGTAAAGAAATTTTTTTACCACTATTTAAAACTCTTGCACAGTGTTTGTATCATTAAACTGTAATTTCAATATTTTTCTAGTAATTTCCTTTTAATATATCAACAGAAAATTATAATCGGGCAATTGTCACCACCCATCGGTCCTCCAAAACACTGCACATCATTCACGTTCAGCAAAGTGACAGAGGGATATATACCTGTAACCACGAGAGATATCGGACACCAGGGGTAAAAAACGTAGTAGTGGGCATTTATAACCAGGGTAAGGATTCAAACGACATGTTACTGATTTTGTTCACCTAATGCTAATATGATAAATATTTGATATACTATTTCATTTTTAGACAAAACTCTTTGCCCTTCATCCATGGACATCTACGGAATTTTTTGGCCACCCTCGATTCCTGGAACGTTAGTACATTCCAAGTGTAAAGAAAGCAAACAAGGTACATGATGAATTTCTTTTTTTTTTTTACACACATATAGAGACATAAAATGTATTGACAAAATATTTTATTTTAATTTTGTAAGGAAATGCTAGCAGATATTGTGATTATGATGGCACATGGAAAGAAACAAATGTATCAAACTGTGACGATGAAGAATTGTCCAATGCCGTGGAAGAGGTTTGTGTTTTTCCCATTTTTTATGTAACAATACTGAAATGTTGAGATTAAAAAACGGATGCATGATGTTTTGGTCATATTTACTTACATTTTCAGCTCCAAAACCTAGAAAACGAAGGCATTGTTGATAAAGAGTATATAGAAAAAATCTTCAATAGTTCCTTAGGTGTAACAGAGAATATAACTGCTTCTAGGTCTGGTATTTCATCGGGAAATCTGTTGGCCTGCATAAATATCCTTAATATTATTCTAAATATAGCAACACGAAGCAACGCTTCTTTACCAGAAAGGGTAAGAAATATATATCAGATGATGTTTAAGTCAGGAAACTGCGTAATATGGAATCTTTTGGCTTGCATAAACTTCCTATATATTATTCTTAATATAACAACACGAAGCAATTTTTCTTTACCATATATAGAGGGTTCAAAATGTATATCAAATAATGTTTAAGTTATATATACATGTAAAACTGTGTAGTAATTATATTTGGGAGAGTTTTGAATTATTTTTGTTTTAGGATTTATACAGCATAATGAACAATATCCTTGCTATATATAATAAGGAAGCGTGGAGGATTATTGAAGACGAGGTAGTTCTTTACCTTCTCATAGATTTAAGTTGATAATGACTGAATTGTTAAACTAAAAACAGAAAACTGAACCTGATTTTTATAATAATTCCAAACATTTCTGACTTCCCAAAACACAGATTGGATCAGATTCGATTTTTAAGATTATGGATCGGATGAATTTACTACTCATGAACGAGTCTCAGCCCGTTAAATTTACAGGTGAAAATATAGGTGAGTGAAATTATTAATTTCTGATATGAATATTAAAATATCTGTGTATATATTTCCTTAGCAATAATGAAAATAAAACTAACACTCTCATATTACGCAAACTTTACAACGTTTGTTTTAATGCTGGTACGAAGAATAATATTAATTTTATGATTGATTAATTTCCATCTTTCTGATTGGCTGAGATCCAACTATGTAAGTAAAATACTACGTTGTATTGACCTGCACTTGACATTCCAGGTGAATACAAGGAATTATTGCAGTTCAATATAATGAATCACGTGACCTTCCAGGTCAATATAAAGAATTATTGCAGGTCAATATAAGGAATTATTCCTGTTCCATTTTTCTTGTTACAATGTGTTCTTGTTGAAATTTCGCGTTCAAACTTATCATTTAATCATATAATGAAACAGTTATTGCTGTTTTTGCGGTAAATACGATGATTTAGCCACCTTCGGTCTCAGTGAATATTGTACTCCTCAGGTGTTTAAATCATCGTATTGAAAAAAAAAAGGAATAATTGTATAATACCTCACAGTCAACGCTCAACAGGGCAACTAAATTTAACCTTTGTTTTCGTTTTGTAAACTGTAGAATTTTTCAAATCATCGAGACATCAATCATACTTCTCATTCTCACAAAGTTTTGTTCGAAAGCCGGATGGACTCATTTTTGCCAAGATAAATATTTTCTCGTTATAATGACTTAATTTTCTCGGTATAACGACTTAATTTTCTCGTTATTACGAGATTATTAATTCGTTATAACGAGATATTTAACTCGTTATAATGAGATAATTACTCTTTATAACGAGAAGACTAACTCGTTATAAAGAGATACAAATTCGTTATAACGAGTTCATTATCTCGTTATAACGAGATAATGAACTCGTTATAACGAGACGCTAACTCGTTATAAAGAGATACCAATTCGTTATAACGAGTTACATATCTCGTTATAACGAGATAATTATCTCGTAATAACGAGTTAAATATTTTTTGTCTTGTCAAAAATGAGCTTATCCAGCTTTCGTAGTAAGGTTAGCGAAATCATGTAGAAGTTAAATTAAGGGGAATTATACAATTTAGTTGTTGGTTGACCCTTATCGTCTGTAGTCAGTTAAAATCCAAAATATGAAACATATGTAACCGCCTCTATGGTGTCTTTTATTTCAAGTTAAGAGAGATATATCGAGTCGACATATGAATGATATTATTTTATTAATTGATATGATATCCGCAGTGTACTGGTATCTTAATGTCAAATAAAGTGTAGATCATTTTGAAGAGAAAATCTGTTTCATAGGAATATAAAACATTTCAGCTAACTAGTAAAGGAGCACACTTTCTACCCATTAATATTCTTGTAGTTTGTTGGAAAACAATGATGTCCCGAAAGTCAAAACTTGGCATTGGGGCAATGATTACATCTTAAATTCGACATCTGTATGTCTAATTGCGACCTTGGATCTCGAAAATCGAATTTCGAGTTTATTAATTCAAATTTTGAATATTGAGTGATCCTTGTCAATCAATTACATTTTGTTCTGCAGTTGTCCACATCAACAATGTGTCTCTTAAAGATACAGACCTAAGATTTTTGGAGAATGACTCGTTTTTCGTCCTTCCGAAACAAGAAAAAGACACTTTTCAAGGTATTTGAATTTTACGTGATCTTCAAGTACCAGGCTGAACAATATAAGCAAAATTCGTAATATCTTGGGAATTTTATTTGATCTTTATTTAGAAAAACACTCATGTAGTGAAATACCAGGATGAACAATGTAAACAAGATTCGTGATATCCATTAAGATTATTACCTTTTTAGGTCACCTGAGTAAACTCAGGTGACCTATTGCTATCCGTTTTCGTCCGTCGTCGTCCGTCGTTCGTCGTGCGTTAACATTTAAACATTTTCAGCTTCTTCTCTGAAACCGGCGAACCAATTTCAATCAATTTTGGCATATAGCATCTATGGGTAAAGGGAAACCAAAACCCCTGGGGCTTGGGGGGTGGGGCCAAAACCACTAAAATTAGTGCAGTCTTTAAAAATCTTCTTCTTTATCCTGGACATTAAGCAGTCAAACTGTTGGTATGATTGTAATCAGCATTGAGTCCTCTACCAAAATTGTGAAATTCATGGCCCCAGGGTCAGGGGCTCTGGTGTTAGGGCGGGGCTCTATTGATTATATAGTGAAAATGCATTAATTCTTTGAAAATCTTCTTCTCTGCTCCTGGGTATTAAATAAACTAATTAAATTCATAGTTATGATGAGCAAGAGTGACTCTACCAAAATTGTGAATTTTATGGCCCTAGGGTCAGGGGTTATGGTGTAAGGGCGGGGCTCTATTGATTATATAGTGAAAATGCATTATTTCTTTGAAAATCTTCTCCTCTGTTCCTGAATATTAAATAAACTAATTAAGTATATAGTTATGATTAGCAAGAGTGTCTCTACATAAATTGTGAATTTTATGGCCCCAGGGTCAGGGGTTATGGTGTAAGGGCAGGGCTCTATTGATTATATAGTGAAAATGCATTAAATCTTTGAAAATCTTCTTCTCTGCTCCTGGGTATTAAATAAACTAACTAAGAACATAGTTATGATGAGCAAGAGTGCCTCTACCAAAATTATGAAATTCATGGCCTCAGGGTTAGGGGTTCTAATGTTAGGGCGGGGCTCTATTGTTTATATAGTGAAAATGCATTAAATCTTTGAAAATCTTCTTCTCTGCTCCTAGGTATTAAATAAACTAACTTAGTATATAGTTATGATGAGCAAGAGTGTCTCTACTAAAATTGTGAATTTTATGGCCCCAGGGTCAGGGGTTATGGTGTTAAGGCGGGGCTCTATTGATTTTATAGTGAAAATGCATTTATCTGCTTCTGAGTACCAAATAAACTAATTAAGGACATAGTTATGATGAGCAAGAATGCTTCTACCAAAATTGTGAATTTTATGGCCCCATGGTCAGGGGTTATGGTGTTAGGGTGTGGATCTATAATGATTATATAGTGAAAATACATTACATCTATGAAAATCTTTTTTCTCTACTTCTGGGTAATAAGCAGATGAACTATTTATATAGCTATGATGTGCAAGGGCTCTTCTTCCAGAATTGTGAATTTCAAGGCCCCTGGTTTAGGGATACCAAAGAGGGGGGGTGGGGCTCTACTTATATACTGAAAATGAATTGTTCGATATCTGCTCCTTGGTATTAATGAAACATTTTTGATAAGCAAGTGTGCCTTTTCAAAAATTGTGCAATGTGTAGACCTAGGGTCAGGGGCTCATGTGTGGTAGGAGCACTCCTGATTATTGCTGAATATTACTGATTAGTTGACATATTTTTGTTCCCCTACTCTGCTTATGGGTATTAAGCAAACAAACTAAACAATTGCTAAGTGTATAGTTATGAAAAACATGAACCAAATTCAATCATTTGAAAGTTGTTGCATGATGCTCAGGTGACCTATAAGGCCCATGGGCCTCTTGTTTATTTATACTCAAGACACAAAACCGTATTTCAAATCCCTTTTCAAATATGCATAATTTTTTTAAAAATGTGCCGGTATTGAGTTTTTTGATTTCTTATAATACAAATCACTGTACTATAAAACGACTGTAAAGATATTACCTCCTTAAGACAAAAATGGTAGCATTAAGATAATTACAATTTAATTTTGCATGGAGAATACATAAATGAGTATTTTCTTTAATTATGAATTTCAGTTACTTACTATGCCGCTGTTCTATATAAAACGATGTCTCAACTTTTACCCAATAGGATACACCATGTTTCTGGGTATGTTATACATATGAAAATGCACTCTTATCAAAATACTGCCATCATAAAGGACTACTTTGTCATTTGTTCTTGCAAAAGTATTTTCTTTTAAGGACAGTGACACTAACCTGAATATTTTGTCGGTTCAATTTAAACAACTTTCAGTTAAGGTGTACGATGTAAATTAGATATGTATTTGCAGATGTAAGTGATGGAAAGTTTAAATAATTATGAAAATTCCTGTTGACAAATTGTAATATACTGGGAAACACCATTCAGTGCGCAAACAGACAGAACACGTGTTGTTTTAATTCTTTCTCTAAAGGGAACTAACTGTTCATTCACAAAATAATTTGAATCTCGATCACGATCACAAATACAATTACATGTACAAATACTACACTCCTCCCCTCTTACATTTGATCCCCTCAAAACTTTACTACAAATCAATTTAAACTTTAAATTAATTTTAGCCAGCCAGTAAACTTTATCAAGTCAAAATAGCAAATTTAAATTCTCAAGTCACTATTTAAATTTCCTCGATCAGCCTTTTGGGTGCATATCTTTCACGTGCGGGATAACACTTGACCGGTGTTATTGGAACGGGTGTGTATGTATTGGACGGCGGAGATTCAGCTGAAGAATTGGGTGGGTTGTCACTCTGGTCCGGCAACTGGTTTTGAGCTCTGGAAGGTGGAATGCGTTCAGGTGCATTGGACGGAGATATTACACCTGCATGAATGGGTGTAGAGTTGTCATCTACAGTGAAGTCGAAGATATCGATGTTTGGTTTTTCCTGCGGAAGATCAGCTTTACAATTCAGCAAATGATCGCAATGACAATACCCGGTGCGATTGCCAACCTTCACGAGATATGTTAGAGGTCCCATCACCTTGTGAACATAGCCTGGAATCCATTTCCATTTGCCAGCTTGAATGGTTGTTTTCACCTGTACTTTTTCCCCAGTAAGGAATTTGTTTACTTGAAAGACTCCTCTGTCATGATTTTGTTTCATTTTCTGCTGATAATTTTCGACTCGTTTTCCAGTGTCAGGTTTTATTAGAGACAGGCAGGTTCTAAGCTGCCTCTTTAGAAAAAGTTCTGCAGGAGCAACTCCCGTGGTAGTATGTGGTGTTATCCTGTATTTAAGAAGGAGGTCAGCCAATTTATGTTCTAGGGAGTGCGTCTTCCCATCAACTTCCTTACATTTCAATGTTTTTTTTTACTATCTGCACACCTCTCTCAGCAAATACGTTTGACTGTGGATGGTAAGGTGGTACCAATGTGTGCTTTATTCCGTTCAGTCGTGTAAACTCCTTACATTCACTTGATGTGAATTGTGTCCCGTTATCACTTACAATTTATTCCGGTAGTCCTGTCGAAGCAAACAGCATTCTGGGCTTGTCAGTTGTCACTGGGCTTGTCATGGATCATACCGGAATGGCGTCTATCCACTTAGAATAGCTATCACATACTATAAGTAAGGATTGACCCTTGTAGTCAGCATAATCAGTGTGTATCCTCTGAAATGGTCTCGTAGCTCAGATCCAGGGATGCAGTGGTGCTGATTTTGGACCGTTTCTTACGGACATACATGATGAACATTTTTCGACAACTTCCTCTATGTCCTTATCTAGGTTAGGCCACCATAGATATCCATGCGCTAGTGACTTCATCCTGCACATTCCCAGGTGTTCCTCATGAAGTTCTTCAAGTGAGCGCTTTCTTAGAGATTTAGGAATCACCACTCGAATCCCCATAACACAACTTCTTGCTCTACCCTCAGAGATATCCTCCTCTCAAAGAATGGTTGAAGTTCTGGATCTGCATTGTGATTGGGCCATCCAGTTAAGGTAAGTTCATGTACCTTAGATAGCACCGGATCCATCTTTGTTGCTTTAGCAATGTCAGTGTTTGAAATTGGAAGTTCTACATCATCCAGTTCAGAGAAGTAGACATGTTCATAATCTTCCTGTATCTGGTTATCAGAAAAAGGAAGTCTTGATAATGAATCACAATTTCCATGTTCCTGTGATGCTCGATATTGTATCTGGTACTGGTATCCTGATAGTATGAGAGCCCATCTCTGCATTCTCGCAGCAGCTAAGGTAGGTACTCCATTCTTTGGTCCAAAAATAGTGACCAATGGCTTGTGGTCTGTGATGAGAGTAAATGTCCTTCCGTACAGGTATTTGTTGAATTTTTTCACCCCGAATATGATGGACAACGCCTCTTTTTCCACTTGTGCATAGTTACGTTCACTGGAATTCAAAGTCCTTGAAGCAAAGGCAATGGGCCTTTCTGATCCATCATCCATAATGTGAGACACTACAGCTCCAAGGCCATATGCCGAAGAATCACATGCTAGACGAAGAGGTTTGTTCATATCATAAAAAACTAACACTTTTCCTTTCGTAATCATCTGTTTGCTGTTCTCGAAACTCTCTTCACACTTGTCTGTCCATGACCAATTTTCCCCCTTTTTCAGTAATTGGTGTAAAGGCTGTAGTACAGTACTTAAATTTGGTAAGAATGCTCCATAATAGTTTAAGAGTCCTAAGTATGCTTTCACTTCCTTTACATCTTTGGGTCCTGGAGCATCACGTACTGCAGCAATCTTCTCATCTGTAGGATGCATCCCCCGTTTGTCCACCAAAAATCCCATGTATATCACTTGATCAGCCATGAAGATGCATTTGTCCTTCCGAAGTGTGATATTGTGCTCTCGCAGACGGCAAAACACTTCTTGGATGGTCTTGACATGAGAATCATCATCTGGAGCCGTGATCAGGATATCATCAATGCGACACACTACATACGGAAGTCCGCTTAAAATTTTGTCCATTACCCCTCGGAAAATGGCACTAGCTGAACTCACCCCATAGGCTAGTCTTCTATAACGATAAAGTCCTAAATGGGTATTCACTGTGAGATACTCTTTTGAGTCACTACTCAGCTCCAACTGAGAATCTGCTTGTCGCAAATCAAGTTTCGTGAACTTCTATCCTCCTGCTAGAGTCTCAAACATATCATCCGTATTAGGTAAGGGATAGTGTTCTTCGCTGATGACTCGATTTATAGTGACTTTGTGGTCACCACAAAGTCTCACGGATTTATCTGGTTTGGAGACCACCACTATCGACGCGGCCCACTCACTTGTTTTTACGGGATAAATCACTCCTCTTTCTTCGAGTTTCTTTAATTCTGCCTCCACTCTTTCCTTGAGGGCATAAGGGACTGGACGGGCCTTGCAAAATATTGGTTGGCACTGTTCTTTGATTCTGATCTGAGCCTTGAAGTTTTTTATTGGATCTGGATTCTCCTCGAATAAATCCTCATACTCCTTGAGTAAAGTTTCTACCGATCCACTTGTCACTGAGAAAATGTTTTCCCAATTCAGTTTCATCTTTGACAACCAATCTCTTCCTAGAAGACAGGGCTGGTTTCCCTTAACCACAAAAAGTAACATTTGAGGCTCACATTGTTCATCATACTTGGCAGTCACTTCAAATTCACCTAGAACTGGAATTCCCTCCTTGGTATAGGATTTAAGCGATGCTGACGATTTCTTGAGATTATACTCAGAAAGTCTATTTCTGTAGACAGCTTCATTCACTATTGTTCTCGCACTGCCAGTGTCGATCTGAAAGTTCACAAGTTTGTCTCCTAGCTCTATGTCAACCGAATAGTCCTTTCTTTTGCCTGATGTTTCCGTGTTGAAAACAGAATATATGCTGTGCTCTTCATGTTGATATTCTTCAGTGTGATCACATTTGGAGTCCTCATTCACAAACAGAGTAGGTTTTCCACTAAACTTTGGATTCCCTTTTTCATGTCTGCATCTCTTTGCCAAATGTCCAATTTTCTCACATTTGAAACATTTTGTGTTCTTAAATTTACATGTATCTGCGTCATGCTTTCCCCCACAACGAAAATACTATCTAACTGTCACCATGGGCTTCGCGTTTTTTTTTCCTTTTCTGTCCCTCCAATAATTTGGCTTTGATTTCACGTAATGAACTGGTGTTGAATTACCGGTGAATGACAAAGTATTCTTTTCCGCAGTTTCCATTGCTGTAGCTATCTGTATTGCTTTTTCAAAAGTGAGATCTGCGTCAGACAGTAATTTCTTTTGAATGGCTTCATATCTTAGTCCACAAACAAGTCTCTCTCTCAGTGCTTCTTTCAAAAAGTCCCCAAATTCACAATATTTTGATAAGTCGCTCACATACTCATTTACTGTCTCACTTTCTCTCTGGTTTTTCTTGTTGAATTTGAAGCTTTCTAAAATCACCAAAGGTTTTGGCATGTAGTAGTCTGTGAGAGTTTTTACTATGCCGATCATTAAATGACTTTTCTTTCGGAAAGCAGGCTGAAGTAGATTCTTAAGGACACCATACGTCGTTGGTCCAACTACCGACAGAAACACCGCTACCTTTTTCTCTTTTTTGACTTTATTTGCTTCAAAATACTGCTCCACCTCTCCACGTAGTTCACAAATGTCTCCTTACCGTCGCTGAATTCTCCGAGTTTCCCGATGTGCGCCATTTTTGTTTAACAAATGTCTCCGACACCTTTATGCCTCGAAATAAACAAAATATCCCATGCTCGTCGCCACTGTAATATCCTGGGAAACACCATTCAGTGCGCAAACAGACAGAACTCGTGTTGTTTTAGTTCTTTATCTAAAGGGAACCAACTGTTCACAAACAAAATAATTTGCTCGATCTCCATCACCAATACAATTACATGTACAAATACTAAACAAATTCCTTTAAAATGTTATATCTATATAAAAAAGTATGTATCTATACACCTTATATGCATATTGTATAAAATTATTTGGAATCGTTGAAAACAACAACAACAATTTGCAACAATGTTTATTTAAACATCTTTTTATGAAAGTTACATTGTCAGTCATGGGTAATTTACAGTCAACGATATATTATTTTGGAATTAGCTCAAAAAACGACACGGTTATCAACTCGGTAATTTTGGCTTTAACACTGAAGCATCCAATCCTTCCTTTATCGCCTCCACTGGCACTGACCTTTCAACACAATAGAGTAAGTACCAGCACCACAGGTTTACAGTTAAGAAAGTACTAACATGTCTCTCTTTTGTTGCTAAAAATTTTACATTTAAAATGATAAAAATACTTGACCTCTACTTAGTACGTATATCATTGGACCTGAATAGATTTTTTAAAAAGTATATTCTAATGTGTGTTACTCCTTATTATTCCTTTTAAAAGCTCATGAATTTAAAAACAGTTTACATTTTTCATAATGCATTATCTCCTTTTTTTCTTTTCAATTTTTTTCCAGAAGATTTAACGATTTTAAACAATTTGTTAGCTTTAAAAATTAATGGACTTAAGTTACATAACGGTAATTTTTTTTTTCAATTTTCTTGAATAATAACAATTTAAGATATTTTTCTATCAAGGAATGGAGTAGATTTTCTTTTGGTTGAATTTTTTTTTCATCATTTTGCTTCTTTATTAGACTTCTTCATGATAAAAAAGACAAAGAAAAAAGATGGGTACCCCAAAGCGTAACAGACGGACGGACGGACAGACGGACGGACGGACGGACGTACAGACGGACGGACGGACGGAATTAACGATTACTATATACCCTCCCGCTTTTCAAGCGGGGGGTATAATAATATACATAGAAAGCATGAAAAGAACAAATATCTTTTAAAAATTACGAAAAAACTAACTTTTGGTTGGCCAATATATTTTTCCCTTTTTAATTATTTATCAGTCTAGTAATTATCCCAGTTTGATTCCTCTTCTTCTCCAATGTGAATCTCTTTACTAAACAAAATTATCTTTTGAAATAGAAGTAGGCATTATTACATGACTCGCAACAGCAATATTTTATTCATATATCAGAGAAAATGACAATGACTTCTCTTATATAAGATAGTTGAACGTTATTCATTGATATTGATTGAAATAATTCATTATTAGTGATATTGATAATTATAACGACTCTGTGAACATTTCATACTTTTTTAAATAATAATGGTTATTTTCATATTTTAGGCAGGACTTGGTGAAGCAAACTGTGTATTCTGGAGTTACTCCATATTGTACGTAAAACTGACTTTTAAAAGAATTTAAAATTTCATTAAAAAAATTAGTAAAAAACTACATTTGTTGGTAATGCATCCGTAAAGATAACTTTGCAGTAACAATTCTGGAGGATGGTCAACAGAAGGTTGTTCTATGAACTCCACAGAGAACGGCGTGTCTGTCTGTCTGTGTAACCACACTACAAACTTTGCCGTTCTCATGAGGCCATATACACCGGTAAACGCACATATACTTTCTTTCCATTTTTAAAAAAAAATTCTTCTGTTATAAAAATATATAATCCGTTTAATCCAAAATCCTTAACAAACAATATTAGAAAAAATATTCTTGGTAGATTTCTTTCAAAGGTATAATTTGAATTGAAATTTAGTCATTTATTTTAATAAATGCAAATTATTTTCATTAAATTCTTAAATGCGATTTTTTCCAAATTCCCTAATATAATGTTATTCTTATCAGGAAAAAGAGGACTCGGCCCTGGTGGTAATATCCATTGTTGGTTGTGTTTTATCCATGATCTTTAGTCTACTTACGGCTGCTGTCTTCATTAGTAACTGGAAGTAAGAAAATTTAAGAACATAGAATTAGGCATAGAAATCTTATCTTCAAGGAAATCTTAACTATATATAAAAAAAAAAAAACAAGTAAGAAAAACTCATAATTATAATTACATTTTGGGTCTGTCGGTGATCCAGTTTTTTTTTTCAGGAACATTTGCAAAAGAAAATTAAAAAAATTCTAAACATTCCAAAACGATAAGTGTCAAGTGAATAGTTGTTAGAATTATAGCCTATAAATTCATGAATATATTTCTTTGATTTGTTCAATTTTTAGACACATCAAAGGTGACAAGAATGTGTTGATAGTCATCCTGTGTGTATCTCTTTTCCTCGTATACCTCACTCTACTGGCAGGGATTGATAATGCACAAAATGAGGTACAATGTCTTTTATACATAACTAATAGGTTTATATCCACATTTGCTTTCATTGAACCTAAATGAAATGTTAAAGTGACAAAGAAGACATTCTAATTAAAGCTTCAATGTACTCAGCTTATCCTAAGGTTTTCTAAATCCAGTCCATCTTTTGTGTAGTTTGTCCGTTCCCCGTTCTAATTCGTTGTCTTTAATGTTACAGGCTACCTGTGCTGCTGTTACCTTTCTCCTTCATTTTTTCCTTTTGCTCACCTTCTTCCTGATGTTAGGAGTAGGATTATACCACTGTATGAACGTTACTGTGTTATTTTATGCTATGGCCATTACTAACAGATTCAACTCGCGATCGAGGCTTAAATTGATTCTTGGAACCACTACTTGTAAGTACTGTCATGCTTTGGTTGAAAGTTTGAATACAGGACTTTTGCTAACCCAATTGATACAAAATGTTAATTAAAATATTTCAATTTTCCAGGTATTTCTTTGGTTATCGTTTTTCTTACTCTGGGGAGCTGCTGGGAGACACAGTATCACGCCGAAAAATTGTACGTATCTTGAATACGTTTTACGTAAATAAATCTTTCATTAAGTCTAATCAAACTTGAAATGATAATGATCAGGTAGCATGTTATTGTTTTTCCAAAACGTCTTTGAAAAAGAAAATGTATCAGAAGCTTGTTTTGATATTTACAGTTGTTGGTTGTCGGTGTCCTCGGGAGCTATCTATGCCTTCATCGTTCCTCTTATTCTTATATTCCTGGTAGGTTTCGAATGAAAACAGAAAATGTTTGTTTATATGATTTCCAGTGGTGGAGCGTTTTTCTGCATTTGTTTTTCTGTGTTATTTACAGATGAACATTTGTATAATTGCCTCATTACTACGGGTTATGTTTCTGACGACTAAAATGAAGAAAGCAGAATTTAAGGAAAAAGTCAGGTACTATGCAAATGTATGGTGATTTAATTTCCTTGAATTTTTTATTATAGCTTTGTCAACTTTATCAACCAATGTTTTGTTTCTAACATATTAATACCAAGATAATGTACAGTGATCATTTTTAAATAATTAGTAAGACATCGAATCATGAACAGAGAAACAAACGCCGGCAACTAGAAAAGTGCAGTGGGATCAGGTGCTTAGATGGAGTAAATTCCCTATTGACCTATAAAGCTCTCTTTGAGTACCGAGTTATCTCTAGTCAAACTAGTATACAAACAAAAGCACTTCAGTAAAAATACGACATAGCAATATATAGTAGATTACATACAAGGTAAATTCACTAAACCGTTAATTCAAACTCTGTAACATCAACTTCTTGTCTGTAGCTTGTCTGTTTTTAAATAAATTTTCTCTAAATATGCTTTGTATAGAACACCGAATAATGCACAGATTAGATAATACTCAAATTCACAGTATATACGAAACTGAGTGGTTTCAGATTTTCAAAGTTTATATTAACATCTGTTAATTTTTTTTTTCAAAGAAATGCCTTAAAGAGTGTGTGTACTCTTGTTCCTGTTCTTGGGATTGCCTGGATTTTTGGAATCTTCGCCATTAATGAGGATCTTGTAGCATTTCAGTATATATTCACCATTGCAAACTCGATACAGGTAATCATGTTATACTTCTTACACCTTTTCTACCATTTAAATAGATACTAGTATATAAAGACATACCTGCCGTAGTGCCGTATTATTTCTATTTCCTTTAATTGATGTATTGTTTTATGATTGAAAATTCCATTTATTTTCTTCTATTATAGTTTAGTTTAAGAAGTATTTTAATCGTTATATTCAAAGAATAATACAATGAACATGGATTGAACAGCAGGCCAACGGCCTATATTACTTCTCTCCATAAGTTCTATTATACTTTAACAGAAATAAAAATAACTGGACATATGAAGAAAAGAGTTAATACCGATCAAAGTTTGATTAACTTGCTATTTTTATATCGAGATTTCATGAAAACTATTCTTTGAAATATGATTTTTTTTTCCAAGCTATGTATGATGCTTCTTATATACTTCACATACAGTTACTAAATCTATAAGTCCTATAGCTATCATATACGTGTCATGATTGTTCGTACTTTATTATTACAATCATCTTTATTTCTAGGGACTGTTGATATTCATCACTCAAGTCTTGCTGAATAGAAAGGTATGTAAACTGTTTGTTAGATGAATTAAATGTAAAATAGACTATTAAGGAAGCTCTAAAGATTGTACACCAAAGAGTTTTATGCCATAAGACAGATATGTCCTTGGAAGTAAGACAGAAAAAAAATGGTTATTTACAGTAAATTAGTTACACAATTTATGTTGGATTAAAATATTCTCAACATTATATTAGACCAAGAATAAGTAATTGAATTCATTATTTCCATTAATTTACCCATTGTTAGCAAACAAGGGTTATTTCTTTTCACAAATAGTCCATTGTCTTTGAACATTTGTACTGTGGAAATATGACAAGTACCATATATTGAAAATGATTTTAATAGACTCAATATACAAACCTCAATATGATATATTTTGCACCAAGTCCAACCCCCCCCCCCCATTTTTTGTAAATGTTTAGAGCTTCCCTAATAAAACCATCTCTGCAAAAAGAAAGTACCTTTAAAAGCATTATTGAATTTCTTCTAGATAAGGAATGCTTTGCTGGTGAAATACCCATTTTTAAAGAGAAAAAGAGACAAAACAACTGCAAAGGAGAAATATCGAAGAACAGTATCTAGCACAGGGTCGGAAAATACCATACCAAACACACAGAGAACAGGGATAACTAATTCGAGTTATGTGGATTATGTAAGTCGTAATTACATCATCTGAGAGAGAGAGAGAGAGAGAGAGAGAGTTCAGTATAAAAGTGAACTTAATATAATTTCACTAATGGTTAGGAAATATTAAAGGCATTCAGACAAAAATGATTTTGAAATGTGCATGTTACAGAGCAAATTGAAAACCTTGTAAAGGACAAGTAAATGTTTATTGTATTAACAGAAGGACCCCAAGGAGTTTGAAAGTACCACACAGCTCCAGGCAGAACGTAAAATATCATTGACATCTTATGGAAATACAGATTCTGACAATCATTCCCAGGAGATTTCAACAGAAACACAAGTAATGAAAAAACTAGTTGTCAGCTTAAACTACTTAAAAGTAACTTAAAACAAATATTTCGATAAAAATTAAAGTATTCTTTGATTTTTACAAATGATTCAATATTTTAATATAGGTTGAGTCCGAGAAAATGTGGGAAAGAAATACACATCTCCAATCCAAGTATCTGAGCATAGATGATAGAAGCAGCATTATTGAGAATAACCTTTACTCGACCTCTGTTAAACATCGGGTAATGCAAAATAATTTGGAAATCCTTTTAAAGCCAAGATATTCATCTATGTCTAATGATACTAAAAGTCTACTCATAGTTATTGATACAAGAAGTTTTTAGGTTTCTATTTTTATAATATTGAACTACTTTTGAAGTTATAGTTATCAGAAAACAAATCCTATGTAAGCAAAGCAATTGCGGGGTATAAGATATTTTCCATCAGAATCATCAAATATTTTTGCAAAACGTTCACCCTTCAACCATCGCATTATTATTTAACAACTGTGTTCTGATGTTTATGGAGAAAGGAAGTTCCAACTTGTTAAATCAATTTTAAGTCTAAATGTGGTAGTTCGTTTTGAAAATTTTGTCATTATTCATTCATCATCGTTGATTTCACTGCAATGCAATTCTATTTCCTTTACTATTACATTTTTTTCTGAACTTCAAACTGTTTTAACCGTTTAACAGTTCATAACTGCATGTTAATTTATGTTATGAAAAATTCTTTCGATGTTTTTTTTATAAAACTGTACTGAAAAAAGGTTCCCGACCAAGTGTCAGAAAATGAAGAACAACTTCAAAAAGTAATAGAGGAGACAAATATACAGATGGATATTGAAAACGATTGTCGCATAGCAACAACGAAAAAACAAGTAATGCAAAATAAATTATTGTCGATAAAATAAAATGTTTGTTATAAATTGATTCTAGTTAAGGTAGTTCGATCCTCAGGTTAATAAAATTAGCAGTTAAGTAATCGAAAATACTCATAAAAATATCTCTGAATCTACAAAGTAATGTAGATTTATCCACAGTATTTCTTAAAAGTGAAATATTAAAGTTAATCATATTATATAGGAAAAATTGTCAAATCTCCAAAATATATTCAGAAAAATATAGGAATATCAGCTGTGCATTTTCTAATTGCGAATTGATCAACAAATGTATTTTAGGTTAAAAAATAATAGGTATCCAGGCATTCAGAGATATTGTCATGATTTTTATACTTATTTGGTATTCTATGTCTTCTATTTCCTTCATGTATCATATACACCGTACATGTAATACATAGTGTAAAAGGCTTTTGCTATTATTGCAATACATCACAAATCACTTCTAATTTCATATCATTTTAATAAGCATTGGTATCTAAGGCTTGATTCAAGAAAATTTTATTTCTCTAAAACTGTATTATTTTTTTTCCCTTTTATTTTGTTCAAATGTTAACTTTTATAAGACCTTTTCTAAGACTTCCATAAACCTTGAATCATATATAGATGAATATAATGAAAATTGTTGCATAAAAGGTTTTGATTTTCAAGCCGCACATTGATGCGTTTTAAAATAAATATTCATTTTAGGAGTTATCCTTCCTGGCTAAGGATCGGATATCCTTAAATAAAAGTAGTGTTTTGTAGCTGGAATAAATCTAATAGTAGCATATTTACAGCATGGTTTAAACAAAGTGGTAGAGGAAAATGATATACAGATTGAAACAGATGAGAAACACATGAGAACAGTTAAAGAACATACATTTACCGAGAACCCTATCTTCTTGACCTCCGTGGATACGCAGGTAATATTAAATGCAAGTTGTAATTTTTAACAAAAATATTTTGACTTTTTAGGATCAGCATTTATCCAGATTTATCAAATCGACTCTTAATAATCGGTTAATCGACTGCCTTTCAAATCGACGACTCGATCATTATACAAGAAAAAATAAAGATTAAAGTACATGTACTTATTTATCTTCACGTTTGTATCATGGATGATAAAATGTTAATATTTTTCATCCATCTCAATATTCATAAGCATGAACTTGACCATTTACAACATCATGTATAAGAGTTATTAACCACTTATATTTGGCTTATGTAGTATCGCCAGAAAGCGGGTGTGACAAATGATGTGCAGAGAAAAGTGAAAACACTAGTTCCTCTGATATTTTGATATTAGTATGCTTGAAAAATAAATGGATTTTCACCCCTCCCCGGATGAAGGAATAAATTCGGCTTCAAGATCATGGAAATAACTTGTAGTCAAAATATGTTTGGGTCTTAAATCTAGTTTGATATTTTTGCTTGGTTTTCTCAGCACTCGAATGCTGATAGTAGTACTCAGAATTTCGAAAAGAACACAAAAGACAGTGAACTAGATGGCAACACAATGTTTTTATCAATATATTTAAGAGCAATTAATTGAAAAGTTCTTTTTTTTTGTCCATTAAGGCGCTTGAAAGTTTGATTCTGGGTAAGACAGACAAAATAAACCAGACTGAACCTGAAGCAAGAACTACAAAGTTCGGATCGACTTTATCCTCGACAGATAGTCTAACTAGTGGAAGTAAACAAACGGATATGAAATGGGTATGATGCGCACGCCCTTACAACTAATATATAAACGCTTTCTCTACTTCTAAGTATATTGATCCTTACTGAGAATCCATTCATTCTCTTTTAAAGGTACAATGACAAATTCTTAAACTTATGTTTCTCTTCAGAGCGGTGGGGAGATTGAAAGTAAACCAATAGTCCTGCCAGGAGGACAAAAACCAGTGGAAATTAGGCTGTCCAACTCAGTGAGAGCGAGGATGAGAAAAATGGCTCAGTTTTCAATCGTAAGAAAATGATTTGTAACAAAGAGTGCAAACTGAGAAATACACTCTTAATTATGCCAATTTTAATATGTGTTTTATAGGATATACGTTTAGTCACTTCACCTTCATATTTTCACATTCAAGAACTATGTCATTTTTACATTCATTTCAGGAAAAGAAGTTTATGCAGAAATAATTTCTTCGACTTGTAAAAACGATGGAGGTATCAAAATGTTAACAAAATGAACTGAATCCTGTAGATTTTGCAAGAATAATTTCAAAGATTGAATAAAATAAATATATTATCCAGATATGAAACAGATGTGTAAGACTTTGGGATATTTCTTTTTAAGTTCACTGGGATATATTGAGTCGACATATGAATGAAATATATGGAGATAACGAAAAGTATTTAAGTTCAAAAGTCCATAAAACAATACAAAATAGGAGACTTCAGAAACATCAGAGGTGGGATCAAGTGCCATGGAGGAGTGAGCATCCCCTGCCAACCCGTCATACACGCCGTGTGTTCCTTGTCATGATCGAGAAATAGCGGAAAAAATTCCCGTCAGTATGTAAATTTAATGGACTAACTATTGGTATGAAAAACGTCAGACAGTATTTGACTCAATGATAAAATGCATTTGATGACAAGGTCATTGTTTCGACCATAGACCTTACGACCTCGTTTTAGAAATTGCATATACGTAGAGCATTCTCTCGCGTTTGAATCAACTGAGAGATATAAACTGCGTTAACAGGTGATAAAAGTCTATTGCTACATATTAAGTAAGGGAAGGTGACGATAGAAAAGTTAAAGTCATCACCTTTATCATAGAACTTGGTTGTTAGATAACCATCAACGTATTTTTCAAAGTAAAATATCCAAATATGAAGTTGATGTGTCAGATTTGGTGGTATCTTTTATCTCAAGCTCATTAGGATATATCGTATCGACATAAGAATAGAAATTACTATTATTAATTGACAGTACGACATCGTTGTTATTAATTTTGAGAAAAAATTACTTTTATTTTTTCTCATTAAAATATTAGCAGTGTTGCAAATCAGCTGTGAATGTTTAAAGAATTGAAGGAATATCAGACAACTTAAATATCACATTATTTTACAAAAACAAATATCAAAATGTACCATTTTTCTAAATTTACCAGCATTCCCCGAGATGAATTTAATTTCAGACTTTTTCCTCATCATAGTTCATTTTTAATGTAGATTTATACCACGATTATATGTCTACATATGAGATTTGTGTCCTCAAGTTGATTAATTTGCAAGAGCATATGTCAAGATATGCTCTACCTAAAAACAATGTCCAAAACGATGCAAGATATTAATAGACATGTTGAAGAAACAGTCGTTTTGAAATCACCATTTTGCTGGTCCTATGGACAATACAATTATTTTTTTACATGCTAATTGTGAGTCCATTATTTCAATCTGAATAGTCTAAAAAAAATTCATTTGTCTAGTCATAACAAGGAGCACAGATCGGGAATGTAAACTTTATGACACACCATCCCACCTCTGATGTTTTTAGAGGTCTGCTTTTGCTTTACTTCCAATAAGTTTTGTTTGAGTGTCTTTTAGGTTTGATTATTCTTCGTTTTTTTTTTCCATAATTCATACATAAATTTTGTCAAACGTCAAATTCGAATAAAAATTAATTTGTTATAAATATACAGGGGTGGCATTAGACTGTCAGTTACATTTTGCATACAAAAAGTTGAAATGAATCAGATACATTTAATTAATTAAAAATAAGATTAAAAGACTGGATTTAGTAAAATTTTTAGAGTATTTGTACCTCATGCTTTTCGAGTTCTGAGAATCTTTATTTACTAATGCAAAAACATTTTCATTTTTCTGCAAGTTTTCGACAGCAAGTATTTTTTTTAAAACATCTATCTTTTTAAAATATAACATGCTTCAGATATAGTACTTTTTGTATATTTTTTCTTTACTACTGTATAACTGCATGGATACAATTTTTAAACTTTTAATGATATAAGAAAGCGAGAATACATTTTTGGAGGAGTTATCACTCTTTATTCAGTTTCATTTTACTAGAGATTCAACCTCATCGAAAACTTTTCTTCATAAATAAATATAAAATAAATAGATAAATGAATAAGGTTAAAACTTCAGATCTTACCAGATTAACCTTCTTTTGTTCCAATACTGTGGTAATCAAATTTTGCTCGAGGCATTAAATAAAAGAAATGTATAACAAGATATAACCATAGTAATATTGGCATCAGATCCCACCTCTGATTTTTTATAGGTCCGCGCGTCCTCAGCTCCCGATTTGTATTGTTTCAGTGAACTTTTGACCTTGATTACGGTTTGTTTTCTCCATATTTCAATGAAAAGGCAGCTTTCTTATCTGATGATAATCTGTAGAAATCATTTGCATTACTTCAAATAAAACAAGAGGCACTGTAAGCAATGAAATCACTCCACTCAATGATACCTCCCGCCTCCCATATGGTTAAATGGCAAAATCAATACCGGTATTTTACTCTTGGAGACCCGAAATAAATGTCAGATCAAAAAGTAAAAAAGAGGGTGAGTAATGACATTATGTAATAAAGAATCTGTGAAAGTTTCATAAAATTTTATTCAGCGGTATAGGAGGAGTTGAGGATAAGAGATTAGTATCCTTCAATATTATAGAAAGTTCTTAGATTCTGTAAAAGTCTCAATAAATTTTATTTTGTATACTGAAAGGAAAAAGAAACGCAGGGTAAACTTTTGAGGTGAATTAAATTTGTTTTTCTTAAAATACTTTTTAGTTTTCCTATCTACCTTTTAAAATCATATTTTAAAAAGATATAACCAAATTCTCATATGATTTTGTCTAATTATTCATAAGTTATTGATGCTCAAATGACGATACCCCCCAAAAGTGAAAATCGAAAACTCTCATTATCTTCAATGTCTATCTCATGCATTTGTCAAAGTCTTTTTTCCTCTTTGCATGGAATTTCAGAGTTTTAACTTTCAAATCCTGCTATATTTAGGTAACCACGCAAAGAATAAGTCAAAAGGCGCGCGCATGCGCCAGTGAGAGGAATACAACCGTAGGTTGATAAAAAACCAAATTGCAGAATTGTTTTCTTTCAAATTTCTTACGAATGTAATGATTATAATCATCTACTTATAAATGGCTGTTTTTGTGGTAATATTTAAGAGATGGCAGAAATAACCCGAACATGACTCTGTTTCACCGTCATTGTCACGGTTGATTGAAAACCACTCCAGACCCTCTCTGACAACTGCTAAAACGTTTTATGGGGGAAAATTTACAAGAGACTGCTTAGTAAACTGTTGTTGCCTTTTTCATTAATTAGGCAATTCGAAAACAAGACGCCATTGAACTTCTGTAAACTGTGCCAAGATTGCAATAAATTCATATTGTCTCTTAATATTGAAAAACGATGTGCATACATCATATGCATCAAATAATGCAACAAGATTTGTTGACAAACTCGTCGTTATCAAATTGCACGTGTTTTGAGCTTTTTAGCATTTTCCCTACGTGACGTCATAAATTTTACGTTGAGTAATTCTCTGATTTTGATGCACAGTTTTTTGACCAATTTTCGTAATTTTCGGTCATGTGGTCAAATTTTTATCGGAAATTATGCTACCCTGCGTTTCTTTTTCCTTTCAGTATAGATAAGAGATGGCGGATAAAAGATGCGGATAAGAGATGGCACCCCAAATCGTAACAGACGGATGAAAGGACATCCCGATCACTATATACCCTCCAACTTTTTAAGCGGGGACAGAAATATTCCTCAAGAGAAAACTATACACACCCTACTTATGTTTAAAAGACTTCATTAATATGCGAGTTACAGAAAAATAAGTTGGTAAAGTTGTTTACAAAACTAACCAAATCTGAATATTTACGTACCATCAGAAGATTACGTGATTAAATTCTAATAAAAATTGTAAAGTTTTCTTTGACAAAACACTGAGTTGTATCACTAAATAATAAAACAGTTTTAGTTTAAATAAAATAATAAATGTTAAAATTCTAAAACATTCCCGTGACTTCTCGAAAGTGTGCATATGTCAAAGAGATCAATTACGTAAAAAATGTCTTTAATGCCAAACAAAATATTTTATTTTTTTGCGAATTTATTTTCTTCCGAATGAATTACTGTGTGTTGTTTATTTTGTACAAAATATGTTAAATAAATATTTTAAAACCTGATCCTAAATCGGAATGATAATCATCTAGCATATGGGTCTGAAGTTGTAAACAACAAATGTCATTGAATGAAAGTTTGTAGGGCCTATCGCATGCGTAACATGATTAAAAGTGACTTATTTTCATTATTAATATCAGAGCTGGCCATATAATGTACAAGCATTGGCATTGCAAAACAATAATGATTGGCGAAATTTTAGATCTATTCTGCAACTATTTTAAGGGTCGTTTGTATTTAAAAAATATTATTGGCCGTTTAACTAGACCATTCTTTAAAAGTTATTTGATGAATTTTGACATATGTATAAAAGTGTATTATGGTTTCGAAGACATCGCGTGCATTTGACGGCAGCGTATCACTGAATACCAATGTTAGACTGTCGTTGATCGCTGGCTATATAAAGAGACATGATAAGTCTTAGAATTTTTTTAAATTGGCAAATCCTAATAACTATCTGTGTAAGTACAAGTGTAGTTGAAATTATTTACTTATTTTTTAATTGTCTACGTTGTCTTATAATGGCATTTATTCATTGACTTCTTGACCCGTTTTTTTTTACCCGTCCTTTTACCAACAAACTTGTTGTCAAAGAATATCTATTTATTTTAAAAAAATTGTTTTGATTGTTGATTGTAAATTATATCTTTAGATTCATTGATGTTTCACGTTGAACACCAAAATTCTTGGAGTATACTTTTGAAAAAAAATAGAGCTTAATTTTGTTAAAACCGCTGCCTTTGTGCAAGTTTTCCCCTAGTTTACACCCTTGGCTCCTGTGATATTGCAGAAAATCGTAAAGACGGGCGTTAACATATTCAAATGTAAATTTTTCATTTTAAGAGATACAGAATGAAATTTATTAGGCCTTTCATATGGAAAAGTTTCTTACAATGAACAATGTATATGTGTTTCAAGGACAAACACACATAGTAATCTGGCATCATAGCTAGCTATCACGCACATCCTACATGCGAAACGAGGTAGGAAATAGTTTTCAGTATAATTATTGTCCTCATTATACCCTCCGCTTGAAAAGTGGGAGGGTATATAAAAATCGGGATGTCCACCTTCCGTCCGTCGGTCCTTCTGTATGTCTGTCTGTTACGCTTTGTGGTACCAATCACTTATCCGCAACTCCTCTTATACCACTGATTGAAATTTGATGAAACTTTCACAATTTCTTTTTTACATTTTGCCATTGTTCACCTCGAATTTATCTTTTTAATAGGACATTTATTTCGGGACTCCCAGAGCAAAACATTGTCACTGCCATTCTTTCTATAATATTGAAGGGTACCCCTCTCTTATCCGCAATTCCTCCTACACCACTGAATAAAATTTGATTATACTTTCACAGAATCTTTATTACATAAAACCTTTGTGACCTCCTATTTTACTTTTTGACCTGACACTTATTTCGGGTCTCCCAGAGCAAAACATGGACTTTGCCACTATAATCATATGGTATGCGGGGTATCATTTAGTGAGCTTAGTGCTCACAGTACCTCTAGTTTTATAAAAGTTCTCTGAAATCTATACAATTTACATCATTAATGAGCAATACTTTTACATTCTTTATAATCTCCATCCATTCAGGAGTACCATGCACTTCGTTTTAGGTTTTTTAATATAACATTTATTTATTTATTAAAAGCATTTAAATGTGTGATATTTTTTGTGCAAAGTCCAACATACTTATGTACTCGAACTTTGAATTTATTTTGAAACCAAAGGTTCAAAGAAATACTCTCTAATGGACTTCCGTTAAAAGAGTACAAATCATTTGGTACTTGAGAGAATAGTTTTTCTGAGAAAAGCGATTTTAACTGATTATATTAAATACAGTACGCAATGAGTACAAAGTTTCCATGTGATGATGTGACGCATTTTCTCTTCGAGTAATTTTCCTTAGTCACAATTTGGAGGTCAAACTAATGATTTTTTTTCTATTTGAGTAAATGTTAAAAAAAAAATGTATCACAAAAATATAAATGCATAAATTTTTAAAACTCTAAACTTATGTAAACACAAAATTGTAATATAAAACGTTTTTAATTAAAATTGGATAATGAAAAAAATAGAGCTTTGTTAAAAATAATTTTAAAAATGTGTTTAATATAAATTCATTCAATGATGTAGGAATCTTGGCTTTTTAACCTCCAACTAGATGACCAGTGGAACATATCTTTAACATGACGTCTATTGGATGTTTGCAATAAGTTAATTTCGATCAGAAAAAATAAGACTTACGAAATGTCAAATTCAACGATGATAAATATAACACATTACCTTCATAGCAAATACTGAAGAAGACTTAGTTGTCTAAAGTTTTTTATAGTAAGCTATGAATTACTATAATAATAAAGTTCTGAGTAATGTAATTTAAAAAAAATAGGTTATAAAAGTGTTTTTTGCTATCAAATTCAGATTTTTAAAAAAACTGGTAATTTAAAAAATAGGTCATAAAATAGGTCACAACCATCGTGTTCTCCTTGACATGATGGGGACAACAGAAAAATCCCTAAGCAATTCGATATGTAAAAAATGGCCTAAAATAAACATTTAGAAACGTTCGACCATGATAAATTGCATTTGTTGAGAAGCATTCTGTCGACAATAAAACTTGCGAAACGATGACTTTAAACGGGTCTGTTGACATTCTTGATTCATTAAACTTGTTATGCAATACTTTGCCTCGTGTTAGAAATTGTTCTTCCCGGATAAATTGATGTACAGTACGCCTAAAGATTTTCGTTTGTTGCTGTTAATATTTAAGTGAGGAGTACAGAAAGAGACTTCGTATAGTTTAATAATACATACTTGAACTTGCTACGTATCTTTGTAAGAATGTTTCAGAAGATATAGAATATGCTAGTCCAATATGTATAGTTATTCAACTTCATTCAATGTAAATACATGTAATCACTTGCACGTTACACCGTTGAAAAGTATTCGAGCCCTACTTTTCTTGAACCTGTACTGAACAATGCAGCTATAAGTGCACGAGGTCCAAGGCTTCAACAGCAATGGCCTTATTATTATTATATAAATTCTGTAAACAGTTCGTTCGTTAAAATCATTGTAAGTTCTCGGCTTTGACGTTTAACAATATTTTCTATGGTCATTTTCGTTCCTTATCATCATTTCGTTAGATCTATGGTTGATACAATGATCTTGTTAGTAAATATAACCTATCACGCAAATGTTGACTGCCATTTTTCATACTAACTGTTAGGTCATTTATAATTGAACTGACTTTCCCCGTTATTTCCCGATCATGACAGCGAACACACAGTGGGTGTGACCGGTTGGCAGGGGGAAGCTACCTCCAGCAGAGCACCTGATCCCACATCTGACGTTTTAGAGGTCCGTGTTTACTTTGCTTTAAAATTTGAATTGTTACATGGAATTGAGCTTTTAAAATACTGTTCGTCATCTGCAGATATTTATTCATCAGCATTAATTTAAAGAATAATTGATGATATATTGAATATTCTTTTATGTTTACTTGTAATCAACATTTCAATTAAAGAATGTTAAGTCTTATTAAAGGAAACCCTCAACGAAATACAGTATAATTATCTACAATAATATAAGTAGAAATAATTTCTTTAAAATAAAAAAAAGTATAAATTCAAACTAATAAGTATTATATTTTAGTTTCTAAGTTTGAAAATAAAATTAACAGAAATACATATATGCCAACACACTTTCCATTGTGCAGAATATTAAAAAAACGTAAAAGAACAACACACTTTCTATTGTGCAGAAATGTAAAAGAACAAACACAAAAAAATAAAGAAGGAAGGAAAGTAAATAAAAGGAACCGTGTCAATTATTTTTTTCTGTTTTGATTTTTTCATGCTAATTGTTGATTTTTCGTGGTTCTCGTAAAATAAGCTGATTAAAAAATATTATCGTTTAAATAAGACAGTATAATAAATAATCAGTAGTTATTATTGGATTTTAATTTCATTTTCTTTTCATAATCTTCCTTAAAAATCAAGTAAATAATATTGCAAATAAATATTAAATCAGTATCCGTTTGATCTTCCAAAACCTTACAATTTTGCTCTTCTATTATCGTTTTTACTAGCATATTTATTTCTTATCAAGGTATGTGGATTTTTGGCGGAGATTTTTTTTAATAATTTGAGTATATCATCTTCGAAAAAAAATATTTTCACACATGTATGTAAATATGATTTCTATTAATAGATTTTCAACTGAAACGAACACTTTTTTCATGGGCGCGGTGCGTTTGAACTAAAGGAGGCAAGGTCAATTGATGGCCAGGCGGTGCTTTAGCACGTAAAGAAGGCAATGACATTTGAAGACTCTTCAGTGCAATTGTACTAAACAGTGATCTTTATTGCAATATTAATTCAAGAGAATTTTACGTCACAGTTTATATTCAAAACAAATCCTTAAAATCAATAAAAATGCAACAAAGAAAACTCAAAATTACAAAGTAAGTCTCTCTCTCTCTCTCTCTCTCTCTCTCTCTCTCTCTAAAATACATGAAAACAATTTCAGCAAAAGGTATTTATTCAACCTACACAAAATATTGTATACAAAACCATTATACTGCAGTTTATGAATTTATACTTCATTCCTAACAGGGTGTGTTGACCTGAAACTATATTAACTTATTCGTGTTGAGGATTACACAGGATTACCCAAGGTGGTGTACATTGTTATGCAAGGAAAAGAGTGTACGATTGGTTAAGTACCTCTAGTGCATCTGCACTTTCAATAATTTATTTCATCTCGGAATTGGCCTCATCGTTTTAAAATAAAAAAAAATCATGATCATCGTTTTATCCTTTTCTGAATGTTCTCTTTACTGCATGATGAATATGATTTAAATTTGACATATGATTACTATCATATAGGTGATGTAAGGCCTCTTTTTCCATTTTACATAAACGACATTGACCCAATTGTGTGACATTCAAAAAGGGCGTTCAGATTTTAGAACGCAGTTCGCAGTTCGCAATTCAAAAGTGAACTGCGTTCTAGAACGCAGTTTGCAATTCAAAATTTTAACATAAGCAATGTGGTCTGAAATTTTGAGGGTCAGATACCACCTCTATGAAAAAATGGTGATGGTACCATCTCTAGTTTCCAAGATATGACCCTTCAGTTCTTAACCCTACTATATAAACTATACGAATAAACATCGGGCTCGGGGACATCGAAGTCCCCTACCCTGGGGTCTGAAATTTTGAGGGTGGGGTACTAGGGGTCAGATACCACTTCTATGAAAAAATGGTGATGGTACCATATCTAGTTCTGTGTTGCTCGTGCTTGTGTTGCAAGTTCTACCAGATCTGAAAATTGTACATAATCTGTCGGATCTTACACCGTATTTTCTTGGAGTAAGTGAATAAGTTTGTAAGTAAACAATTGTCATGCTTGTCATGCAGATAAATTTAAAACAAAGATGTACTGCAGGTATCTTTAACATAAACTAATGTAATTATTAAAATGTTTTTAAATCCAATCGGCCGACGTTATGTTTAAATTAGAAAACCTATATCAGCAACAAGCTGTCAATAAAATCGTCTTCCCTTAAAATGCAAGCATTTATAAATTAAAAACCATGCTAGAATTGTAATGCGATCGTATAAATTTATTTCTACGAAGATGAATATTCTACAAAACACATATCATGGTTAAACATTCAAAATATCACTTAAGTTTGCTTCTGTCATATCTATTTTGAAAATCATATCCATTATCAAAAGTTAAACTAAAAGTCGTTATTTTGCTGTGTTCGAGAAACTTTCAAATTTGTTTTATCCTTTAAAAGGTTAATAAAAAAATATTTATTTACTTTTTCACAATATTCAACTATTTTAAATGAAAATTTTACTAATTGAAAATATGATTTATTATAACACTTTATAATAAGATAACCTTTTATCCTAAAAATAAATGCAATAAAAAATTATAATATTCAGGTAGAACTAAAACCTCAAAACTGAAATGCGACATTTTAAATATAAAAATAACTACAAGATAAACCAAATATTTAAGCAAGAAAAAAATATTAATTTCTATTTTCCATAATGATGACACAGATGATTGATATAAAAGTTCTTAAAAAGCAGATATGATATATATATATATATATATATATATATATATATATATATATATATATATATATATATATATATATATAATATATATATATATATATATAAATACTCCAAAGTCCGATGGTGACGCCAAAGTCCGATGGTCTCGCCAAACCCCGATGGTCTGCGCCAAACCCCGATGGCTCATTGTCTTTACGGGCGCCAAAGTCCGATGGCCACGCCAAAGTCCGATGGCTCGTTTCCTATGAGACGCGCGATGCTAAAGTGCAATGGTGACACGCCGAAGTCCGATGGTGCGGATGAACAATCAACGTTTATGACGTCACAATAATCCAACGTCAATCCTTGACGCCGTTGTCCTGCATTCAAAAGCAATCATTTCTGAATTCGTCCTTGAACACAATTTTTATTATTGATTTTGCTTATTGCTTGCACCTTCTAGAGATATTCTGCGGGACGTGGAGGCCGGTCCTTCGGATGAGACCGTATAAACCGAGGCCCCGTGACACAGTAGGTGCTGGCACGAAAAAGATCCCTCCCTGCTTAATGGCCCTAAGTGCCGAGCATAGGACAAAATTTGCAGCTCTCCACCAGCAAATGGTGGCGTCTCCATATGAGTAAAAAATTCTCGAGAGGGACGTTAAACAATATACAATCAATCTAGAGATCTAAGGGTTAGTCCTCGCACACCACTCGATTGATTAGGGTTAGTCCTTGCATTGCACAACCCGAGTGAATTAGGGTTAGTCCTCGCACCAACTCAAGATATTTAGGTTATTGTTAATACACACTTTTCGACCGTTAGTCTCACACCTGCCTGAGAGTTAAGGGTTAGTTTTCGCATTTATTTATACTTATTCTAAAGACCTTTGCATGTCGCGGCATTGAGGTTTGGGCGCAGTGCTACTATGACGTCATAAACGTTAATTGTTTTCCGCACCGTCGGACTTTGGCGTGTCAGACCATCGGGGTTTGGCGCAGACCATCGGACTTTGGCGTGACCATCGGACTTTGGAGTCCCATCGCACTTTGGAGTCCTACATATATATATATATATATATATATATATATATATATATATATATATATATATATATATATATATATATATATATATATATATATATATATATATATAATAAGACATGATAATCATTAATAAAAATTTTAAAAAATACATTTTTATAAATCTAGATAAATACGTTTAAAAGATTATTTGCATTTTTGTTTGTGTCTTCTTTAAGAGAAGTTAAAGTCAAAGATAGTTAAAATTTTTGGTCGTTTTATTTATGTGAATACCCAATATATATATACACTTTTATCTGACTAAATTGTATTGTTGTCTAATTGCAAAGAAGGTCATTTCGTTTTCTTTTTTTATTGTGGAGTAAAGTTTTATAGTACAACCAATAATTAATAATAAGCTCTATCCAAGGCGCTTACTACAAAAAAATTGACTCATATTGGACCAATGATGGAAGAATATTTGTAAAGGAGACTGAGGACTCACCCAAAATCTTGATAAATAACCTCAGTGACATTGCCTGCTTCCTACCAGAAGTTGACCACGTCAGTGATGATGAGGCTTAAAATCAAATAAATGTACTGTTATTATACCCAAACTATTATTAATAAAAACTCTTATAAGAGATTATAAACAAGTAAAACAACCAGCGATATTTCTTTTCGAACATTTGCAAAGCTAGATTTGTATGACTGTATATATTATAAATATGTATATTTCTAATTTACACATGTACACACATTTATCCTACCTTTTTTTCTAACTTCCCTGCATGTCCATATTTTGCTCTGGATTCTTACTGTCTTTTTATGTATTCCCAGTTCTTCAACTTTTTTCCATGGCAATACTTCATGTTTCTTTCTCTCTTACTTTTCACCCACTTAATCATTGCGCTATAGCTCCTTTTTAACCAATGGTATCCTTTACAACCCCCTTTTTATTTCTTCTCTCCTTGCACTCCCATTCCCTTCCTTTCTTACCTCTCTGCACCCCCTTTCTTCTTCTTCCTCTTTTTATTATTGTATATTTGTTGCTTGTACATCACGTGTATATATTTTTGTTTATGTTTGAGAGGACAATCTAAGTTGGCATAACTTGTGTCCAATCCCATTGATTGTGTTCAATAAAATATGTTTAAATCAAAAACCAATGATTTAAAAAAAAAAAAAGCAACTTACTTGTCACACAGACTTTGCCCCCCCCCCCCCCCCACTTTTTTTTGCAAAGATAGACTTAAAATAGACAATGAACATGTCGGCTTAGGTTTAGTCCCCCTCCCACTTTGTACAGACATCTTGCAGTGTAGTTAAACAATCGGGAAAGTGGAAGTGTTTGGAAAAAATGGAAACAAAGGAGATAACACCCCCGCCCTCCGACGACATAGAATTTTCGATATATTTGGGTTTTTTGCTTGTCAGGTTTCTTTGAAGGTCTAAACATATTTTCTCTTAGACCTAGACCCCCTTTCAATTTTCTTCCAACGACAATGTTTCAATAATTTCCTATGCAAATAGACGTCTTGAGGTTTAAGGAAATATCACGTCTGACTAACCTTAATAACCTATCGAATCGTTACATTTTTTTTTCTTAAAAGGGGCACTTTAAAAACTAGATGAAAAATGCCCATAAATGGAAAAACATTTTTTTTTTAGAAACATCACAATATAAATATGTCTCTATGAAGAATTTTTGGTATAATACACCCAAAATAAACTTCCTGATGCTTACTGAACCTGTAATATTCATGGAATATCAAGATATGAATAGTCGACAGTCGGTCAAAATTGGTTCAAACAAAACAATGCTGCACTTTTCTTAACTTGATTGATTGATTGATTAATTGTATGTTGTTTAATGTCCCTCTCGAGAATTTTTCACTCATATGGAGACGCCACCACTTGCCGGGGGAGAGCTGCAAAGTTTGTCCTATACTCGGCACTTAGGGCCATTGAACAGGGAGGGATCTTTTTCGTGCCAGCACTACTGCGACACAGGACCTCGGTTTCCACGGACTCATCCGAAGGACCGGTCTCCACATACCACAGTGGGGTTCGAACCCACGATGTAAGGATCAACTCCTTACTTCGCGACTGTAGAGCAGACGCTCTAACCACTGCGCCACGCGGGCGACTTTCTTAACTTGAGCGACTCGGATATTGCAAAAAGAAAAAAATATAAAAGTAGAAAAAGGGATTTCGCAAACACTGAATATTATTTATACCATGTAAATTCTACCTGCATAAATGTGACCTATATTCTCGGATTTAATATTTACAACAAAAAATGTTTGATTGCAGCAAATGATAATAATTCAAACTATCAATAATGCTGTTTATTAGATATTCCCTTCCAATGAAATATCCTCCTTTATTTCTATCGAAAAGAAATTATATACCTAAAACAAGGCAAAATGTATTTTCCTGCGTCTCTAAAAAGTTAACTGATTTTTTAAAAACATATTTTCATCTATTTTTCTGATTTGAACATAGTTTTATAGTATTGACTCAGTTCCAATGAAGTCCTCTCTAAAGCTAATTCTTCAAAAATAAAATAAAAATGTGTTCTAATATTTTATGAATCGTTTTCATTTCAAAACCTGTCTTTCGGCGCAACATTAAAAATCAAAATAGTTTAAAAGATTTAAAATTTCTCCAACTAAAGGTATACCAATCATTACAATACAAACTCATCATTCAATTTTTTTTTTTTTTTCAAAAAGTTTCAATGGAATTGAGATCATAATTATAGATGAAAATGTAGTATATTAAGTCCGTGCTCGTAGAAAATCATTCTTTTATTATTGTAAATCAGATGTTGATTTCGAATGCAAGGAAACTTTTAAAATTCTAAAAAATCTTAAAAATCGCGCAATTCATCTTAAAGGTCGTGACATCAAAAGATACTCCTTTTACATTTTATATACAAGCATTCCTCATGTTGAATTTCAAACTAGACTTTTTGATATCATAGTCAACTGCTTCTCTAACAGAGAATAATATTTACATTAGATATTCTGATTGACTCAAACTTGATAACATGATTAAGTATATAATAGCATGTAGACTTGAGTTACTATTAATAGAATATGAAAGGCATATGGATTAGATGTTTCGATCTTATAAAAGGTCTATATTCATAAAATAATTTCCCCTCTAATGGAGCGTTTTATGCCCTCTTTTCAGATTGATATTGTTTATGGGTTTTATGTTATTAATAACTTTTTTTTTTTAATTTCTCCTTTCAATTTCATTTTTCGATATACAAATGTACATATTCTGTTGCATTTTGACAAAGTTTAATTCATATTGCAATAAATAAATCTTAACTTAATTAACCAAAAAATTGTTCACGGTAGCCTAGTGGTAGAGCGTTCGCTTCGTGATCGGGAGGCAGCGACTGTTCCTTCGCCACGCGCTCGGCATCAGAAGTGAAAGTCACGGGTCTTTCGGATATGACCTTAAAAACGAAGGTCCTGTGTCACGGTAGGCCCTGGCACGATAAAGAACCCTCACTGCTCAATGGCCCTGAGTGCCGAGTATAGGTCTAAATTTGAAGTCCTTCACCTGCATATGGTGACGCCTCCATATGAGTAAAAAATTCTCAAGAGGGACGTTAAACAATATACAATCAGTCAATCAATTAACCAAAAATCTATTCGTATTTAATAAGATAAGTATATTCGTTGTCCACATAAATAATAATGCGACTTCACTTCATATATGCTTCGTAAATCTCAAAATGCATCATTATGCCCAGCTATTAAAATATACCTGTTTATTTGTTGATATAACGCAGAATTTATTCAAACTTTCTACAATGGAATACGAGAACCCTCCCTCACTGTGGCCTGTCACTCGACACAAAGATATGTCGACTACGTACAATCAAGTTACAATAGGTACTTGCATTCGTGTGTCGACTTATCATATCCCAGTGAACCTAAAATAAAAGACACCATAAATTGGTCATATCTGATTTCTACTCGGATAATTGCAAGAAAAAGATGTAAATGGTAACCTAATTACTTCAATTTATCAATCAACAGCTTCCCTTTCTTCTGTAGAAAAACATCATTATCACGTGCATATGGAGTTTAATTCTCCTAGCATGCTCTACGCCAAATATGTTTTTTAGAAAGAGGCAAGTTAGTTACCAACAAGTTGATGAAACAAGCATATTCGTTTAAAATCATCTTTTTGCAAGTTCTACATCTTCTCAAGCCAAGGGTTTTGATCCTATACTTTCCTCATTAACCCTTGGTAACCCAAAGTGGAAAAAACGAGCAACATTATAGCCAAAAATTCCATTCAAGCAATTCAATTCAGGAGAAAAGCAAATCCAAAGGTGTTAAAAGATGCCGACGGGTCACATCCGCCTTGTGCTCCTTGTCATGATCGGGGAATAACAATTAGTATGAAAAACTTAAGTCAGCATTCTATATAATAACAGACTGTATTTGCTGACAAGTTCATTGAAGCGACCATAAAACTTACGAAAGCATGACTTTAAACGAGACTATTGTCTATTTTTGATTCATCAGCTGCTTTGTCAATAACTTACTTTGTTTTAGAAGTTTTGCATATGTGGTAAGATTCGAAATACTTGAAATACGCAATCCCGTCTTTTGACAGCGCCATAGGCTATACGTTTATGAGGAGAGTGGTGGATCATAAACCCCAGGAGAGCGAAGATGCAATTTCTATGGGCGTGACGTACTTTATCAGCAATTTGTCATTAGGTCAAATGCTAACTTATGTTTTCCAAATCATTGTAAGGTCATTAATTTCAATGAATTTCCACGGATTTGGTCTATAATGACAGAACCGCACGACAGGTTTAATCGGAAGACAGGGTATGCTAACTTCTTCACGGCATTTGATCTCAGAAAAATCAAAGAAACAAATGTTATTGTTTATGTTTGTGTTTGTATATTATTAATTATTCATATAAAATAGACAAATGTACGTAAATCATCGTATTCTCTATACAGATCCTCTATTCATACTGTAGAATGCCCATTAAACAGTTCATCTTTGGTACTGCTTTAAAAAGCTTTCATACAAACAGTTAAAAAACCGAGGTCCTACTAAAACGATATATGCGTTTATCGATTGACGAAAGACGATAAGTTTTCATAAATAAATAAAGGAGAAATTACAAAATTCAGTTGAGGTGAATATATTCTTATTCCGTCAGTCACATTTTTATTCCTTTTAAGTCATTTTATAACAAGAATTCTACAAACAAAAATCCCGGAATCTAAAATCTCACCTCGTATAAAGCAAAGCTTATTGAAGTTAATATCCAGATAATTATTTATCATTAATAAACGGGACAGCGTTCCTGACAATATTAATAAGGATTTTTTTTCTCTCAATAATTCAATTGAAAAATTGGGAAGATATTTTCTTTTTTTTTTTAGAACTTCAATCTGAACTACTTTCGATTTCTCTCAACTTTAATATATAGTGTACATCATTCTTCGTTAATCGTTTTTTTTTGTTTTTGTTTTTTTTTTGTTTTGTTTTGTTTTGTTTTTTTTTTGTTTACACAAAGTTAACCCTTTTTCTAATTTCTTTACTAACTCAGTAAATTTATACTCAGTAGATTTCTGGCTATTGCATATTGATATAAGAAAGACATTCTTGAAAAGGTATTATTTTACTAAGTCAAGTCTTTAAATTAATTCAAATTTTAAGTTCTAATAAAATTAAAGATCACTTAATTTTGGGCAAATTTTTAAATGTTGCCACAGTGTTAAAAACAAATAAAACTGGTATATAGTATTTTCTTGTATGTGTTTTTTTTTACGTTCACTCCGTATCTTTTTAGAGTCTTTCGTCTCCAATGGAAGAACCTCCTCTTATTCTATTGTTTCTTTTTCACTATTATTATTATTTTTCTCTGTCCAAATTTTGTGCAGACGATTTCGCAGAGATGCTTGGACGGATTTATATGAAATTATTTTCAGGGATGATGTATCATGATCTTAACCTGATTATTATTTTTAATTTTTGGAAATTCACTTACGGTCGGAGGTTCTCGCCCTTTAATCGAATTTTAGTGACCATTTTGTCTACATAAAAACTCAAAAACGACAAAAGCTAGAGTGCCGTAATTTTCAGTGATTATAGTCGACACGTTGTAGTTGTGCACCTTCCGGAAGTGCCTAGTATGGAAGCTCGGTAGGGGTCGAAATTTAGGACACGAATCATGAGTGAGTTTTTGAGACATTTTGTGTCATATCTTTTAGGGTATAAATACTTTGTCAAAACATATTAAACAATATTTGTGCACAATAAGAAGATCTTTTACATGATATCAAAAAAGTGCTGACTCATCACATTAAGGGCTTAGAGGGGTCAGAATTCTTCATTGAATAACTTTTCAACTATCAATATTTTGTTATACATTACTAAAGCAAAATTTTTTATCTTAGCAATATACAACTATATATTATGATTTCTACGTCATATGATACATAAATAGGGGCCATAGGGGCCCAGAATGCTAAATCTTTGACGCTTTATATCTCAAAAATTGGAAATATTTTGATAAGTAATATTGAACAAAAGATGTTCAAATTAGGTTCTGAATAAAATGCAATCCTCATTTTTCGCTAAACGTCCCCATAAAGGAGTTGTAGGGTTGGCCCCTTAATATTTCTTTTGCGAATATCTAAGAAATGAAAAAAAAAGAATCACGAATAGCTGTTGAACAAAATTTTGAGAGCTTTAAGTTAAAATAAAAAATGGGCTGGGCACTCAAATTAGGGGCTCAATGAGGCTTAATGTCTTTAATCAATATTTTTTTCACAGTCAATATTTTGATATACATTACCAAAGCTTAAATGATTATCGTATCAGTTTTCAACAATACATTATGATATTTATGTCATATTTACATAAATGGGGCCACAAGGGGTCAGAATGCTTAATCTTTGATGCTTTATACTGTTAATGTATTATTTTTGGCGTTTACGATATTTGGCGGAAATTGATTTTTGAACAAGTTTGCGGAGATTTGATTTAGCGCATTCTTTAATGTACTTATTTATTAGTAAATGTGCAAGACATTTTACGTTGCACTTGAATTAGCGGAAGCTTCTATCCGCCAAAGGCGCTAAAAATATAAAACGTTTACAGTATCTTGAAAGTGGAAAATATTTTGATAAGTAATATGGAACAAAAGATGATAAAAATGATGTTCTGAACAAAATGCAACCCTTTATTTCTCGCTAAACATCCCCATAAAGGAGTTGCAGGGCCAGCCCCTAAATTTTTCTTTTGCTAATATCTTGAAAACGGAAAAGAATTTTTGAATAGTTGTTGAACAAAAAGTGTTAAAATGTCTGAGAGTTTTAAGATGATATGAAGAAAAAAGGTTTGATTCCTCATATTAGTGGCCAAAAGGGGCCAAAAGTCTAATATAAGTCTCTGTTGTTCAATACCTGTTTACATTTTATGGAGGCAATATCATTCTTCTTAACAATCTTTATCATTATTTTAGAATGAAAATCGCAATTAAAATCTTCAGACAGAAGAACCACTCGTTGCTCGCATCGAGATCGTATCTAGTTTTCTCTTACTATTATCATGTATAACTACTCTGATGAGCCAGTTGGTTTAAAGATACTAAGAAACTTGTGTATCACTTTTGCAAGTGACAAGGATAAGTAGAACGACTCATTAATTCAGTACAGTGTGTTATTCCACACTTAATGTTATTCGAGTGACCTCAATTTTACATTAAATGAATTTGATGAATAAAATTTCATGCCATAATAAGCATGACCTCGTTGTTTAATTCATTGCTAGAATTTGGAAGTAGATACTTACCAATTGGTTTATAAAATGGAGACAAGAAATATCATGTCATTTTAAAGTTTTCATATTTTAATACGATTTTTTTAACACTGAATAATTTTTAACCTTTATCTTTAATCTACAATTTGCAATAAATATAGAATCTTTATATTTTTATGTATATCTAATGAATAGATACAGTGACCCTAGGATTGAGGGTGCAATATGATTAAGTAGTACACACTATTAACTTGGGTGTAGTCAAAAATATCATTTGAAAGTAATGATTTTCCAACCTATATTCAAGACTTAATCAGGTCATTATTTGCCAAATATAGCAAGTCAAATGTATGTTTACAACAAATCTGGGTAATATTGGGTATTTTATAAGGACTTTTTATGCCCCCCCCCCCCTAGTCGCGGTTTATACAGAAATCACCTGTGACAGCTCCAACATTATCGCATAAGTGTTCCAAAGACAGAGATAGCTTAGGATATCTTTTCGTTCATTTTTTTCATCGCTCTTATATAACTCAGTAGAATATTTTATACAATACTTATTCGTTGTGTTATTGAAACAAAGGTCAAAGATCAAGGCCAAGGTTACACTGGTATTTTTAGAAATCGAAAAAAAATCTTTTAGTTTTTTTATTTTATATATTTAATCCTAGTTAATCTAGCTCAGGTCTGATGTACAATGATGGCGGCTTAAGGTCAAAGTTTACAATTTTTAGTCTCGCAAAAGTCTTACTAACATCCTGTAAGTATTAATAACTGTTCATAAGAAATATTGGAGATAATATTCAGAGGATTTAAATAAGAAATTTGTAACATAAACAAATTGGATACAGAAAAAACTTCTACTTGTCAATACACTTTCTATAGTGCAGAAATGTAAAAGAATAACAAGACAAAATTAGGAGGGAAGGGACAGAAAATAAAAGGATTTGTGTCAATTAATTTTTCTCATGTTAATTTAATATTTCCTGGCTCTCATAAAATAAGCTGATTTAAAAAACATTATCTTTAAATAAAAAAGTAATAAATAGTAAGTATTTAAGATTTGAATTTCATTTTCTTTTCATAATCTTCCTGGAAAATTAAGTAAATGATATTTGGAATGCAAATATATATGAAATTAGCGCCTGTTTGCTCTTCCCAACAATTACACTTTTGCTTTTCTATTATCGTTATTACATTTATTTCTTATCAAGGGCTTGGGTCTTTGGCGGAATTTTTTTTTTAAATTTTAAGTAAATCATCCTTGAAAAAGAAAGATATTTTTGTTACACAAATATGTAAATATTTCTATAAATGGGTTTTCATCTGAAACGAGCACTCTGTTTTTTTCATGGGCGCGGTGCGTTTGAACTAAAGGAGGCAAGGTCATTCGATGGTGGTGCATTCACGTAAAAAAGGAAAGGTCATCTGACGAATCTGCAGTGCAATTGTACTATGATCTTCATCGACAAACTTTGAAAAAAGACAATGTGAATTAACGAGAATTTTATTTCTCGCTTAGCAACAGTTGATATTAAAAAGAATCCCTTAAATCAATAAATATGCTACAAAAAAACCCCTCACAATTACAAACTAAGTCTCTCTCTCTCTCTCTCTCTCTCTCTCTCTCTCTCTCTCCTACACAAAATATTATACCCAAAATCATTTAACTGCAATTTATGAATTTATAATTCATTCTTAACAGGGTGTGTTGACCAGAAACTATATTAACTGATTTATGTTGAGGATTACACAAGATTACCCAAGGTGGTGTACATTGTTATGCAAGGAAAAGAGTGTATGCTTGGTTAACTACCTCAAGTGCATATGCACTTTCGATACTTCATTTAATTCATCTCGGCATTGGTATCATCGTTTCAAAAACAAAATTGTATTATCATCGTTTTATCTTTTTATGAATGTTCTCTTTAATAAATTTGACTTATGATAACTATTATATAGGTGATGTAAGGCCTCTTTTTCCATTTTACATAAACGACATTGACCCAATTGTGTGACTTATTCAAAAAGTGCTTGTGTTGCAAGTTCTATCAGATCTGAAAATAGTACATAATCTGTCGGATCTTACGCTGTATTTCCTGGAGTAAGTGATTAAGTTTGTAAGTAAACATTTGTCATGTTTGTCATGCAGATCAATTTAAAACGAAGATGTACTGCTGGTATCATTAACACAAAACTAATGTAATCAATATAATTTATTGAAATCTAATCGGCCGACGTTATGTTTAAGTAAGGAAATCTATAAACAACAAGCTGTCGGAAAAATCGTCTTCCCTTAAAATGAAAGTATCTGTAAATTAAAAACCGTGCTAGAATTGTAATGCGATCGTATAAATTTAATTCTATGAAGATAATATTTTACAAAACACATATCATGGTTAAACCTTCAAAATATCACTTAAGTTTGCTTCTGTCACATTTATTTTAAAAATCATATCCATTATAAAAAGTGAAACTAAAAGTCGTTATTTTGCTGTGTTGGGAAACTTTCATTAATAAAAATAAAAAATATATATTTTTATAAATCTTGATAAATACGTTTAATGGATTATTCGAATTTTTGTTTGTGTCTTTTTTAAGAGAAGTAGTCAAAGATAGTTAAAATTTTTTGTCGACTTAATGAACATTTTGGCTTAGGTTTAGCCCCCTCCCACTTTGTACAGACATGTTGCAGTGTAGTTAAACAATCGGGAAAGTGGAAGTGTTTGGAAAAAATGGAAACAAAAGGAGATAACACCCCCACCCTCCGACGACATAGAATTTTCGATATATTTGGGTTTTTTGCTTGTCAGGTTTCTTTGAAGGTCTAAACATATTTTCTCTTAGACCTAGACCCCCTTTCAATTTGCTTCCGACGACAATGTTTCAATAATTTCCCATGCAAATAGACGTCTTGAGGTTTAAGGATATATCAAATCTGACTAACCTTAATAACCTATCGAATCATTACATTTATTTTCTTTAAAGGGGCACTTTAAAAACTAGATGAAAAATGTCGATAAATGGAAAAACATTTTTTTAGAAAAATCACAATACAAATATGTCTCTATGAAGAATTTTTGGTATAATACACCCAAAATCAACTACCAAGGATGCTTACTGAACCTGTAATGTTAAATGGAATATAAAGATATGAAGAGTTGACAATCGGACAAAATTGGTTCAAACAAAACAATGCTGTACTTTTCTTAACTTGATTGACTGATTGATTGATTGATTGTATGTTGTAAAACGTCCCTCTCGAGAATTTTTGACTCACCGCCGGTGGAGAGCTGCAAAATTTGTCCTATACTCGGCACTTAGGGCCATTGAGTAGGGAGGGATCTTTTTCGTGCCAGCACCTACTGCGGACAGGACCTCGGTTTGCACGGACTCATCCGAAGGACCGGTCTCCACATACCACAGTGGGATTCGAACCCGCGACGTAAGGATCAACTCCTTACTTCGCGACTGTAGAGCAGATGCTCTAACCACTGCGCCACGATGGCGACTTTCTTAACTTGAGCGAATCGAATATTGCAAAAAGAAAAAAAAATATAAAAGTGGAAAAAGGGATTTCGCAAACAGTGAATATCATTTATACCATGTAAATTCTACCTGCATAAATGTGACCTATATTTTCGGATTTAATATTTGCAACAAAAAAAATTGATTGCATCAAATGATAACAATTCAAACTATCAATAACACTATTTATAAAATATTCACTTCCAATGAAATCCTTTATTTCTATCGAAAAGAAATTATATACCTAAAACAAGAAAAATGTATTTTTCCTGCGTCTCTAAAAAGTTAACTGATTTTTCAAAAACATATTTTCATCTATTTTTCTGATTTGAACATAGTTTTATAGTATTGACTCAGTTCCAATGAAGTCCTCTCTAAAGCCAATTCTTCAAAAATAAAATAAAAATGTGTTCTAATATTTAATGAATCATTTTAATTTCAAAAGCTGTCTTTCGGCTCAACATTAAAAATGAAAATAATTTACAAAATTTAAAATTTCTCCGACTAAAGGCAAAGTAATCATTAGAATACAAACTCATCATTTGATTTTTTTTTTTTTTTTTTTTTAAAGATTTCAATTTAATTGAGATCATAATTATAGATGAAAATGTAGTGTATTAAGTCCGTGCTTATAGAAAATCATTCTTTTATTATTGTAAATCAGATGTTGATTTCAAAAGCGCAAGGGAACTTTTAAAAAATCTTTAAAAGCGCAATTCATTTTAATGGTCGTGACATCAAAAGATACTCCTTTTACATTTTATATACAAGCATTCCTCACGTTGAATTTCAAACTAGACTTTTTGAAATCATAGTCAACTGCTTCTTTAACAGAGAATATTATTTGCATTATGTATTCCAAGCTCTCTGATTGACTCAAACTTGATCACATAATTAAGTATATAATAGCACGTAGAAGTGAGTTACTATTTATAGAATACAAAATGCATATCGACTTGATGTTTCAACCTTATCAAAGCGCGCTATATTCATAGAATAATTTCTCCTTCAAAGCACCTGAATTCTAATTGAGCGTTTTATGCCCTCTTCTCAGATTGATATTATTTATGGGTTTTATGAGAGAGAGAGAGAGAGAGAGAGAGAGAGAGAGAGAGAGAGAGAGAGAGAGAGAGAGAGAGAGAGAGAGAGAGAGAGAGAGAGAGAGAGAGAGAGAGAGAGAGAGAGAGAGAGAGAGAGAGAGAAACTATTAATCATCATTTTCCTTTTAAATTTCTCCTCTCAATTTCCTTTTTCCATATACAAATGGACATATTGACAAAGTTTGACTTCATATTGCAATAAATAAATCTTAACTTAATTAACCAAAAATCTAATCGTATTTAACAAGATAAGTATATTCGTTGTCCACATAAATAAATGATAATGCAACTTTACTTCATATATGCTTCGTAAATCTCAATATGCATCATTATGCCCAGCTATTAAAATACCTATTTATTTTTTCATATAACGCAGAATTTATTCAAAACTTTCTACATTGGAATACGAGAACCCTCCCTCACTGTGGCCTGTCACTCGACACAAAGATATGTCGACCACGTACAATCAAGTTACAATAGGTACTTGCATTCGTGTGTCGACTTATCATATCCCAGTGAACCTGAAATAAAAGACACCATAAATTGGTCATATCTGATTTCTACTCGGATATTTTGCGAAAAAAAAAATGTAAATGGTACCCTAATTACTTCAATTTATCAATCATCGTCTTCCCTTTCTTCTGTAGAAAAACGTCATTATCACCTGCATATGGAGTTTAATTTGATGATTCAATGCGCAAGAGCATGCTCTACGCAAACTATTATTTTTCAGAAAGAGGCAAGCTAGTAACCAACAAATTGATGAAACAAGGAAAATTTCGTTCAAAATCAGCTTTTTGCAAGTTTTACATCTTCTCAAGAAAAGGGTTTTTGATCCTATACTCTCCTCATTAACCCTTGGTAACCCAAAGTGGAAAAAGTGGGATTTCTTTTTTCAAGTTGAGATTGTAGTTGATTTACTAAATGTATGGAGATAACGAGCAACATTAAAGCCAAAATGTTCATTCAAGCAATACAATTAAGGAGCAAAGGAAATCCGAACCAAAAAATCAAAGGTGGGAAAAGATGCCGACCGGTCACACCCGCCGTGTGTCCCTTGTCATGATCGGGAAATAACGGAAAAATCCGTTGTCAATTCAGTGTATAAATAATAGACTAACAATTAGTATGAAAAACTTTAGTCAGCATTTTACTTAATAACAGATTGTATTTGCTGACAAGTCCATTGAAGCGATCATAGAACTTACGAAAGCATGACTTTAAACGAGACTATAATTGTTTATTCTTGATTCATCAACTGTTTTATCAATAACTTACCTCGTTTTATATTGTGCACATGTGGTAAGATTCGAAACTACGTGAGGTAAGCAATCCCGTCTTTTGACAGCGCCATAGGCTAAGGGTTAAGGAGGAGAGTAGTGGGTCATAAACCCCTGAAGAGCGAAGATACAATTTCTATGGGCGGCACAATTACTTTATCAGCAATTTGTCATTAGGTCAAATGCTAACTTATGTTTTCCAAATCATTGTAATGTCATTAATTTCAATGAATTTCCAAGGATTTCGGTCGATAATGCCAGGAGCTCACGACAGGCTTTATTGGTAGACAGGGTGTGCTTACTTCTTAATGGCACGTGATCTCAGAAAACAAGTAAATACATGTTATTGCTTGTGGTTATAGATTATAAATTATTGAGTTGCTATGCATTCAGTTAAACACGACTGATGAAGGTCGGTAGCACGGTCTAAATATTTCAAAAAGTATTTGAAAGTTTTTTTTAATTTTATTAGTTATTCATATAAAGTAGACAAAAGTCCGTAAGTCGTTGTATTCTCTGTACATACTCTCTATTCATACTGTAGAATGCCCATTAAACAGTTCATCTTTGGCACTGCTTTAAAACAAATTTCATACAAACAGTTAGACAACCGAGGTCTTACTTAAAATTTATATACGTTTATTGATTGACGACAGAGTTTAAGTTTTCATTAAAAATAAAGGAGAAATTATAAAATTCAGTTGAGGTGAATATATTCTTATTCTGTCAGTCACATTTTTATTCCTTTTAAGTCATTTTATAAAACAAGAATTATTACAAACAAAAATCCCGGAATCTAAAAACTCGCCTCGTACAAAGCAAAGCTTATTCAAGGTAATATCCAGATAATTATTTATCATTAATAAACGGGCAAGCGTTCCAGATAATACTTTTAAGGATTTTATCTCACAATTTTAATTGAAAAATTGGGAAGATATTTTCTTTTTTTAGAACATCAATCTGAACTAATTTCGATTTCTCTAAACTTTAATATACAATGTATAGTGTACATCATTCTTCGTAAATTGTTTTTTATTCTTTTTACAAAAAAATTCCCTTGATCTAATTTCTTTACATGTATTTACTCGGTAGATCTATGTCTATTGTTATTGATCAAGAAAGACATTCTTGAAAAAGTATTATTTTACTAAGCCAAGTCTTTAAATTAATTCAACTTTTAAGTTCTAATTCAATTAAACATAACTTAATTTTGGGCAATTTTTTAATGTTGCCACAATGTTAAAAACAAATAAAACTCTCTAATATATATATTGGCAGTATTGTTTTGCTCTGGAAAATCCAAAATATATGTTCAAAAAGTAAAATGTGTTTTGTAATAAAGATTCAAAGTTTCTCTTTATGAGAGGAGTTTTTTTCAAACGGACTTATTGTCATCATACCCTGCTTTTCAAGCGGGGGGTATAATAAAACTGATAAACAGTATTATTTTCTTGCATGTGTTTTTAACGTTCACTCTTCATGTTTTTTTAAGAAATAAAATAAAGAAACTTGTGTTTATTTTTACAAGTGAGAAAGATGTAATAAGTAGAACGACTCATTAATTCAGTACAGTGTGTTATTCCAAACTTATGTTATTCGCGTGACCTCAATTTTACATTAGATGAATTTGATGAATAAAATTTCATGTCATAATAAGCATGACCTCTTTGTTTAATTAATTGCTAGAATTTGTAAGTAGATACTTACCAATTGGTTTATAAAATGGAGACAAGAAATATGTCATTTTAAAGTTTTTATATTTTAATACGATTTTTTTAACACTGAAGACTTTTTAACCTTTATCTTTAATCTACAATTTGAAATAAATATGGAATCTTTATATTTCTATGTATATCTACTGAAAAGATGAAGTGACCCTAGGATTGAGGGTGCTATATGATTAAGTTGCACACACTATTAACTTGGGTGTAGTCAAAAATATCATTAGAAAGTAATGATTTTCCAACCTATATTCAAGACTTAATCAGGTCATTATTTGCCAAATATAGCAAGTCAAATGTATGTTTACTACAAATCTGGGTAATATTGGGTATTTTATAGGGACTTTTTATGCCCCCCCCCCCTCTAGTCTAGGATTATATAGGAATCACCTGTGATAGCTCCAACATTATCGCATAAGTGTTTCAAGAACTGAGACAGCTTAGGATATGATTTCGCCCATTTTTTTCCATCGCTCTTATATAACTCAAAAGAATATTTTATACAATACTTATTCTTTGTGTTATAGTTTTATTTCAAAATTGAAAGAAAGGTCAAAGATCAAGACCGTGGTTACACTGGTATTTTTAGAATTCGAAACAAATCTTCAAGATTTCTTATGTTTATATATTTAATCCTAGTTAATCTAGCTCACTTCTGATTGTACAGTGATGGCGGCTTGAGGTCAAAATTTACAATTTTTACTAACACCGTGTAAGTATTCATAATTGTTCATAAGAAATAAAAGAGATAATATTCAGAGGATATAAATAAGAAGTTTGTAACATAAACAAATCGAATACAGAAAAACTTCTATTTGTCAATACACTTTCTATAGTGCAGAAATGTAAAAGAACAACACGACAAAATAAGGAGGGAAGGGACAGAAAATAAAAGGAACTGTGTCAATTAATTTTTTTCATGTTAATTCTTTAATATTTCAAGGCTCTCATAGAATAAGCTGATTATGAAATCTACCGAAAGGAAAAAGAAACGCAGGGTAAAATTTTGAAGTGAATTAAATTTATTTTTCTTTTAATTTTTTTCAGTATTCCTATCCAACTTTTAAAATCATCTTTCAAAAAGATATAACCAAAATCCCATTTGATTTTGTCTAATAATTCATGAGTTATTAAGCTCATCATATGCCGATACCCCCAAAAAGTGAAAATCAAAAACGCGCATCTCTCAGAACCTTAGTTCTCCTTTGCATGGAACTCATCAGGTGTTTATCTTTCAGACGCTGGTTATATTGGGCGTGGGTAACTACGCCAAAAAATTAATCAAACGACGCGCGAATGCACTACAACAGTAAGTTGACCGGCTCAAAAAAACCAAATTGCGGAATTGTTTTCTTTCATTTTTCGTGTGAGTGTAATGATTATGATAGTCTACTGTATAAATGGCGATTTTTGTGGTTGTAAGGTGGCAATTTAAGAGATGGCAGGACTAATAACCCGCTTGTAACATGACTCTGTTTCGCGTTAACGTCATCATCACGGTTGATTGAAAACCATTCCAGGCCCTCTCTGACAACGGGTAACAAGTTTTATGGGGGAAAATTTACACAAGAAACTGCTTAGTTACCCATTGTTGCCATTTTCATCAATTGTGCAATTCGAAAACCAGACCCCATGGAACTTCTGTAAACTGTACCAATATTGCAAGAAATTCATATCGTCTCTAAATATTGAAAAACGATGTGTATACATGTACCTCAGGTGCATCAAATAGTGCAACAAAATTTGTTGACAAACTCGTCGTCATCAAAGTGCACGTGTTTGGGGCTTTTTAGCGTTTTCCCTACGTGACGTCATACATTTTACGGTTGAGTAATTCTGAACACTGATTTTGGTGCATAGAAACTAATTTTTTCATCTGACCAATTTTCGGTCATGCGGTCAAAAATTTTTTCGAATATTATGCTACCCTGCGTTTCTTTTTCCTTTCAGTATATTATCGTTTAAACAAAATAGTAATAAATGATAAGTATTTAAAATTTTAATTTCATTTTCTTTTCATAATCTTCCTGAAAAAATCAAGTAAATGATATTTGGATTGCAAATATATATGAATTTAGCAACCGTTTGCTCTTCCCAACCGTTACAATTTTGCTTTTTTATTATTGTTATTATATTTTTTTTCTTATCAAGGTATTTGGTTTCTGGTGGAGATTTTTTTTTTAACAAATTTAAGTAAATCATCCTCGAAAAGAAAGATATTTTTGTTACACAAATATGTAAATATTATTTCTATAAATGTATTTTCATCTGACACGAGCATTATATTTTTTTCATGATCGCGGTGCGTTTGAACTAAAGGAGGCAAGGTCATTTGATGGCCATGCGGTGCAATTGTACTAAATAGTGATCTTAGTTGTCAAACTTTGAAGAAGACAATATTAATTAAAGAGAATTTTACGTCATGCTTAGTAACAGTTGATATTCAAAACAAATCCTTGAAATAAAAAAAATGCAACAAAGAAACTCAAAATTACAAACGAAGTCTCTCCCTCCCTCCTTCCCTCTCTCTCTCTCTCTCTCTCTCTCTCTCTCTCTCTCTCTCTCTCTCTAAAATACACGAAAACAATTTAAGCAAATGGTATTTATTCAACCAACACAAAATATTGTGTACAAAACCATTATACTGCATTTTATGAATTTATGCTTCATTCGTACTAACAGGGTGTGTTGACTTGTAACTCTGTTACTTATTTATGTTGAGGATTACACTGGATTACCCAAGGTGGTGTACATTGTTATGCAAGGAAAAGAGTGTGAGCTTGGTTAACAACCTCAAGTGCATCTGCACTTTCAATAATTTATTTCATCTGGGAATTGGCCTCATCGTTTTAAAATAAAGAATGCATTATCATCGTTTTATCCTTTTCTGAATGTTCTCTTTAATGCATGATAAATATGATTTAAATTTGACTTATGATTACTATTATACTACTTTAGTTCATGTATGGCTTCTTATACATGTTACATAAACGACATTGACCCAATTGTGTGACTGATTAAAAAAAAATGCTTGGGTTGCAAGTTCTTTCAGATCTGAAAATAGTTCATAATCTGTCGGATCTTACACCGCATTTCCTGGAGAAAGTGAATAAGTTTGTAAGTAAACATTTGTCATGTTTGTCACACAGATAAAATTATAGATCAGATATAGAGCAGAGCATTAACACAAACTAATTATTAATTTAATATAATTGAAAAAATATAAATAACTTTTTTTATTAGCCTTTGTTACTTAAAAAGGTTAATAAAAAAATTTAATTAAATTTTTTCAATTATATTAAATTGATAATTTTGCATTACTCTCAGTTTCACTAAATAAAAATAGGATTTATTTATTTTATTATGATACTTCTTCATAAGAAGAACCTTTTATCCTAAAAAAAATGCTATAAAAAATTATAAAACTCACTTAGAACTAAAACCACAAAACTGAAATGCAATTATATTTTTATTATGTAATTAAATGCAAAGTAAACCAAATATTAAAGCAATATTTTTTGTTCATAGTGATGACACCGATGATTGATATAAAAGTTTAGAAAGCAGAAAAGATTTTATAAATAAATTAAATGTATTAGAAATGATATCGGAAATCATTTGAAAAAAATTGAATGTTAAAAAAAATATATTTAAATCTAGATAAAAATGTTAAAAGGATTATTTGCAATTTTGTTAGTGTCTCGTTCAAGAGAAGTTTAACTCGGGGACATTAATTTTTTTGGTGGATTTGTTTATATGCATACCCTATATATACACTTTTATCTGACTAAATTGTATTCTTGTCTAACTACAAAGCAGGTCCCTTCATCTTTTTATTTTGTGGAGTAAAAAATATTATGGTGCAACCGATATCAAAAACTTAAACGTCACTAATTTTCCATGCGAAATAGACGTCTTGAGGTTTAAGGAAATATCACCTGTCCTACTAACCTTATTTACTATAATAACATATATCAACTGAATGGTTACAATTTTTCGTTAAATGGACACTAAAAAACTAGATGAAAAATATCGATACATGTAAATAGAATAACATTTTTTTTAGAAACATGTAAAAAAAAAAAATGCCCTTCCTCTAAAAATAAATAAAAGTAAATTATAATTACAAACAAATATAAAACATTTCGAATAATTTTTTTATCAAAAAAATAAGCCAATAGATGATATGTTTACATTTTTATGTTTAGTATTTAAGAAAGAAATCATAATAATAAATTTAACAGCTGTAAAAATTGTGCACATGAAAATTACAAAAAAAAAAATTTAAAAATGTATACATATATAGATATGTGTTTAAAATATGCTTTAAACTACAATCAAAGAGGGCTGAAATTCAAATATTTCTGAACTATATTAAACATATTTTTTTTTTTCAATTCTTTGCGTCTTGTGAATTACATTTGCTGGATGTTCCTTATGAATATTTAGTGACTGCCTCAGGCAGATTGCAAAATAACTTGGAATTAAATATCGTCACAATACTATTATATGTCTCCATGAAGAATGTTTGGTACAATACACCCAAAATAAACTACCTAGGATGCTTACTGAACCTACAATTTTCAAATGAATATAAAGATATTAGGAGTCGACAATCGGTCAAAATTGGGTTAAACAAAACAATGCTGTACTAATGAAATATATAATTGTTTAACTTGAGCAAAACAGATACTAGTAATGCAAAAAGAAAAAATATAAAAGTGGAAAAGGGATGTCGAAAACATTGAATTCTCAGCATTATTTATACCATGTAAATTCCGCATGAATGCGACCTATATTCTTGGATCTTATATTTGCAAAAATAAAATTTTTAATTACAGCAGATAATATGTTCAAATATGTCCGTGAAAACTGTATCTTTTTAAACGTAAAATTAATAAGAATATAACAATTCAAACTATAAATAACGCTATTTATGTTATATTCACTCCCAATAAAATTTCTCCTTTATTTCTAACGAAAAGAAATTATTTACCTAAAACAATGAAAAATGTATTTTTCCTGAAATGTAGAAACCGTCCATCTCTATAAAAAAAAATGATGTTCTTTGATTTCGTTTTATTTTATTTTTATTTATTGTTCTGTTTTGGACAAATTTTTATAATATTAACAAGAGTTCCTTAAGAATTCCTCTCTAAAGTCAATGATTCAAAAATAAATAATATAAATATGTTATGATTTCATCCTATCATTTTCATTTCAAAAGCTGTCTCTCGGTGCAACTTTTAAGATCAAAATAGTTTACAAAATATTCCCCAAACTAAAGGTATACCAATCATTACAATACAAATTCATCATTCAATTATTATTATTATTATTATTATTTTTTTTTTTTTTTTTTTTTTTTTGCAAAATGTTTCAAAGGAATTGAAATCATAACTATTGATGAAAATGTATTATTAAATGAATAAGTCAGTGCTAATAGAAAATATTTTTTATTAATTATTTTCAATCAAATGTTCATTTTCAAAACTCAAAAGAACTTTTAAAAATTCTTAAAAACAGCAATTTTATTTCAAAGTCAGAGACATCAAAAGGTACTCCTTTTTACACTTTTTTAGCTCACCTGAGCCGAAGGCTTAAGTGAGCTTTTCTGATCACATTTTGTCCGTCGTCCGTCCGTCTGTCCGTCCGTCTGTCTGTCCGTCTGTAAACTTTTCACATTTTCGACTTCTTCTCAAGGACCACTGGGCCAATTTTGACCAAACTTGGTACAAAGCATCCTTGAGTGAAGGGGAATCTATATTGTTAAAATGAAGGGACATATCCCCTCACAAGGGGATATAATCAAGAAAAGACAAAAATAGGGTTGGGTCATTAAAAAATCTTCTTCTCAAGAACCTGGGCCAGTAAAGCTGAAACTTATGTGGAAGCATCCTGGGGTAGTGTAGATTCTAAATTGTTCAAATCATGACCCCCGGGGGAAGGGCGGGGCCACAATGGGGAATCAAAGTTTTATATAGAAATATATAGGAAAAATCTTTGAAAATCTTCTTCTCAAGAACCACTGGGCCAGAAAAGCTGAAACTTATGTGGAAGCATCCTGGTATAGTGTAGATTCTAAATTTTTCACATCATGACCCCCGGGGGAAGGGCGGGGCCACAATGGGGACTCAAACTTTTACATAGAAATATATAGGAAAAATCTTTGAAAATCTTCTTCTCAAGAACCACTGGGCCAGAAAAGCTGAAACTTAGTTGGAAGCATCCTGGTATAATGTAGATTCTAAATTGTTCAAATCATGACCCCCGGGGGAAGGGCGGGGCCACAATGGGGAATCAAAGTTTTACATAGAAATATATAGGAAAAATCTTTGAAAATCTTCTCAAGAACCACTGGGCCAGAAAAGCTGAAACTTATGTGGAAGCATCCTGGTATAATGTAGATTCTAAATTGTTCAAATAATGACCCCCGGGGGAAGGGCGGGGCCACAATGGGGAATCAAAGTTTTATATAGAAATATATAGGGAAAATCTTTGAAAATCTTCTTCTCAGGAACCACTGGGCCAAAAAGCTGAAACATATGTGCCCATGGAAAGTTCATGGGGTAGTGTAGATTTCAAAATGTCTCAATTATGATCAGTGGGGTAGGGTGGGGATGCATTATGTATAACAAGGGGGAAATCTGGTAAAGAACAGAATGGTCAAAGCTTCTCAGGTGAGCGATGTGGCCCATGGGCCTCTTGTTATTCAAGCATTCCTCGCGCTGAATTTCAAACAAGACTGTTTGATATCATAGTCAACTACTTCTTTGGAAGTTACGAAATTTTCCCATATTGTGATTGGTCATCAAGAAAATTTAAAAATGATTCTGATTTAACACACATTTGATATTTAAGGGACATTAGAGTTCCTCATCGACAACATTCATGTAGTCTTGTAAGACCAGAACCTCTAGCAAACCGTTGAAAATTCTCATGGCCATTAAATGAATAAAAGTTCCTTTAATATCTGACTTTTTCATATACCAATATTCGTATCAAATAGAATTAATTTTAAAAAAATATGAACTGAGAAGAAAACACTTGCTGTGGCATTTCAACAATTTTATTGTCTATTTATTTTAGTTTTATAAGCATTAATGTGATAATGTTTAAGGTTATAATGTGTTATTGGAAACATATCATTATGCTATATTAATGAAAGTATCCTGCCTAAATTCCAATATCTATGTAATTTTTTTGTTACTAACATATTTGTTATTTGAGGACCGAATTGGAAATAGGTGTTGGTTTTTTAAAAAAGAGAAGCTTTTATGGGCTATCCTTAGGTAATACATATCATCTGTATGTCATGTAACTTATATAATAATAATCACATGTTATAGGCTCAATTATATCTTTATTTAGTAGCATCGTGCTGAGATAATGGGTGTTTTTTTCTATAAGTAAGTTAATCTGTAATGTTATAAATGTGAATCATGACATTCTGTGATATAATTACATGAATTAAATGAAATGAAATGAAAAACACGACATTTCGATAAATCAACAACACAATATCAATTAACAATATGTACATACACCAATATCAGCAGTTTTGTTTAAAGTCATCATTTTGTAAGTTCTATGGTCGATACAATAACAAATAATAAATCAGCAAATGCAATTTAATATTAAGTCAAATGCTGACTCATTTTTTTTTCATACTGATTTTAGGCAATTATTTACACACAGAGCTGTCCACGAATTTTTTCCGATCATGACAAAGAGCACACGGCGGGTGTGACCGGTCGGCAGGGGTTATTCACTTCTCCATGGCACCTGATCCCATCTCTGATGTTTTAGAGGTCCGTGTTTGCTCTGCTCCTGTTTTGTTGTAGTGTTTTATGGACTTTTGGGCTGGAATACTGTTCGTTATCTCCATACATATAAAGACTATAGATGATAAAGACCATCTAATAACTAAATTGTGGAACAAATGTCTTTATCTTTTCCATCGTCAACTTTATTTATGTAGAAATATCCCGCTATTACCTGCTTATAATGTTTATGTGTCCAAACTTATTCGAAACTCGAAGCATGCTCTTTGTCCAATAATTCTTTATACCGAGATAGGCTACTGACAAATAAGCTGGTGTTACAGGGATTTCAACAACCCCGTTTAAAGTCGGTATTTCGTAAAAAAAAAAAAAAAAAAAAAAAAAGTTGTCGTTATAATATCAGTATGCAAATTTTACCTTTAATTGGTCATATATATGCTGACTTGTTTTTACTTATTGTTCGGCCTTTGTTTTTATGCTCAATTTGACCACGGATAGTTCTGTCCACCAGCTCAATATACTGTAAACCAACTTTTATTCGCGTGTGATAAATTTTCACGAAGTTCGCGAGAGCCTCGTCATCGCGAATATTTCTCGCCGCGAACGGATCCTTAAAGTCTCTTTTTGTATTGAAAACAGTTCTAAAAAGGCTTGATCGCGAATATTAATTGTCGCGAACTAGTTTATCCATGGTAAATCGCGAAATAAAGTCGTCGCGAATAAAAGTTGGTTTACAGTATAGGGCTCACAGAGGGTGTGATCGATCAGCAGGAGATAAAACTAATCAACAGAGAATACTTTCTCCTACAGTGGAACGTTTCATGTTCTCTTCACACATTTGTATTGTTTTAGAATTTTTTGTGATGAATCATCTTTTTCTTTAAAGATTCTCCTCTCAGTTTCCTTTTTCCATATACATATGGACATATTCTGTTGAATTTTGACTACGTTTAACTTCATTTTGCAAAATATGAATCTTAACGTAATTACTGTAGTCAAAAATCTACATGTATTCATACCTAACAAACATAATTTTTATTTGTTGTCCACATAAATGATAGTGTGAGTTCACTTCATATATGCTACTTAAATCACAAAGAGTATCATTATGCCGCGTTATTAGACGATCTACTTATTTATTTATTCATACATGTACATGTATAAAGCACAATTTATTCAAAACTTTCTAGATTAGAAGACAAAACCCCTAACTGTGGCCTTTCACTTGACATGAAGATATGTCGACAACGTATAATCAAGTTACAATAGCTACTTGCATTTATTTGTCGATTTGATAAATCCCAGTGAACTAGATATGAAAGACACCATAAAGTTGGTCACATCTGATTTCTATTTGGATATTTTGAATAAATGGTAACCTGATAACTTCAATTTATCATTCGTCAACTTCCCTTACTTCTGTATTATTATCACCTGCATATGGAGTTTATTTCTTGCAGCTGTTTTAATGCGCAAGAGCATGCTCCACACGAGCTATGGTATTTCAGAACGAAGCAAGCTATTAAGCAACAACATGATGAAACAAGGATAATATCGCTTAAAATCATCGTTTTGCAAGTTCTACATCTTCTCAAGTCAAGGGTTTCTGATCTTCTACTCTCTTCACAATCCCTTGGACTACGGTGTGGCCACATGTTGGAAAAGTGGGATTTTTTTTCCTAAGTTGAGATTGTAGTTAATTTATTAAATATATAGAGATAAAGAACAACATTCAAGCCAAAAAGTCCATTCAATAAAAACAAAACAGGTGCAAAACAAACGCCAACCTCCAAAAATTCAGAAGTGAGAAGGGGTACCATGAAGGATTGAGCACCACCTACCAATCGGTTACACCCGCCCTGTCGGGTGCTCCTTGTTATGATCTGGAAATAGTTTTTAAAAAAAACCTCGACCACTCGGTGTGTAAATAATATAAAAGTATGTAAAATGTCATTCAGCATTTCACTTAATAACAGATTGTATTTGCTGAAAAGGTCATTGAATCGAACATATATAGAAATTACATAATGATCGCTTTAAACGAGACTGTTGATATTTTTGTTTCATCAACTTCTTTGTCAATAACTTACCTCGTTTTAGAAACTGTGCACATGTGATAAAATTTGAAAATTATCATTACGTGAGCAATCCCGTCTTTTGACAGCACCATAGACCAAGGATTTGTGAGAAGTGGCGGGTCAGAAACCTTTGGCTAACGAAGATGGCTATCGATAAAATGTTCTTATCAGCAATCAATCATTAGGTCAAATTCTGACTTACGTTTTTCAAATTGTTAGACCATGAATTTCAATGAATTGCAATGGATTTTGCTCGATCATCACAATAGCACCCGACGGGTTTTACCGGTAGACAGGGTTTACTAACTAGTGAAGTCATTGTATTCTCTGTGCATACCCTTTATTCATATTTTAGAATGACCATTAAACAGTTCATCTTTGGCACTGCTTTAAAAATCTTTCATACAAACAGTTAATTAAAAAACCGAGGTCTTACTTAAAATCTATATACGTTTATCGATTGACTACAGAATTTGTTTTCATAAAAAATAAAGGAGAAAGTATAAAATTCAGTAAATGTGGATATATTTTCTTATTGCATCAGTCATGTTTTAATTCCCCTAAAGTCAATTTATAACACAAGAGCTATTACAAACAAAAATCTCGGAATCTAAAAGTCCTGCCTCGTACAAAGCAAACCTCATTCAAGGCAATATCCAGATAATTATTTATCATTGATAAACGGGAAATCGTTCCTGAGAATACTTAGTACTGATTTTTCCCCAAAATTTAATTGGGAATTACTCTTAGAACATCAATCTAAAGTAGTTTTGATTTTTCGCGACACAGCTTTAATACTGTATATATACATTATATAGTGCACATTGTGTACACCATTCTTCGTAATTTTTTTAATAAATTTTACACAAAAATATCCCGTGTTCTCATTTATTTATTTTTCTCAGTAAATCTATACTCGGTAGATCAATGACTATTGTGTACCAGTTTTATAAGTGACAAGGAGAAGAAGAACGACTCATTAAATTCAGTATACTTTTCCAGATTCAATGTTATTCGTGTGACCTCAATTTTACATTTAATAATCTGATGAGAAATAAGTTCTGCCTTAATTAGCATGTCCTCATTGTTTAATTGATTTCTACAATTTATAAGTAGATACTTGCCGATTTAATTTTACATCTAAGTATCTAGCCGTTGATATTTGCGCCAAATGAGGCCGAAAGTTAATGCTGGTCAAAATAAAATAAAATATAGAGATAAGAAATGTGTCATTTGAAGTTTTCATATTTTAAGATGATTATTTTTTTAATACACAATCATTTTTAAACTTTATCTTAAATCTGCAATTTAAAATAAATTTTAGAATCTGTGTATTTTTATGCACATCTACTGAAAAGGTGCAGTGACCCTAGATTTTAGAGTGCAATATAATTTACTGGCATGCACTATTAACTTGGGTGTAGTCAAAAATATCTTTTAAAAGCAATGATTTCCCAACTCATATTGAAGACCTCGTCGGGTCATTATTCTTCATACATAGCATGTCAATGTATATTTGCTACTAGTCTGGGTAATAATGGGTATTTGTCTGAATATTTTATAGAAATTTTTCATGACCCCCTAGTCCTGGGGTATATAGGAATCACCTTGTCTGTCTGTCAGTCTGTTAACCCGCCTGTCCCTGCAATCTTCTTAGGGCTAAAACTTTGAAGAAACCTGAAAGTTCATACTTAGTACAGAGATTGATTATCACCCGGCGGTTTGCTTTTACCTTGACCATTGGTCATTCTTGCAAGTTAAAGGTCACTGACTGAATACGTATAAAATTCCTCCAATTGTTACAACTTTGTCTTTATAATGCAGAATCAATGGAAGCCCATACTCAGTACAAAGATAGCTAATGCTGAGTTGTCATGACCTTGACCCAGGGTCAAAACGCCAGGTTCAAGATCACTGATAGAAAAGTAGAATTTTTGCCCTGTCTGGAACTTTATAATGGAGAATCGTTAGAAGATCAAACTTGGTACAGAGATTGTGAATGACCTGAGGGTGTCTAATGACCTTGACTATATCATTCCAGCAAGGTCAAGGTTCTAGAAAATTGCCAGTTTTGTTCCCACAAAGAAAATCCGATTTGCTGTCACACTGACATTTTTCTATTTTTTTTTCAAAATTGAAAGAGAAGTCAAAGATCAAGGCCACGGTTACACTGGAATGGTTAGAATTTGAAGCAAATCTTAGATCTTTTTTTTTTTTAAATATTAATTACTTTTTTAATCCTAGTCAATCTAGCTCACCTCCGATTAACAATGAGGCCGCTTAACTTCAAAATTTACAATTTGTAGTCTGGTGCAGGAGACTCACTTACAACCCTGTAAGTATTCATAAATAACCCTGGTCATCAAAAATAAAGGATATCATATTTCAGAGGATGTAAATATTAATTCATAATAAACAATCTCTGGTCAAGATTTCATAGATATGGAATAACTTAATTATTTTTTTTAATTGCCTGCAGTTGGATGAACTTTTAGTTATTAATTTCAGCCCTTGTTATCATCTCTATATTCTAGAAGTTCTGGACAACATGCTAAATTATTCATTCAGCACACGAGGACTTTTCATATAAACTCAGCTGCCTCATTTGTCATAAAATCCGATCGATGCAGTTTTAGATTCATGTTAAATTTATTGCACAATAGATATAAGCACTAAAGCAAAAACCAAGCCAAACAGGTCTGTTACAAAGGAGAGTGTATATATACAAAACTCGATCATTCATCTGGGATGGCTACAAGCTTACACACATTTTAACATAAACAACACAATATACATTCAGCATGGCTCACTTCACTGCCTCCTAGATCCCCTTTTGAACCACATAGTTCCAGATTCTTTTTTTAGCTCTTTCACCTGGTGTATAAATTACTGTAACCTGACATCTTCGGTCAGTCAAGGTCGTAGACTCGAATTTATTGCGGTGAAAGGTCAACTGTATATAAAAAAGTGCACATGTTCTCAGAGAACGGATACATGTAGAAGGATCGATAAAGGCTAGTATGTCTATGGAAAAATTATTTTATCAGGAAATAGTTGAATAATTATCTCTTATTGACAAAAAATGCTTTAAAGATATCATATGGGGAGACTGAATTTAAGTTCCCTATTCTACATGTTCTATAAAACAAGGAAAGGAGAAGAATTATTAACTGCAGGCGGAGTACACGTGTACTAGGCGTACTTTGGCTCGGTAAATCAATTATTGTCCCAATGTAAACAGGCCTTTACATAGAAAAGATGTGTGATATAATGGTAAGTAATATTATTTTGTATTTACATTACTATTAATTCAACATTATTTTCAGACCAACTTACGTAAACAAAGGCCATTGGGGGGAGGGGGCATATCATATGGTCAATCGAAGAGCGTTTAGACACTTTCTAGAGTCTAGACAATTGTCTGACTCGGAAAAATGAATTTTTAAAAGTAGTTCATTCTCTTTGGATAAATCCAATGCTAAATTATTTTTAAATCCTTGCGGGGGTGTTTAATTCCTTACATAAACCGTGTGACTGCTTATTGATTGGTAAGGCGTTGCGACAAGTAGATTTGTTTGAAATGGTTTGGTTGAATTGTTCATTTAATGAAACATTTTACTGTCAAGGTAGACAGAATTTCAATACTATGTACACGTTGCTATCAACAGATCATGAAGAGCAACAATGTTTAAGTACACGTGTACTTAGTGTCCTTAATTCTGACATATTCCATTCTATCGAATAAAATTTGCAACTAGAATACGAAAGTTCCTCATATATTAGTAAATTCATCGCATTTGTGGTCTTCACGACAATTTTTTAAAAGTAACAGTATTTCTTCCTTTAAAGGAAGGCAAATTTGCAGTAGGATTCCTAAATTATACTAACAAGTCTCGAATTATGATTCCTGTATTTATATATATACAGATTTTGTGATATAAAAATATCAGATGAATGTACCAGCGGCAACAAAAATGTCAGATAAAAAGTATAACACAACGTTTCGATTATACAAATTTTCCTCGGGGGTACGTGGCAAACGTTTCATAACTTCTAGTTTCATAAATGATATTAGTATTGATTGTTTACACTAGACAATTAACTACCTAATGAGCTCCTTTGGTACAAACAATGAGGTTGCATAGTGCTTTATGAAAATTTCATTACATCACAAAAGTAAAGCATTACGCGCTAAGAACTCAAGCATTTAGCATAATATTTTTAAAAATATATCTAGAAATCTTCGCACACTTTGCAGTCACTTTGGACTTATTATCACTGAGTAATGTCATGGTCAGATCTATACTTCAAGGTGAGATATTTCTGAACATAATGCGGCATATTTCGAAAGACTTTACCTAAATACATGTAATACAAAGCACCCTGTAAATGGTAGGCAGATTTCTCAATTATTTGCGTTTTTATTGCATTAGATCTATATACTTTATATAAAGGCAAGGCAAATATTTTTGTCATTTTTTATTGTTCTTCTTTATACAGAAGATTTATATTACGGGTATTTGGAAATCAGATTCATTTCAAAATTTAAAAAAAAATTATTTATTGTTCTTTAAAACATTTCGCAATAAGACTCAAACAGATTTCAAAATTTGTTATTTTGAAATTAACCTCTGGGAATATTTTTAAGTGTTTTCACATTAATTTTAAACTTTAAAATCTTAGACCTAAAAGTAACCTTGTACTTTAGGAACAAAGTACATGTGCTATCAGGCGTTTAGACATAACATTTACGCATGTATACACACTGCTACCACTTTTCTAACTGGATAAATTTTATTTACTACATGCACGCTGCATTTTCCACATTCCCGGTTCCAGAGAGAGAGACAGAGAGAGAGAGAGAGAGACCACGTTTCTTTACTTACATCTAGAGTTTACACGATATAAAGTTTGACATGGAAATCATTCAATTGATAAGATAAATATCTTCAATAACGTCAGAGAACATTCTAAATCGGATGCACAAATTAATGTTTATTTCTTCAATTATCCCTTTAAAATTCTATCGCGTATGATCCAACATTATTTTTATTTTTATTAAATTGTTAGAAAATACAAGACCAGGGAACCCGAGATTCTGAGTTCTTATTTATCGTGACCCAGATTTTTGTAAGGGCGATATACCCCGGTACATGGTCCGAAAAATATCAACAGGAGTCATACACGTGCATAATTACGATTTAAATCAACAAAGGTATATTGAGACACAGAAATGGCCTGGGATATACCTAGCTTTCAAAAAATGATCTATAATGTCAACTGAAGCGATGATCGATAAAAGAAAGAAAATAGAAACTGCATCAAAATTTGTCCAAAGTTATTAAATTTCAAATTTGAAGCTGTTTATAATATTCTTAAAATCAAAAGTACTTGGAAAGAAATATGTAAAAATATCTTATTTCTCATTCGTTAATATCGTAAAAGTAAGATATTTTAATTCTAAAAGTTATTTATTCTTTACACATTGATTGCAAAAAATGGGAAACTAGCAGACAGAAACGACTTATACATACAATGTTTCTTTAAGGGTGATTCTCATTCGATATATATATACGTTTATATATGTATGCATGTTCCATATATTTTTCTTGAAAAAAAAAGGATTCCACTAAACTGCACCACCACAATATATAGATCATATATCATTCAGAAGTTTTATAACAAATAAATCATAACTGTTTTAAAATGTTTATAAATCTAAAGAGACCTACTATATAGATAAGATATAAATTTGCATTTATTTTTTTTCTTCTAAATTTGAGTGCATAAAGTGACAGAATTGATATCAATGTAGAAGCAGGCCGGGGAGATCCAGTTATTGACTGAAGGTGTGTTTTCAAGGACGTGCCATACTTAACTATTTCATATCAAGATATATGGCTCTTGTGTGAGTACACGTGTACTCGAATTGGTTAAAAAGGCCACCTCATGTAAAGTGTAATTTTAAGTAATTAATAATTAATTTCGATAAATAGGAGTTATTTTCCCCCTTTTTTCTCTTCTATTTTATTTTTTATTTATTTATTTTATTCTTTTTTTTTTTTTTTTTTTTGGATAGAGAAAAGTATAAAAGTGTAAACATATTTCCTGTATGTGGACAGACAGTAAATCTTATCTAGAGGGCTGACAAAACAAACAAATTCTATTCTTTACAATTTCTGGCACATTTAAGTTGGAGTTTTACAAAATATGTATGCATCGGTGCATGCAAAAGAAAGATACTCAATAACCTTTACTCAATAAAGTTTTGAGATATTTTTTCCGCAATTTCTTTTTATCATTAAAGGTACATTGCAGAGAAAAAAAATAACCTCTCATTAAAAATAGGCGTTCAAAATGCTCATCCTTTTGCAAGTGAAAAAAAACTGCATGTAATTTTGCATTTATTTAAAACCACACACCATATTTCGAGCAGTGGAAAAAAGGTTAATTTTGTATACCCCAAAAGAGTTTAAATTCTGGATTCCTTCATCGAGACCACGTATATTAGTGACACAATACACGATGACAATGTCTGATCATCAGCCAGGGATTCGTGTAATATTTAATCCCCCCAAACGCAGTCCTCCCAATTATGTGCAATGTTACGGGGGATACTGCGTCACTACCCACTTTAGCGTTACCCAGCTCTTGTGAACCCTTGTCTGATGTTCTTATTAAGAGGCCTGCGGTCCGCAATGCTCACTTCTGATTAACAATCTATGGCGGCTTTCTGTTGAAGTTAATATTTTAGTCTCGTTCTTTGTAAATCTTATACTTTCTCCTAACTCGGAGGCATGAGATTTTCTCTTAAAAAGGACCACTTCGTGTGTTGTTACCTCGGCCACAACACACGGAACTGATCTGAACAAGATGAAATCTACATTACATTCGGATACTTACATAGTATTAATGAATTATAAGTAATAAAACTTGTTTTTCTAACTGTGGACATACAGAAAATTTGATTATTTTTCATGGATATTCCCCATATAAAATTCCAGTTATTTTCCCACCCTTGCCCCTCGAAGTCGAAACTGGAACTGAATATTTGGCCATTACTATGACTAGCTTTACTCTTTTCGTTAAAAGATCTTCGTAAAACAAGTTCGTAGTTATTTCAATGAAAATCTAGTCTAAATTATCTTTATAACCCTTCTACGTATTTCACGACACTTATTTTTTTTTTTTACGAGATAGGTATTTGGTATTTCTAATAAAAATTTTCACGAATTCTGCTTATCGCTGTTTATAATTTATACTTGAAAAAATAAACACAAGAATGGATTTTTTCGCGCAAGGATTGACAAAGGAAGACATTGATTACAAATTTAGAATTAGATTTCAGTTCAGGTGAGCTAAAGTCGTATTGAGACCATGCTCATCTTTGCACTATGTGGGCTCATTTGTGTAATCTGAAAACCACGAATTCCTCTTAAACGTAAACAACATTCCAACTTTGAAAGAAAAAATTCGATATTTTAACATTCTGTAGAGTATATAGAAAAAATTCAAAAAATTAAACACATTATTCATTTTATTAATTAATGTGGCGTTTTATTGGTAAGTGTAAAGCCTACATATTTACTTTTAATACGCTATTTATCATTTTAAAGATATAAATTAAAGAAAATATACATTTTTGGCGATTGGTATGAATTTTTGACAATACTTAGCTTTTGATAAATGAATTCAGTTTTCCTAGAAATGTTTTCCCTTAAGACAATGATTTATCAGAAGGGTGAAACAATGTGACAAGGAAATAATTAATTCAAATCTTGATAAATCTAGGCAATTTAGTTCACCGAGTCAGTGCATGGGCACTAAGAATTTGACTTCTTCACCAGAAGAAAAAAAAACTATAGAATACACAATCTGCCTGCATTTGAGAAACCTAGTACGATAGTTCGCGTTATTTTTACCGCGCTAAACTTGTAAATAATTGGGCTTATCGTCTGAGTACGGGTGTACTCGATTCCCGGGTCACTGAGACGTATAAGAGCTGCATACTCTCGGCTCCTGTATTCAGTCTCCGGTGGTCGCTGCACAGTTACGTGTAGAGATATTGCTCTGTATTACCGACCTAATGTCGTCATTTAAATTTACCAAGGATTGCTATAATTAGACTTGTCCAGGTTTTATAACATCGGTATTTAAAGGTGATCAGAACGTGGTCATCGAAGTTCGAAGACGACATTCCTTGTGTAAAATTGAATATTCTGGAAGATTATAAATTTTATGTTTGTTTTTCTGGATTTATATGAGATAGATTTTGACTGTTGAGAGGTAATACATATTCATTTAGTATTGATATATTATGAATTAGTTTTTATTTCACTTACCAAATGCGCTGCTCGTGGTAACTCTGTAAAAACTTTGGTCCCAGTATTGAATGTCGGTTTTTGTTTCCTGAAACAAACCATTCACAAATTTAAAGTTAGCAATTTCTGAGTAAATCATAACAGTCTTATTGTAAAATTTTCTTTAGAAATATTTTGCTTTAAAGTAAGTTTTTTTTTTCTTACAAATCCCAAACACGAAGAATTTCTTTAAAATAAAGATAGAGTTTGGCGAATATTGTGATCCAATTATACCAAGAGATGCATATGAAAGATATTGTATTAATTGTCTTGTTAAAGATGAACATCATTTTTTTTTTTTATACAACTACAAATGGAATTTTGTTCACTTTTTAAACAATACCTGTATATCTTATGAAATTATTAATTCAGTAGATGTTAAATCAACAAGAATTATTTGTAACTTCATACGTGACGCATTTGATATAAGAACATTTGTGCGAATATATATTTGTTTATTGTATGCATGACTTGCGCCACATGTGGTTTTTGTCAAATTAATTCAATAAATACACATGTACATAAATAAATGTAAATAAAGAAAGAAAGAAATAATACTTTCAGTAGAGAATAATTAAACTATATGAATTTAAACTATATGAAAGCAAATTCCATTTAAAAATCCAATTTGTAAAATACAGATTTTTGTTGTGGACAACTTTGATCATTAGAGACCGCTTTTGAAAATTAGTTTTTCTTCTATAGCTATAAAAATAATGGCGACTACAACGTACTCACGTCGTCTGCTGAAGTTGAAACTGATTCGTCAGATGAAGCAGACCAGAGAAAGTATGACGGCTTCAAATGCCGCCTTACCTCTGGAGGTTCTGTTCGAGTCCCCAGCCCCTTCGGACACCAAATCTACAGGACCAAAACCATTCGACGAGCTCCCGGGCCCCAAATCTTACCCACTGATTGGAGGAATTCGCAATTACCTTCCTGGAGGTAATTTTACACATGGAAATTTACGTGTTCAGAATTTATTTGGGTAGGGTCTCCATTTTCATTTTGAAGAAATTTATTTTTTTGGTTATGAATTAATAAATACCTGTTACGCTTTTGATAGGACGCTTTTACAAGAAGCAGTTCATGGATATGCATAAAGAATGCACCGAGGAGTATGGATCTATTTACCGGGAAACAGTACTCCCGGGAATTGAAATGGTACACATAAATGATCCGAAAGACTTTGAAGAGGTGTTCCGAAGCGATGCAAAACATCCAATTCGCCAAGCTTTCTTCATGCTTGCACATTATAACAAAAAATACAACGGAAATGTACAAGGACTTTTAACCAGGTATTGCTTTTGTGATATATGTGAATTTTTTAACACAGTTTATAATTCTATTGTTCTTTGACAAATATATAAATTTATCTCTTTCCTTTTTACGTCTAGTCAAGGGAATGACTGGCGTGGGATAAGGAAAAAAGTCCAACAAAAGATGCTCCGGCCTAAGGCGGTGGCCTCTTACCTTCCAGAACAGTCTATAGTAGCAGACGAACTCTGGGATCACGTGATATCATTACGTAATCGTGAAAAGGAACTGACGGATTTGCGACCGGAACTCGACAAATACGCGGCAGAATGTACGCAAACATAAGATTCCATTCCAAAAGCAAATATGAATTAACATCTCAATATCCTTTGAGGGGTTTAATGTACATGTTGTATGTAAAATTTCTTCTCGTTTCAGGCGTCGGTGTGGTGTGCTTTAACAAGCGTCTAGGTGCTTTCAAAGACCTTTCCCCAGAAAGCGATGCCCAGAAGTTCATACAAGCCGTAAGTGTTGTGATGGACATTAGCCAAAAAGAATTTAAGCAGTTACCATGGTATCGACTCTGGAAGACACCATCATTCAACAAGCTAATCGAAGCACAGAGCTTCATTCGAGAGTAAGTATGAATATTATATGTATAAAATAAATGTCTTTCTATGGATCAACCGATTAATATGAAATTTATGACCTTTTTGAAATTTTTTTGGTGATTTTACTGAAAATGAAACCAATATAGAACTTTAAAACTAAAAATCTAGTAAGCTTGTTTTCTATTTGATTTTTAATTTTTTTTAAAAAAAAATCAAAGTATGGTTGGCGAAACAAACAATTTTTCATGTTTGCTTCGTATCTTGACCTCAAACGCGACGTAAAGCTTAGCCTTTTTGCACTGATAGTTTATTGAACTTTTGCTATCTTTCTTAACAAGAATGCTTAACTTTTTCGTACCATGACCCTACTTTTTTTTTAAATGACGATGAAGATACCAGTATATCAAGGCGAATGAAATTATTTAAAACTTTCAGAATCTTTTGTTTTTAGGATTGCTGTAAAATATTCCAGAGAGGCTTTGTCTAAGATCGGGAACGACGCCTCCTTTGACGGGGAACATGGCGACCTGATCCCCTATTTACTGTCCAAAACCTCTTTGTCTGAGAGGGAAGTCCTGACCGTCATCTGCGAGTTCATTTTTGCGGGGGTGGATACCGTAAGTGCAGAATTCCCAGTGTCAGATAAACACATCAAAAGTTGACGCCAAGAATTTGTAAACATAAAACATGCATTTGTGCAAAAGATTCTTGCACTTTTCCCGAGTATTTTAAAAGTTTGATGTTATCAAAATTTCCTTCATCTGATTTTGATTTGCTCTGTGTTCCTTAGACGAGTCACCATTTGTCCTTCGTCATGTATCTATTGGGGAGGCATCCAGAAATCCAGGAAAGGTTATACCAGGAAATCAAGATCACGATTGGTGACAGCGAAGAAATAACAGATTCACACATTGGAAAAATGTCATACCTGAAAGCTGTGACGCGGGAAACGCACAGGTAAAAAAAGCAATAATTTACATTGCTTAGGATAATATGTCGATCTTGACCTTTTGAATTTAGGTTAACTGCCTTGTATAATGTTTCAAAACACTACAATGTCCCCTTTACAGGCTTTTACCGGTAGCTCCCGGGAACATCCGAACTTCCTCGAAAGAAATGGTTCTATCTGGATACAGAATTCCAGCTGGGGTAAGAAGAACTAGAATTATCAAGCCGCTTCTTTAAATTTCCAACTAACAATAATATTATATGTACTATAGCAAAATAGTGTCGTTTTAAATAAAGTATTAAACTATCGTGGTGTAATTTTTGATAAACAGGTACAAATTGCAATGCACCACGACTGGGTTTGCATGCAAGATGAACATTTTGAGGATGCTCAACAGTTTCTGCCAGAAAGATGGCTGAGATCTAGTGAGAGCAAGACTGATGCACACCCCTTTGCTTCGGTTCCATTCGGGTTTGGTCCTCGGGCATGCATCGGTAGAAGATTCGCTGAGCAGGAAAGCCACATTGCTCTCATCAAGGTATCCATTTTAATTACAAATCTTCTATTATTATTAATTTTTCTAGAAAAGGGGAGGGGAGAAGAGGTTTTCTGTTCAAAACAGGACCTAAAATATTTGAAAACTATTTTCCAGCTGTTGAGAAATTACCGACTGGAATACACAGGCGAGGAACTGCAGAAAGATTGTAATATAACGTACACGCCCATGAACAACATGACCTTCCGGTTCCACGAGCGATGAACTCATGACGTCATACATACTCTGCTCATAGAGGTTCATTTAGCAAATATTCCCGTCCGGTATGCGAGACCACAGAAATGCAATCGAAGACCAGAGACAGCGGGAAAAACTAAGATATGCATAGTCAGAGTGTACCAAAGTCCTGATGGATGACCAAAGCGATTTTACAATAAACATTTCGAACTATTTTTCAAAACACTTAGGCTTTAACCTGTATATATATACATGTATATCTAGTTATAACATACTACGAAAAAAAAATCCAAAATTGATTTATGTATATATTAAATGTAATATTGAACTATTGACTTTTTCCCTAAATATCTGAATCGCTTCTTTGACCTAGAAGTATTTTAATCCGTTTTAGTCATGCAATATCAAGTCCATGGACTTCTTTTCAAAATTAAAAGAAGTATTTTTTCCGTAACCACTGATTTCTTTTCAATAAATATGGTATGAATCAAAATGGAGAGAGAGAGAGGGGCATCAAAACCTGTGAACCAAAACCAGGCCTGAACGTTTATTTATATCAATAATATATTTCCCTCTACACCTTTAAATTAATTGCCTGTGTTGCTATTTTTATAAGCTGTTTACCTGGTTTGTTGCTGTAAGGTGGAGTTTAATTGATCTTACATTTAAAATACATCATTCCAATCTACTTGGCATTGGACATTCATAATGGGCGTCTATTAAGAATAAGACCAGCCACCTTAACCATGTACCAAACATTTTCAATTAAATGTTCCCTAGATATACTTACGAGAATGCCCTCTGACCTTTAGTTTTAGTTTAAAATGAAATTTCAAATGGGCTAAATCAGAAAATGTATAAAACTTATGCTAATTGTTCAAAAAAATATTACCAATTCAAGAAGTCTGTACAGTAGACTTAAAGATATACTTTTAACAATGTAGTTTTACATGTTATCTGCCAGATAATTAGCGTCCAAATACTAGTTCACATGTTGACCCAGGGAAGATTATACGGCTCTGATTTTGCCCTACATATTCCGGGTTATGTATGTAGGTTATCTCTAATAATATAGGTTACATGCTTTATTAATATGTAAATATTCACTTCAGCCTGTTGACTCTCAGTCAACTTAACGCCCTACGCGACACAGTTTACGCAAACTTAATTCAAACAATAAAATGCTTTCTTTGGTTGTTAGTACGGGAATATTTACATCCACTGAATATTTTCTCCTTTATTTCTAAAGAAAACTCATTGCGTTAATCACTGCATGAACTACATTAGGCATGTCGCCTGTACAGATTTCTTGATCAGTGGCTGTTTCATCAATGAAACGTATAAAAACATTCGCATCATTAATACAATAATTAATCTTTTTAAGCCTACTTTAAATGATTAATTAAAACGGATATAAATATAAACAATTTATTACCGGAATTAACGGTCGCAGCTATTGCAGAAAAAAAATTACATAACCCGCTTACGCGGGTTATGTATGTATTTTTTCTGCAACAGCTGCTTCCGTTAATTCCAGTAATAACAAACACAGAAAGCATTTTATTGTTTAAATGAATGTCGCAGCTGTTGCAGAAAAAATACATAACCCGCGTAAGCGGGTTATGTAATTTATTTCTGCAATAGCTGCGACATTCATTCCCGTACTAACAACCAAATGAAGACATTTTATTGTTTATATTTATATCTGTTTAAATAATCATTTAAAGAAGGATTAAAAGATTAATTGATACGTCCGTCTTTGTGCGTTTCATTGATGGAACAGCCACTGATCAAGAAATCAATACAGGTGATATGCCTAGTGTTGTTCATGCACTGATTAATGGCAATGGGTTTTCTTAAGAAATAAAAGAGAAACTATTCAGTGGATGTAAATATTATTATATCACTGTAATGACCAGCGGCCTGTATACTGAATATCATGAAGTAAATTACACGTAATCTTATCAAGTAAATATGATACATGCAAATTAGTATTTCTTTGTATTACTTCGATTGCGGATTAAGACATTTAGTGCAGAATAATAATTATTATTATATAGCTAATAATAGTCTCTAATAAAATACAATCAAAAATCTAGAGAATTTTAGCGTTTAATATCTTGACGTTTTATTGAACGCTGATCGATGGAGTCACATTATTTATTTAACTTCAAGAATGCTGTTCAACAGTACAGAAGTAATGTAAATTAGATGTGAATACTTAATGCCAAAGGAACTTTTAGAAAATTTAAATTCACAAAGGACAAGGTATGGTATTGACCGAATCTAGCCCCTAATTTGATGTAAAAATCAAAACACAGTTAAATTTGTGAACTGATAGTTTGCAGGTACGAACTTATAATGTTGCTTGTTTTAAAATCAGCGCTAATTTTAATTCAAAGCTTACACGGAGGCTTTTTGACATTAATGGCAGCTGCTTTTCAATATAATGCCCTGTTCACACGACGAGTTTAATTCGAAGTAAATTAATGCGAAGTAAACTAATGCGAATCAAAATAATGCGAATTAAATTGCGTTCACACGACAGCTAATGCGAAGTAAACTAATGCGAATTAAAATTTTACTTCGACAGTCAGGCGTCAGTAAAGCTATTGTGACGTCATTTGCAAATCACGTCACCTTATGCAGGGGCAGATGCATTTGACATAATGTTACAGTGTCTGCACACACATTTTAGTGTTTAACACAATTTTCCTTAGTTTTTTTACTCATAAATAGCACAAATACTTCAAACTGACCACGGACGTGTGGCATTTGACCTAATTTTGCCATTACGCATGCCTCAAAATTTAATTCGAATTAGCTTCGCTTAGCGTTCACACGGAGCTAATGCGAAGTAATTTAATGCGCAGTAAATTAATTCGAATTAAACTAATTCGCATTAAATTCTCCGTGTGAACGCTAAGCGAAGCTAATTCGCAGTAACTTTACGTTTAATTCGAATTAAACTCTCCGTGTGAACAGGGCATAACTGCTACTCTTAAATATACTGTAAAACATTCTGCTTACACAAATGCTGACTGGTATTCTTTTTTATTTTATTTTCAAATTAATTATCAAGTACGGAAGCGTATTAGGGCCGCAGCAGTATCTTTTTTTTTTTTTTAATTTGTTTTAACAAATTATGAATTTGTTTAAACAAGTTACTAGTCTGTTTTCACAAATTGATAATTTGTTATAACAAATTAGTAATCTGTTAAAACAAATTAATAATTTGTTATATGTTTTTGTATAAAACATTCAGTATAATATAATAAATATTGCATGAAGTTGAGTGTAACATTGAAAATTTTCACTCCTTGAAAACCACTGTCCACCTCGGCTGCGCCTCGGTTGACAATGGTTTTCTTTGGGTGAAAATTTTCAATGTTACACTCAACTACATGCAATATTTATATAATAACAAATTACTAATTTGTTATATCAAATTATTAACTTGTTATAACAAATTATTAATTTGTTTTAACAAATGAATAAAAGATACTGCTGCGGCCCTAATACGCTTCCGTAGTTAAGCCATTATTTACACACTGAATTTGCTATGGATTTTACTTTTTTCCTAATCATGACAAGGTACACATGGCGTATATGCGACCGGTCGGCAGGGGATCCTCACTTCTCCATGGCACCTGATCCCACCTCTTATGTGTTTGGAGATGTACTCTGATTCCGATTTGCATTGTTTTAATAGGCTTTCAGCTTGATTACCGTTCGTTATCTCCACATTTACCTTTATTTTAGAAAGAAAATTGTTGCCTTGTTACCATCTACATGCAAACAGATGACACAGTGCTGTATTGTAAGGTGATGAGATTCCCAACAGGAATTTCAGGAGAAAGGACAGAGGTCTATTAACACAGTTCAATGCCAAACAATCTATTTTGATGTTAGTTTGAAAGTTTATTCTTCCTTGAATCAGGCAAAAAGGAAGCGGATTCCTGAAGACCAAGAGGATATGGAACCAGTGTTGAAAATAGGGGTAATGATATATGTAATGTAAAGCTCAACTTATCAACAGGTGACTTTTACTACTGGTCTCTACCTTCTCCACACCGTAGAATATGGATATATGGGTTACTGTTATGGGTTGAAGCGTTTACAGCATCAAATCCTTTGCATGTACTTCAAGTAGTATTGTTTACACGATTGTCGGAAAACACATCTACGGAATTAATTCATATCATTTGATTTGATAGTTAAAAGCGCTCGCTCTTCACTGCGAGCTCTAACGACAACGCCTGGGAGAAGAGAAAATCACGCCACTGCACATTCATTTGACAGAATTTTAAAATTCCGCAGTAACTTTGGACCCACTTCGTAAAGTAACGTTCTCGCGAGAATAACATCAAAAGTTAAACAAATAATAAATTTGCCTTGATTTAATGAATATATTGCAGATAAATATTCAATGAAACGGTTCTTCATTAAAATCAGCCCTGTCCAGGCTTCGGTTTGATAATGCAATGTACATAGTACGTCATGATACGCCAGAGTCTTGACGCAGTAACGTGCGGCTTGACGAGCCCGATCTAAATTAAAACTGAAAAAGTATCTGCGCTCGGTCTAACGATCTCACCGTCAACATTTTATAATTCGGCAATTTTCTAAAAGAAAAAAAAAACTCTTGTTTTAGGCAATATACACTTCATGTATATATATACATTGCTAAAATCACCATTTCATGTTTTATGACAGCATCTAATATATTATTAAAGTCATTAGTACTCTATCTGATTTTATATTAGATCTCTTTGCATTTTATCATTTACTTCATTGCTTCTTTTTACTTCATCAACCACCATCAGTAAACCGGAAGTAAAAAGTATCGCACCAATGACTCGGAAAGAGAGATTCCAGTTTCCGGTTATGTCTGCCATTAATCCTGAAAAAAATCGAAAATTTCAGCGGTTACAGGTACAAAGGGACAAGCATTTTTTTTTTAAATCTAGAAAAGCAAATGTGTTCTCAGTATTTTCAATTCTTATATTTACATGTGTACATATCATCTTCGCTAGTCAAGGGTTTCTGTTACGCTACTCTCCTCATAATCCCTTGGCGGTGTTGATAGAAGTTGGGTTTTTTTTTGTCGAGTTCTGATTGGGATTCGGTACACCCAGTCGACCAATCAGCAATTGTTTTTTGTAAATGCATGACGATATTTGCGTTCGGGATACTTCTTGACTCTTTAATCTCGGAAATGAAAAACGCAAGTAAACAATGGTGTCATCCAATATCTTCTAAATATGTGATTAAGAATCTATATTGAAGCTATAGATTTGTACTATAAAAATAAATAAACATAACTCAATTATTGCTTCTAAATTATTCTTGAAAAAAAACTTTGATTTAATTTTCTTTTAACACGCGTCTCTTTTTCTGTCGATGACGCAATCTGCGCGTACCTGATAGATTCGAGATCACGTGACGAAAACAATCCCGTCTTTTGACTTCACCGTATGCAAAGGGTTTATGAGGAGAATAGCATATCAGAAACCCTTGGCTAGCGAAGATGGTGTACATTTAGAATCAGCATCTCTTTCTCCTAAAAAAATTTCATGAAATATATAGCTTTTTTCTAACATAAACTTCAACTGATAATTTTCAATAGATTTTTTTTTAATTGAGGTGCTTCAAAAGAAGAATTCAGAAAAGGTTTATAACGCTTCAAGTTAGTGAAATTAAAACTTTTATTATATAGCTAATGAATAGTCTCTAATAAAATACAACCAAAAATCTAGAGAATTTTAGCGTTTAATATCTTGACGTTTTATTGAACGCTGACTATGTATTACGTATATGAGTATGCCCGAAACATTCCGAATACGAGCGTTCAATATCGAACGCCCCGTTGTAAACAAAAAAAGTCGTCTGGTCAAATTCTCAGAGCTAAATTAACGAAATGAAGTGGCATTTAGGTAAGATGTGTTTATTTTTCACACAAAATGAAATTATTTATTAAAAATTTAGTGCGTATTAGACCCATTAAAACCTAAATAAGCAAATCATATTGCTCTGTAGGGTCATCGGAATGATGCGATATTGAACGCTTACAGGACAGACGTTAATTTGAATACCGAGACTAATTTGAGTTTTTTAAGTTGGAGTAATTATCATAAATTATGTGAAACTGTTTTACCAATATAAAAGAGGAGTTATTGAATTTATATTTGGGAATATTGGTTCTCGTTGGCTGTTCAAATGCACTCGCAAGCTCGTGCATTTGAACAGCCAACTCGTGCCAATATTCACCAATATAAGTTCAATAACCCTATATTATATGTCTGAAAAAGTGTAAAATCCCGAAATACAGTATGCTCACCAAGACCAGGTACACTTATCGCCAATAAGAGCGCCCCTGTGACTATGACCGTACTTAATGATGCTCCCAGATTCTTCAGACCACAGCTTCTGACAAGAATGGGAGGCATGAAAACAAAAAAAGTTCCCGGAAGTGCGCCAGTAATGGCGGCGTACGCATAAAGAAGCCAAAGCTTTTCGGTGAAAGTTACAACAACTGCTGCTACTCCGCCGACAAGCATGACGATACTGTGTAGGACCGTCGGCGATATATGGTCTGCTAGTGCACCTAAAATTATTTTGCATACAACTTCTAATGAACTCAGTATGACCATGGCGATGACAACGGAAGTGTCGTCAAAACCTCTACCTTTTACAAATGCTGGATACAAAAAGAAATGAGAAGCATAACCGATCTGTGCTAAGGCCAGTGATGCACATTCAAGAGCAAACGGGAGATTTCGGAACAATTTAAAACGAGATTTGAAGACTTTTCTGAAAAATATCACACAAGCGTTTATAGGATTGAGATCAGGTGTCTTGATGAGGGAGACATTGGGCTCCTTCAGCTGCTGGGGCTGCCTTATCAACGATCCAGCGACACAGTTATTTAAGACAATCCCGCTTATGATTAGTAAGCAACCTTTCAGTCCATATTCATCGAAAAGACTTCCATAAAGGTATTGAAATATAAACATTCCCACACCACTCGCAGAGTTTAGAAGACCACTTGCTAAGGCACGGCGCTTCTCGAAATAGAAGTTCAGGACTGTGGCGCATGGTGAAATCAAAAGTCCATATCCTATCCCTAAAAGTAAAGGAACATAATGCTAATTTTATTTTTAGCTCGCCTGAGCCGAAAGCTCTAGTGAGCTTTTCTGATCACCGTTGTCCGTCCGTCTGTCTAGCTGTCGGTTCGTCAATCTGTAACCTTTTACATGTAACATTTTCGACTTCTCGGGAACCACCTGGCCAATTATAACCAAACTTGGTACAAAACATTTTTGGGTGAGGGGAAGTTGAAATTCTCAAAATGGAGAGACAAGTCCCCTTACAAAGGGAGGTAATCAAGAAAAGACAAAAATAGGAATGAGGTCATTAAAAATCTTCTCCCCAAGAACCACGTGCACTGGGTCAGAAACTTGTGTTGAAGCATCCTAGAGTAGCGTACATTCTAAATAATTAAAATCATGACCCCAGGGAGTAGGACGGGGTCACAATAGGGAATCCAAGTTTTACATTGAAACACATCGGAAAATTCTTCAAGAATCTTCTCAAGAAAAGCTGAAACATCTGGAAGCATCCTAGAGTAGTGTAGATTCTAAAAAATTAAAATCAGGACTCCAGGGAGTAGGGCCGGACCACAATAGGTAATACAAGGGGGAAATCTGGGAAAGAACAGCATGATCAAAGTTACTCATGTGAGTGATGTGGCCCATGGGCTTCTTGTTTAATTTTATTACTTTAAGGAAGCTTTAAACACTGTACACTAAAGAGTTCTAATTGTTGGATAGTTTTAGGCTATTAGTGTAATCTGCCTTTAAAAGTGAAATAGAAAAAAAATTGTTATTTACAATTAATTTCACAATTTATAAAAGACGAAAAAAATGCATAGCATTATATTAGACCAAGAATAAGTAATTGAATTCATTATTTCCATTTATTTCCCAATGTAAGTAAACAACAGTGTTTCTGTTCACGCATAGTCCATTGTCCATATGTTGAAAATGAAGTAACTGTCTTGATATGTACACCTTAACATGATATTATTTTCTCCAAATTCTAAAAGCACTTTTTGTCAGTATTTAGAGCTTCCTTAATTTTTTTTAATTTTGATACTTTGCGACATAATTAAACGTTACGTATTTTTTATCCATCAAGAATGATGGAATGTACAGAACAATGACATTTCCTTTTCGATTGAAAAATAAACCCCCATTAACATAACGTTCTAGTTTTGAGACGGGTTGATTGCTCGTAAAGATCTATTGTGACACACAAAGAAAGAGAAAAAGGTTCTGAATCACAGATCTCCAGTCCTATTTGGTCGATGATTTACCATGTTCACCCCGAGAATGTTCATATCTACTCTTTATACTTTTTTATTGAGGAAAAATATAAGGATCCTTCTGTTAACAAAAAAATTCGAAAACGTGTAAATGGTTGCAGATAGCAAGAAAAGAAACTCTATTTTACATCTTTGTCTAATGATCTTAACGAGTTACCCTTCTTGAAGCACTTCATGGCTACCTGTTATTACTGTGTAGGTCAAAAACATGACGTGTAATCTATCGACGAAGACGCTGAGGAATAACCCAGAAGCCTGAAATATCCCACCAAGGAGGAGCACTTTTCGGAACGTTGTCATTTCGCCCAAGGTACATCCAAACAGTCCTGTAGTAAAGGGAAGTAGGTTTTGGATGAATGAAATGTTATAATTTTATTATGAAAATATGCATTTAATATTTTCATGCCCCGGGATCGAAAGATCCCGAGGTATATTGTTTTTGACCTGTCTGTCTGTTGTCAACTTTAACCTTGCCCATAACTATTGAATTGGTGGTGCTATATGGCTATCATATTTCAAAGGTGTATTCCTTGTGACAAGACCTTTCTATGGGTATATGGTTAAAGTGTGGTATTTTTTTGTAAGAGTAGGTCAAACTCCAAGGTCAATGTCAAGGGCTCAAATTTTGCGGTACCTAAAGAAAGGTCTTGTCACAAGGAATACACCTGTGAAATATGAAAGCCATAGCTCCAACCACTAAATAGTTATGGGCAAGGTTAAAGTTGAAAACAGACAGGCAGAAAAACAGACAGCTAGACAGACAGACAAACAGCTAGACAGACAGGAGAAAAACAATGTACCCCCGGATCTTTCGATTCGGGGGCATAAAAATTTAAGTATTCAGTAGTTGATTATACCGGGACACATGTCACTCATATAATGAACAGAATCGTTCCTTGGAATAAGGAAGCTCCGTGTATTTCGTTTGACAGCCTTTCTGTTCTCTCATATATGATTTGCTCTAATTATAATGACTGAAATTAGAACAATTTCAGCATACGGTACAAAATAAATATTTTAACAGAGATGGACTTTGCTCAAAGAATTTTCATAGAGGTAACTGTTCTCTGACATAAATTTTACCTTATTTTACATGTAATGAATTTCAAAACGGAATATTTATGATTGAAATGCGAACATTTTTTTAAAGAGAATATTTAATCGTTGTTATTCCTTGCAGGAGTTATCTCTCTTAACGGAAGGTCATTGAAAAGGCAAAGCCTTAAAAGTATACACTAACTCTTGCATAACACAGCCAGGTATCTGTCATGACTGTTTTTTCTTCTTTCTTCTTACAAATAATAACTTTATATGTCAATCAGAATCTTTGTTTTATTATTAAAATGGAAGAAATCAGTACCGGGGTAAGTGCCTGTGATGAAGATGAAAATTGGAAAAAATGACAGATCCTGACAAATGATAAAGAATACTGATGTAGGTAATTTAAGACACCACAGCGGGTGAATACACTAGAGTAATGTGCTTATATATATTTAACAGCAGGGGATATGAACTGTGTAGCATGTGAACTGAAAATATGATTGCTCAGAAAAAAGTACAATTATTACTAATATCCTCACCGATGAAGCTCATCACCAGTGACGTCACTGACCCCACCATGGCGGTGGTCCCTGCACCACCATCATAGACCTTCAACAGTTCCACTAACAACATCCCATAGGACTTCAGCAGGCCGAACGCCAACATATTTATACAACAGCATGCTACAACACATATTAGTAGACCCGTAGTGGGCACATTCAGAATTGAGGAAAAATTGGTAACAAACCACATTCTTGATCCTGAAAATGTGGCCTATTTTTTCTACCCTCATACATATTTCAGTAAATTTTCAGAAAGCATGCAGAGAACAGTTTTGAAAATTACTCGTAATTTACTTGAAATAATAAATACAATGAAAAAAATCCTTTGTAAAGTCAATAGAAGATTTTAATAAAAATTACAACCTGTCAGTACAACCCAAGAATATCCGGTATCCATTTTCTAACATGAAAGGCACAATCAGTATGCATGATCATGAATATACGTGACAAACTCTAAGTTACATCGAGCACTAAGTACATTCAAGTCAATATACCTGTAGATGCTGCTTTTTATTTGCGGAATATTTAAAATATATTTTATATCATAATATTTCTCCCTAGAGTGACTAATTTGTAAAAATCTTTTTTATTCGTCATATTAAAAGGTTTTTTCTATTCTTACTATATATATTTTAACAAAGATATCAAGAGATGCAGATTTGTAGCGTTATGGTTTTTGTATATTTGTCTTTGACCATAACGCTACAGATCCCGTAATGCAAAAAAGATGCAATTTACGGCGCAATATTTTTTGCGCACTTTGGGGGAGAATTTTTCCACATTCCAGCATCAGTCAATTAACTACCTTTCACTTCCTAATTCTAGACACATTCTGTAGCCAATATGTATATTTTATCCACCTCCCAACCATTTATAGTTGTCTCTACAGGCAATAAACTCGCTGGATATGAATTTTCAGTAATCTAAAAAATAATTTTAATCAAGCGAGTTTATCACTTGTAGAGACGACTATAAAGGGTTGGGAGATGGATAAAATATACAGATTAGTTAAATAATGTGTCTAGAATTAGGGAGTGAAAGGTAGTTAATTGACCGATGCTGGAAAGTGGAGAAATTCTCCCCAAAAGTGCGCAAAAAATATTGCGCCGTAAATTGCACATTTTTTGGATTAAGGGATCTGTAGCGTTATGGTCAAAGACAAATATATATAAGACCATAACGCTACAGATCTGCAGCTACCCATATTGTAGCTTATGTCGAGGGTTTAAGCCTCTCAAATACAAGTCAAACTCGAAGTTTAAGGTCAAAAGGTCAAAATGTTGTTATCCAAAGGAAGGTCTTGTCACAAGGAATATAAAATAAATATAATATAAAAATTCAAAATATGAAAGCCCTGGAACTTACTGTTTAAAAGTTGTGACCAAGAATGGTTTGGTTTTTTTTTTGTTAAAGAGAGTCAACCGCTTAGGAAAAAAACGGTAAAAATATTTAACCCAATGAAAGGTTTTGTCACAATGAATACAAACGTGAAGTACAGGGAAGTAGGCAAACCCTAAGCACCAGCTGTTCAAATATTATGACCACGATTAAAGTTTGGAAATTTGTGGTACATTGGTCAACCTCCAAGGTCAAGAGATCATATATGGTTAAACCTTTAGAAAGGTCTTACCACAAAGAATATACTAGTAGTTACCGGTGAAATATGAAAACCATAGTCCAATCCTTTCAAAAGTTATGGGCAAGGTGAAAGACAAACAGACAGAAAGACGGACGGATGGGGCAAACAAATATATATATATCCCCGAATTTTCGATGACGGGGGCATAAAATATGATCGCGGAAATGATCACTTATGTTCCGCATGTAGTCTCTAAAAGAGATACTGTGCAAATCTAATGTCACAATGCAAAACCATGCAGGATGTGGTCGGAGATAGAGCTATAAGAGGACTTGGTCTGATTCCCGGGGCCTTTCGATTGTGCAAGGCCCCCGCGGGAACCAGAGGCCTTGTCCCAAGCACAGGCACTTGTTTCGGAAATAAATTTTTAACCCATAGTATTATTATACGTATGGGTTAAAAATTTATTTCCGAAAACAGTGCCTGTGGTCCCAAGTAAGAGAAATAATAATTCTTCCTGGAATAATGACTATATATTTTTCCGTTTAAAAATCCATATAAAGACTCCTTTGTCTATTTTGACCCACAAGGCACATGTATATGTACGATGAAATGAACATTGTGCATTTTAATTATGAATTAGATTTATGTGCATTTTTAATTATAAATTATAGGTTTCGGTTGAAAAGTTATATTAATTCAAAACGTTCAACAAAAAAAAAAGCTTGTGATTTAAAAAAAAAATAGAAGGAAACCATAGGAAAACGGTAGAGAATCATCATTTTAGTAAAGTGATGCCCTGTTCACACGACAAGTTTAATTCGCAGTAAATTAATGCGAAGTAAACTAATGCGAATCAAACTAATGCGAATTAAATTGCGTTCACACGACAGCTAATGCGAAGTAAACTAATGCGAATTAAAATTTTACTCCGACAGTCAGGCGTGAGGAAGGCTATTATGACGTCATTTGCAAATCACGTCACCTTATGCAGAAGCAGATGCATTTGACATAATGTCACAGTGTCTGGAACATATTTTAGTGATTAAAACATTTTTTCTAAGTTTTTGACTCAAAAATAGCACAAGTACTTAAAGTTGACCATGATGCATTTGACTTAATTTTGCCATTACGCATGCCCCAAAATTTAATTCGAATTAGCTTCAAAAGCGTTCACACGGAGCTAATGCGAAGTAATTTAATGCGCAGTAAACTAATGCGAAGTAAACTAATTCGCATTAAATTCTCCGTGTGAACGCTAAGCGAAGCTAATTCGCAGTAAACTTACGTTTAATTCGAATTAAACTCTCCATGTGAACAGGGCATGAAATTTGCATTGTATTGGGAAATTCGAGAGAAAATGATACATGTATTTCTGATACTTTGTCAAGTGTCTTGTGAATAACGCATTCAAAGTTTAAGGTATTTGTAATTTTTTTCTGTCAGGAGCAATTTCGAATGCAAAGAATTGAAATTGTGTGTCATTTGAATATGACTATTTGTTGTGACGACACACAATATCACCCGGCAGTTTTTAATAAAAACATCAGTTGTGTTTTATTTTGGATAGCCTTTACCGAACTGGGCTTTTACGTTTAAGGACAGACGAGACGTTCCTCAATAATATATAATTTTTCCAAAGATTTTGTCAATGAAGAATTACTTCTTTAACATGTTGACTCACAAAAAATTGAGGTACCTTACCAGGCATTTGTGCGAGATACCAGAGGATGGCATTTCTTATATAATCCTTTAGTAAAAAAAAAAACTTAGTTTGTCAAAATCACATTTTTAGTGTTTCAAATTTTTAAAAACAATTAGAAACATGTTTAGAAATCAGAATGTAATTTAGATTTTGTATATTTTCCAAACATAAAGAAGATCTACAAAACAAATATTTGGGGAACGTATCGTCTGACCTTAATTGCTTGGGTTGTCTTTGTGCGTATACGAGTAATTTTAGTACGACATTTCTGCCATTTGTCACCCTAATTAGAGAAAATGAATTTGAAATAGCATACTACCCAATACCGTGTTAAGTTTGACCTTGTTGAGCGGCCTTTGGTTCTATGCCAACCATATCGAGACCATATCTAGTCATTAGTGGAAAATGACTTCGATACACCAATAATTGAAAGGGAAATCTATCATGTCTATACTTGCAAACAGAAGCCAGGTTTCATTGTATCAAATTTCTTTTCTTTGATCTATTTCTACATGAAATAACTTTTGACGAATAATTCTTTCTTTATCTGATGATGTCAAACAAATCTTTTATATTTAGTCGGTCACATTTTCAGTAAAATAAACAATGACATTATTTTTTTCGGTAATAATAACTAATTAACCTTTCATTGGGTCATATTTCACATGCCACCGTAATCGATCGTAAAGTTTCGGGAGATATACTGTATACTGGGAAATTTTCGCCCCTTTCGCCATACCCTCAGTTGGACGAATTTAAAGAATACAGTAAAATTTCTTAAACAGAACTGTGACTGAGCGAATTTAAGAGAGGCAAATTTTTTTGCAAGTGTAAAAGGGTGAAAATAAAGCGGGGCGAAAATAACCCTTTATACATTATAGTTTTTGCCCTCTCCGCCCGTTTATCGGTTTGTCCACAGAATCTGTAACATTGCCTATATCTTTTGAGTGGGTGGGGCCATGGCTTTCATACTTCACAAGTGTATTCATTGTGACAAGACCTTTCAATGGATACAAGTATTTTCGACCATTTGAACTTGACCTTCGCCACAACTTTTAAACAGTTAGCACTATGGCTTTCATATTTGACTAGCGTTTTTTTTTGTGACAAGACCTTTCTTTGCATATCAACACTTTTGACCTTCACCTTTGGAGTTTGGCATGCATTTGAGAAACGTCAAACATTGTCATACGGGGGCATCAGTGTTTCACAAGCACACCTTGCTTACCATAGCAATGCATTCCATGCACTTCATTTATTTGTCTTACACCCTAGGCAACGACGAAGATTTTCAAAGAACTAATGCATTTTCACTATATAATCAACGGCGTCCCATCCTATCACCAGACACCACCACCAACACAGACATGAATTTCCCAATTTTGGAAGACAGATGAAATATATCGAGATAGCAAACAGTATTCAAAATCAAACGTCCATAAAACAATACAAAATAGGAGCAGAGCAAACACGGACCTACGAAATATAAGAGGTGGGATCAGGTGCCATGGAGGAGTGAGCATCCCCTGCCGACCAGTCACATCCACCGTATTAAAGTTAAAACTCATGACCCAGTATCCTGACTTTAAAACATTCAGTTCATCTCCTGCTCATTGACTGTAGTCGTTAGGATGGCCGCGAATAACAAAACATTTGAAAAGCATCTGTGAAATAAAAACTATAAACACACTCTGTTTCCACTTTACTGATCGATTTTGAGAAAAAAAAATTTAAGCAAAATAATTATTGTTCTACATTTTTGTATTTCTGCACGTGAACTCATTCGTAGGTGACATCTGATTTCAAGATACATGTCGCCTGCATTCAAAGTTGGAATAAACATGCACAAAAAATAATTTAAAAGGGGATATGGCTTAATTGGACACAGGTGATACACGCTGAAACAATTCAATCTGTGACAATACAATTGATTACTTTAAGTTTTACTTTACAGTTGGCTACAGTTCTTAACAAAGACATACAAAATATCACACATCAAATTAATATGCAAACAATAAATATTAAAACATGACGTACTGTGGACGGAATGTCGTGTAATGAGACATCCAATGAATTGCATAGTTTCGGATCTCACCTAAAATCTCAATACAAATCAAAAGCACTATTACATATGCAAAACAATCTTAAGAATCTCAAAACTAGTCACCTGCATGAATAGATACTTGTATATCATAAGCATTGACATCATATTTTTTCTTAACCCGAAATAGCCCTAAATTAATACATGAAGTGATATGTTCTAGATAAAGTGGGCGAAGTTCGGGCTAGGAAAAAACAAGATGTGGAATGCCTGTGGTACTACACTACAACTTCCATTTTCAAAAAAACTGGTCAAGTGGCTCAACTGATTGACCCATCGCAGATTTCTGAAAACTTCAGTGCTTATCTTACAATAATAACATAATGTCTATTATGGCAATTGCCGTTATTATGCACATTGGTTTATAATATCTTAGCATCAACAAAACACATACATTGATGTACTGGCATTGTGATAATTATGAACACATGAAATGTAAACCTTTTTGTAATGTTCAGGTCATGTGGATCAATTTTCCTTGAATCCATCGCCGTTCATTAATGTTCCTTCTTTGTTCACAAACAGTTCTTATCATGTGGATTTATGATGATTCTCATCAACATGAAAAGGATAATTTCATTACCTCAGAATGATTAATAGAATCGAGAACTTGTTTTGAGCTCAATATTCACAAAAGAAATCTTTTTCGTAAACATCAACCATGTTTTAGTAAGAATTTAAGGAACGCCAATCCCAGTGGTCACTGTCGTATCTTCTTTTATGTCACATATAATTTTCTATAATTAGTTAATGCGACGCTGAAAAAGAATCAAAAACCATATTTTGCGAGATAGATTCATTTTCATATGAGTCACCTTGATTTCTGGAAATCATGAGTGATCTTAATTTTAGTTTATAATATTTTGGTTTTCATCTGGAAAAATCATTTGGAATGTCTTCGTGTATAAAACTGGATCATCAAAGCCATGATTGGCAATCAATTCAGGTAACCTTTCAAAGTTCCTTAAATAAGTATTGTCAAAGTGAGTATTATTATGAGGTGATATTGCGAGTTTGTTTAAAACAATGCCCAAATAAACGTCATCAAAACTTAGAGCACGTATATAGGGGAAGGTTTTCTGCATGGCTTGTATGATATCCATGTGAGCGATCATTGAGCTCCCCCCGACGTATGGCGGCCAGTAATCAAAAGGATACTCCTCCCACGATATGTACCATTTAGAGTCGGGATCTCGCACAGGCTTTCCTCTATCCGACAAAGATCCCGAGAAAAACTTGGGCTCTTCCAATTCAAGAATTTTGGCGTATTTTAACAAATTGTCTATATGTAAAAACATGTCATCATCATCAAAATACACATACTTGAAATGGCTGCAATGTTGAACAACCCAGTTAAAGGCCATGATTGTTTTATAAGTATTATTTAGGTAGTTGTCTATGAAGTTTTCTTGTACAATGTCGTTATGTTGATAATTTTCTTCTAGAACCAATGGCTGTAAATCTTTATTATATCCAAGAGCAAAAACAACAGGTATGTGTTTTTCCTTTGCCTTCAGGATCCACGTGTTTCGTAGGACCTTTCTTAAAGCAAAATGGCCGACAGCGGATTTTACAATGATTATAAGGTTGTTTTGCTTGCTGTCCTTACATATATGATCTGGGTTGAGAATGAATTTAAAGGGATGCTTATTTACTACTGGCAAATCAACGATTCCATTTCTAATTTTTTCACGGACATCCACCTTCACTGGGGGGTATCTATATTCTTTGTCGTAAGAGTAAAACCGGAACTGTATCACCTCTTCATCTGGAAATAGTTGCGGCAGAATTCCTCCGATAGGTCTGCGATAATAGCTGTGCTGTTGAACAATAGTAGTCCCGAAAGTTGCAAACGCTGCCAGGAAGAATATCGACAAAAACAGTATCCAGACTCCATTGTGCCTTGCCCACTTATAGAGGTTTCGGACACAAGAAGTCAGCCAAAACCGCATCGCAATTACACACGTAATAAACTTCTATCATCACCCTAGAAAAATAAATTCTCTTGACATCTGAAAAAGAAAACATGCTTATTTTTAAACTCGTATAATCTCTCTCTCTCTCTCTCTCTCTCTCTCAGGTGTCAGGTGAAATGAGGTGGGTGTTGTTGGAGATGAACACAATCAATATTTTCCGTCTACACCTGATGTAAGTCACCGACTCGTTTATTAAGTCCATGTAAACTGAACCGTGATTTAAAAATGTGTCGTAAAATGAAGGTCATTCAGAATTTGATTCCTTTTCAAGTTTTTGTTGGTTGAGGAAAATCGGCCAAGAAAATTTGTGTAAATCCGTAATTTTTTTTTTTGGATTGAATCGTGTCAACCAAAGCATCAAAGCATAGAGCCGTGGTCGTAACTTACGTAGAAAACAAGATTGCCTGTATTTACATGTTTGTTGTTATTTAGTAGTGCAATATTTAACATAAGTCGTATTTAGAATGTGTCCCGTTGGAGAAAAGATCAATAACCCAAAGAAATACTGATCATTATATATAATAACTTACTCGATTGAAGGACTTTTAATGATCCAGTGGTCCTGTTTCAGCATAAGAATCACACATCTGAAATAAAACATAACAACAGCTCCTTCAGTACGGACGTAGTTATATTGTAAAGTTAAAGGATATAGGATATAAATAGTTTTACCTGTTTGTTTACGTGAGTGCATGAAGGATGTTATGCTGCAAGGAATGCAACATTACATAAGTCAGACAGATGTAATGTGTAAAACTTTCATATTCTGTGTTTGATATGCATGATTAAACACAAACATTTTTAAATTTAATATTTTATCCATTTCTCATATTAGATTTATTTGTAATTTTGTCCCAGCAGGAGTGTCGTTTGCTTTCCGGTTTTCGGTCAATAAAAGTAGTTTTACTGCTGTGTGAAAAAGATGCACAAGCATTAACGTCTTCACTTTGGAATTTGCTGTAAGTAACAAAATTTTGAACTGTTTGTGAACGAAAATTTCGTTAACATTTTTTATTTTTTGGTGAAAGTACCTATATGTGATTACAAGAAAATTGCTTTTATATTATGATATATATTATATTGTTAATGCAATAACTCATAACCCATGCAATATATATTTTATTTCACGATGCAATATTTTAACCTATTTAGTGCGACAAAATAGAAAGTGAAGAAAAAATCCCTTTTTTTTTTTTTTTGTTTTTCAACAATGAACATTTCTTTATTTATCATTACGAAACGTCTTATCAAATTGCCAGCAGGTTAGAGTTAACTTGCATAAAACATCTGTGTTTGGAAAAACACAAACATTTTATATATCATATTAGTGTTCAATTAACGTCTTTACTTTGAAAAATACTGTTCGTGAAACTTACCTGATGTGAAAAAAAAAAACAAAGCGAACAAAATTAGTGTGCAGTATTTTTTTTTCCTTTTGATATTTTATTTATTATTACGGACTTACTCTGTTGAGTTAACTTGCATAAAACTTTTCATTTTTTGGCATTTTTGTTCAACGGCTTTAAATCTAAGGTTAGTAAAATTAAACCTTTCTTGTTATATTTTATTGTCAAAAGTATCTCAATTATGGTGTAAAATTAAACCTTTCTTGATATGTTTCATGAAAACTATCCAATCTTCAAAGAATCAAATGCAAACAGATAATTAGAGGGTAAGTGGGAAAAAATACGCTTATTTTGTTGAGTTCCGTGAAAATGACTAATACCGCTGATCAGTAGAATACATCTATCCTTTCTGACTTATTTCTTTATCAAATAAAATCTATGTAGCAAATTGTATTTGATAAAAATGAAATATGTCAAAAAAGGAAACATCCTTATACGCAAACATTATGTAAAATATTCAAAAATATGCATATTACCTCACAAAGTTTTTAAATAACTTGTCTGTGAAAAAGCATACACACACCAAAGAGAGCACACACCACTGGAAATACCTGTACAATTTTATACGATACTTTGAAGAATTGATTTTACAGGAAAACTTAAATTATTCTATTTTAATTTGCATTTCTTTGTAGTTATCAATTTAACTGTTTTCATTTATTTTTACAATTCAAATATATTAATTTTAGAATTTAGCATGGTACCTTCTTCGATTCCTTTAGAATACTTTTTTAAACAATAGTACAATAATATGATATTCGCGGAAAAAAATTCTACAGAAAAGTTTTAATTTGTTAACTATTATTTCATACCTTTCAAAATTAAGATTTTAGCACAATATACAATATCCAGAAACTGAATACGACTTTTATATCCATTTGATCTACAGGCGCACGCATGCCATGTTTGCCCATCACCTTGTAGCTCAAAATTCCCACTTTTTAATGTTTCCCTTTTTAACTCTTTACAGTTTTTAATCATACGATAAAAAAAATTTGAGAAATTTAAAAAAGAAAATTAAACTAATTGTGAGTTTACTAATTCATTTTACAAGTTTTGATATAGATTTAATACCTATTTTACAATTTTCGAAACAAAATATTGTCTAAATAATCGACCTTAAGTATGTCGTATCATATCTATATAGACCTTTGTTTGTCGATAAAAGAACTAACAATACAGATTTTGTAGTTAACTACATATCACAGTAACACTGGATCATTTAAAGGATTGATTTCCAGATCTAAGGCTTGGTGTTTAATCAAGTAGCAAGACTCAGAAAACTAACAAGTCTTCAATGAAGACGTTTCTTTTATAAATTGACTATATACTTGTAAAGGACACTTTAAAGCGTGGTTTCAGGTTTGTCATGAAATTTGGGCAGACATCTTCTTAAGGGAAATAATCACATAAACAGTAAAGATTTTGATCAATATCTGACTTACTTGAGGGAATGATCCAGGGTCTTGTTTCTGTGTAGGAATCACTACCACGTCTGAAATAAAAGAATACAAATGTTGCTTCAGTACATTGTGGGTATATTGTAAATTAATTCTCAGGACAATATTTTCATGTCTAGTTCCATCTCTAAAATTCCGATGCAATTTCTTTTAAACAAGAGTAAAGAACTTAAGGATTTCTGTATTTGATTTAATAAATACATATTTGATTCATTGTCAAAAAAAAATCAACAAGATATAAATTTATAATAAAATATAGGGTGCACGTGAGATGATAAAAAAGCTGAAAAGGGGGCCAAGAAATGTGTTTAAACTGTAATTAAACTGTTATGCTAAATTAGATCTACAAGGGTTTTTTCAGTTCCCTTCAAATTTATTCGTTACTGACATTTAAACTTGTCCATTAAAGTTAATTTTATCTGAGGAAAGGCTTATATTATATAAGTAATTTATTTCTATTGAATCCTCTCTTAAAGAGTGTTCTAAAAAATACTGTGATTTCGGATAATCGTTTCTCAAACCCCTTGAGGGAAATTAAAAAAAAAAAAAAAAAAAAAATCAGGTCCCCTAAATATGATTAAATCGTTATGAGACCAAAATAGGTTTCATTCCTCGATTCTCCTGTCAGAATGTAAAGCAAAAATAAATTATTCTAACTCTCAAAAAACTTGAAAAAAATTGAATAATAAGAAAACGGACTATTAAAATCAAAACGAAAAAAAAATTATTTATCACACCTCAATTAAAGTACTATCCCTATAATTTGTACAATTATTAAATGTATACATGTATACTGGGAAATAATATATTTTGTCAATATGCATATAAAGATTTGATTGCTTATTCTTTATTATGTGTATAAAATTTTTTTATATGGAATGTTATCACATTAAATTATTTTTATCCTGCAAGGAAATTTTTCATTTCACATGCTGAATACTATCATTTAAGTAAAAAAAAAAAAATATCCAAAAAAAAAAAAGACGCCGTCGCTACTTTTAGATTTGATAGAGACAAACACGGCCACGGAATCGCTTTACTCGGTGTGAAGTATATTTGAATACAAGTCACACTTATATATTCATGATTTCATGTTCGGTATTCTCAAAATTTTACACAATCCATGGTGTTTGATTATAAGCCTTTATTAAACAGTTTAAATGTAATAAGAACATAAAGTCCGCAAAAATCTGTTTTATACTAACTCTCCTATGCCCCTGCGCTAAAAATAACCTTTTATAAATAATAAAACAAACGGGGCGGGGCACTTTGAGAGGGGCGAGGGACGTCCTAGGGAGTTTTGGTATAAAATTACGTTGCATAAGCTCAAAATCTTCTTCAAATATCGCCCGGAAATGATAATGTTACACACAGACAGAATGTATAAATTTACGACCTTGAACTTTGACCTTTTGACCTCAAAATCAATAGGGGTCCTTTATCCACATTGTTATATAAAATTTCATTGCAAAGACGGTTCTCGAGATTCTTGGAAACGAAAGTGTTTTCACAGCAGAATTTGCTTATTTATGACCTTGACCTGTTACCTTTTGACCTCAAAATCAATAGGGGTCTTTTTTAGTCCATAAATTTTGCTAAATTTCATTTTTTCAAAAGCTCTTTATGTGTTCGTGTGGAAACAAAGCGTTTAATCATTTTGTTTCACATACAAATCGGCATTAATATCCACTTTTCAAGCGGGGGACAATTATTTATCACACCTCACTTAAATAACTGTTACCTTAAAGTTAGAATATGGAACACTATTTTCATATCTGTGTTGGTATAACTATTTGATCTGAGGTTACAGGCAATTTTCTGAATTCGTCATAAAATATTCGTTGACTACGGGGGTTAGTTTGACCCTCATTTTCAGCGATGCGTGAAATGTCGTGGTCTGGTATCTTATGGCAGGTCTAGACTAGCCAGGGTATTAATAAAGACAGGAAAAAAACATTGAAGCGGAGCAGGACACGATTTAAAATCTAGCAGATTACACATGTAAATACTAAAAGTACTGATATTATAAATCTTTTTTTCAGTTCGCTTTAAGACTGATAGTCAATAAACAACTGAAGGAAGGATGAGAAAAGATAGAAATCTATTTCCTTCGCGCAATTTAGGCATACAAGAGAAACCTTCCCTAAAGAAACATCTGAGAAAAAATGCATTTTTTAAAAATTTGTCCTAGTTCTAAAGGGAAATTTTCCAATCACAAAAATATATCTTTATCTTAAGTAATCTGGATCATAAATCTCAGCTTATATGTACCTGTCTAATGAAATACTATTACTTTGTTTTTAATTTTAATTGGCCGACAAGGCTATTTGGAAAGACAGGAAAACCTCCATGTTTTTAGTACTCTACCGATGATTTTTGACTATCAGTGAAACAAAAGTTGGAAACCTACAATTGATGCAACAACAAAAAGAAAGAACCTCACGTAAATAAAAATTTAAAAAAATGCGTGCAATGCCTCGTTATGCAGACAATTAGTAAATGTACTTTTTACGTGGTATTTTTCTGGTGAACCATTTTTCCGGCCTGATTAACGGTTACAATACGTTTTTCCTCGGTATAAGGAGTGTTAGTGTCACAACCATTACCGAGCGCGCACCTGTCATGCACAATAGATAGTGAATGACCAGAAAAATTGGGGGAAATGGGACAAACTATTTTTAAAATTGTAGTCATTTTAATCGATCAACTACATCAGGCCCCAAGACCATAACCTGCTTACAACCTTAAATCAAAATTTCAAATCTGTGTAACTTTTGAAATAAACAAGAAAATGAGACCAAATTTTTGTTAAAATACTTTACAAACTTGCTACAAACTTGTACATTTTTAAACATGCTTCTTTGAAAAAAAAAATCGAGAATTTGAAAATCTAAATGTTGACTTAACTCTGTTCTCAATTTATGGTCTTGGGGCCAGCAAGAATTAACAAAAAGGAAATATAGTCCTAGAGTCAGGTGTGTATGTGTGTCCCTGTACTTCACTGACCCTAACTTCCCGCCGTGAAAACGGACTTCTCCAGCTTAAAATTATCTTCATTGAATTTCTGGAAATTTAGTATCAAAGAAAAAATTCTCAGAAATATCCTATTGTAAACCATTACATTTATTTGCCTTTAACCAGACCCCTTTTCCATCAAGAACGTCTGTTTATTTGTTTTTCTCCTCCTCTCTCTCCCTCTCTCTAAAGTTTTGCTGCTGGGTGACATAATAATAACAATTTGTAAAGATCGTGCCTCTGTATTGAAAAAAAATGTTTCTCTGGGAGAGTATAGGATAGTTTTCGATTTTCAATACTTTATAGCCATATTGAGATGGAAAATACACACGATTTTTATTTTAAGATGGGAAATTTTGCACAAATTTCTTTAGATAGGAATGGATCTAAGAAATAATTTCTGTTTAAAAGATGCAATGGCTACAAAAATTAGTAATTGTACCTTTTCCTATCAAGCGAACCCAAAAAGATTCAACTTTTTTAAAGGGAGGCTTTCATTTTTTTGTAAAGATTGAGTAGAAGTAAAATATCGACTATAGCTAGATTACTGTGCTGTGTAAATAGAGAATTACTTACCAAAAGTTATTATTTTCTGTTCAGCAATCTTATACACTTCTACGATGTATCTATGCGATTCTGTGTGCGTTTTAAGTACGTTAACTCCAGGATACAGAATGTAAAATGCACAATTTTTTAAAGCATATAACTTAAGACTAAAACTGTTAATGTACGTGTGCACTCTCTACCGTCGGTTCATACATTCACGTGTTTGAGAGATGAACGAACGACAACTCTGCATGGGAGATTGGTACGTGTGCAGGGCTTTTAGTCATGCTTCATGCTACCTTGTTAGATAATCAGTGGAATTTAAAAGCATTAACATTTTCAGTATCACTGAAGCTAAAAATTGAATTTTCATAAATTTAACAAAGTATACAGATGAAAGTAACATGCATGTTTTTATTTTATGGAAGGCATTTAAAACTACTGGAGCGACATTACGTAAGACGTGTGTCACGTGACCATGTTTACATTGTATGTACTTTTAAAATTTCCAAACTGCAAATAGAATCGATTTTCGATACATAATTCTTACATTACTTGCTGTTTACTCTGTTATAGCTTACAAACAACAGAATTAAATCTATTAACAATCAAGAGAATCTAAGAAAATCTCTGCCCCTGAATCAAATCTTCAAAAAATATCTTGAAAATAATTTATTAAGTCTTATTCGATGGAGTAAAACCAATAACTTTAACCGCATATATTTTTAATTTTCGTGCTGAGTTTGACAATAATTTAATTTAAATTTTCGTTATAAAAATTGTATAAATTATAAGGATGGTTGCAGAAAGGTAGAATTTTGAACACGATAGACAGTTTACAATTTCTTAATATTTGAGAAATTTATTTATATCCACAAATATTTCACAATTTACATAAATTTCTAATTTTTTTGTTTGTATCATCTGTCCTTAAAAAGTCACTGTATGAGAGAAGAGTCATCTGAAATTTGAAGTTATGGTTGTAGATATTAAGGCCGGGGATAGTGTAGCATGTGTTTATCTATTATCAACACATGTTGCAATAGGAAACATTCTAAATAGCTTTTAGAATGCACCAGACTAATGAACTCAACCTTAACAAAATCTCGAAGTAAACAAAATCAAACAAAACACGACGGTTTTACATGTCCATAAAACTCTATTGCCCCTTTCTTTAAAAAGCTGTTCATTCAGATCGTGGCATTTTATCATTTTTTATACAGTATCAATAAATATGCATGTTTTGCGGGTATATGTGACATTTTGTGGCTGATATTTTTCATATTTAAGTTTTGTTCTCAAAAAAGCGAAGTGAATTTCTCTCCCTAATTTTTATCAAAAACTTAACTTTAAAAAAATCAACAAAGAGAGAAACAACTGAGCCACAAAAATTAGACAATAGAGGAAAAAGAATGAGTCAATAATAATAGACGACAACAGAGAAAACAACTTAAATTGACTTGTGAAATATCAGAAAACAAATGACCCCAGAAATACTGGACAACAAACAACAGAGACAAACCAATGGGCCATAAAATACTAGGCACTGGAAAGAATGAACCGAGAAATACTGGACAACAGAGAGAAACTGAAACACTAGACAACAGAGAAACAGATGACCCGTGAAACACTAGACAACAGAGAGAAACAATTGACCCTTGAAATACTAGACAACAGATAGAGACAACTTACCCGTGAAACACTAGACAACAGAAAAAAACTGACCCTTGAAATACTAGACAACAGATAGAAACAACTTACCCGTGAAACACTAGACAACAGAAACAACTGACCCCTGACAGAGTATAGACAATAGATTGAACCATCTGATCCGTGAAGCACTAGACAACATAGAGAAACAAATAGTAGCCGAAGATTTGCAGCTCGCTGGTCTGAAAAAATTGGGATGGATGACCCGGTCTTTCAATATATTTTTGGAGAGCTACAGTTCTGCAGTTAAACAAATAGCCGTGAAATCTAGACAACAGAGAGAAACAAATGATCCCTGAAATTCTAGACAACAGAGAAAAAGAACTGCCTGGTCCGTGAAATACTAGACAAAAAGCTAAGACAACTGACTCGTGAAATATTAGACAACAACAAAAAAAAAACAAAAAAAAACTAGTGCTAATTGTAACGGGGACCGTTACAGATGTAAAACGCTCCCCAACTCCCTTTTGGTGCCATATTCCCTGTAATCTTCATTAAATAAGACAAACTCTATTCACCTGAGATTTTAACAACATTTACAAAGAAGTGTACAAAAATCATTTAAACTTTAGCATTGCACGCGTGCACATGTGAATGCATTTGCGTCATGACCATATCATCTTGTCTACAAAATCTATATTTTTAATACACTGAATATTAAAGTATTTAATCCAAAATTATTTAAAAAATACGCTCATTCAAGTGTATGTTTGATTTTACTCATTTCACGTGCACGCACGTGCATACATGAGCATGGTGACCATACCTTCTTGTAGAAGTCCATTACACCTATCTATGTTCTAAATTCCACCCCGTTTGGGTGAAAACTAAGGGAGTTATAGCTGTTTAAAGTTTCAGCCAATCAGATTGCAGTACATGTACAAGCACGTGTATGCATGTGCATGGTGACCATACCTAGTAGAAGTCCATTATATCTATCTATGTTCCAAATCCCATCCTGTTTGGTTGAAAACCAAGGGAGTTATAGCTGTTTAAAGTTTCAGCCAATCAGATTGCAGCGCACGTGCATGCACGTGTTTTCATGATAATTGCTTTATTTCATGTTGTAGGATATCCTAATGCATGGCTATGTTCAAAATTTCAAAGGATTTCGTCAAAAAACAAGAAAGATATCGAGACTTTAGTTGCAGCCAATCAGAGCGAAGTGCACGTGCATGCGCGTGAGATCTTGCTATTTTTACCATGTCGTCATGTCTATACTGCTAATATATCCTCACATTATGAGCTTCAAAGCATTTCATCTAAAAATAGAACAGTTGTGGCTATATCTATTATATTGGTCATTTCACGTGTTGCACGTGCACGCTCTTGCAAGCACGTGCGCGCAAAATGACCTTGATTCCGCAAATCTACATAACATGTCTACTAACCCTAAAAAGGTTTTACTTACATTGGACGAACAGTTTACAAGATCATTCCCGGACAAAAAAGTTCCAGGAAGAAGAAGAAGAAAAATAATAATAATAATAATAACTAGTGCTAATTGTAACGGGGACCGTTACAGATGTTCCCCAAACGCTCTCCAAGTCTCTTTTGGTGCCATATTCCCTGTAAGCTTCATTAAATAGGACAAAATCTATGAATTTGAGACTTTAACAACGCCAAGTTCATTCAAATTTTAGCATTGCAAGCGTGCGCATGTGAATGCATGTGCGTAATGACCATATCATCTTGTCTACACAATCTATATATTTTTTATAAACTAAATATTAAAGTCCTTAATCCAAAAGTATTAAAAATTACGCTCATTCAAGTGTATTTTTGATTTATCTCATTTCATGTGCACGCACGTGCATACATGAGCATGGTGACAATATCTTCTTGTAGAAGTCCTTTACATCTATCTATGTTCTAAATCCCACCCCGTTTGGTTGAAAACCAAGGGAAATATAGCTGTTTAAAGTTTCAGCCAATCAGATTAAAGCGCACGTATACGCACGTGTATGCATGTGCATGGTGATCATACCGTCTTGTAGAAGTTCATTATATCTATCTATGTTCCAAATTCCATCCTGTTTGGTTGAAAACCAAGGGAGTTATAGCTATTCAAAGTTTAAGCCAATCAGATTGCAGCACACGTGCATGCACGTGTTTTCATGATAATTGCTATATATCATGTTGTGGGATATCTTAATGCATGGCTATGTTGAAAATTTCATAGGATTTTGTCGAAAAACAAGAAAGATATAGAGACTTTAGTTTCAGCCAATCAGAGCGAAGCGCACGTGCATGCGCGTGAGATCTTGCTTTTTTGATCATGTCATCTTGTCTACGCTATTAATATATGCTTACATTATAAATTTCAAAAGATTTCATAAAAAAATAGAAAAGTTACGGCTATGTCCATTATATTGGTCATTTCACGTGTTGCACGTGCGCGCTCTTGCAAGCACGTGCGCGCAAAATGGCATGTTGACAATGTCATCTTATCTACATTTATAATATGTCTATTTATTCTAAATATCAAAGCATTACATCAAAAAATGTAAAAGTTACGGCAATTTCAAGTATATTGGTCATTTCACGTGTTGCACGTGCGCGCTCTTGCAAGCACGTGCGCGCAAAATGACCTTCGTTCCGCAAATCTACATAACATGCCTACTTATCCTAAAAAGGTTTCCCCTTAATCGGATGTGTACTTTACAAGATCATTCGCGGACAAAATTTTCCCGAGAAGAAAAATAATAATAATAATAAGAAACAGAGTAAAAACAATATGTTCCCCAACTTCGTTTGGGGAACATAATAAGAAGAAGAAACAGAGTAAAAACAATATGTTCCCCAACTTCGTTTGGGGAACATAACAAGAGAGTCGATAATTTAAAGACAAAATATAGAGATACAAACAACCACGTCGTTAAATATTAGACATCAAAAGATCCAAACATCTGATTAGGTAATTCAAGAGTGAGAGTGTGTGTGTGTGTGTGTGTGGGGGTGTGTGTGTGTGTGTGTGTGTGTGTGTGTGTGTGTGTGTGTGTGTGTGTGTGAGTGTGTGTGTGTGTGTGTGTGTGTGTGGGTGTGTGTGTGTGTGTGTGTGTGTGTGTGAGAGAGAGAGAGAGAGAGAACTAAGCCCAGGTATAACCGTACAAACAACTGACTCATAAAAAATTTAAACAACATAAAAACAACTGAGTTGTAAAATATTAGACAACAGAGATAGAAACAAGTCAGTCGTGAAATACTCGAAGTCAATCAAGGTAGAAATGACAACAAACTCTGCTAAATCAAGGTATAGGTATAATGGCGGGTATAATAGCTATTGATCAGTGTACTGCACTGGCCTTAAAATATCTGGCGTTCCGCTTTGTACATTCCCACAACAGTCTAGGTTTGAAGTCTTTGAAAATCTGACTGACAGCGTCCATTGATATTGACAAATCGATCTGACTTGTTTTATACGCCTGTTGAGGATTTCATATTTAGTACTGAATTTTTCTATAATTAATGACTAATCCTGACTTTTCATTTTAAAAAAATTGTAAAAGGAGGTAAGGAATGGTTCCCTTTTTGTAACATACTTGAATTTTAAGCACATTCTCGTTTTGAATCACCCGGAATAATAAAAATGCAATTATCTTATAAATTCTAGTTAGACCTCGATTGGCATGCATAATCCTATAATCTATAATACCTTTCAGTCGGTACTTATATATTTATATTGTTCAAATGGGGGGAGAAATCAATTGTAGAACAAATTATAGATATTAAGGTTGGGGTCCATAAAACCCCGAGAATTAACACCTCTTTAGCAAGTCCAAAAACGCCTGGTGCTGCAACATTGATAACCCAATTTTTGTCTATAGCATTTATTGCCCACACATATTAAGGGCATATACATTAATTTAGGAATTTACCTAAATTTTGATTATACACAGAACTATCATATTCATGAATTATTCATTGGAGAAAAACTTTATTCAGTGTCCCATTTTAATTCCTCTACACCATAAAATATATAGATCACACCAATCAACGGGAAACATCTCCAATATTAGTTTTATGCCTTCAAATTTTACATAAAGAAAATGGGTAATGTGTTCATGTTTACTGATTGGTAGATTATTGGGCATATATATCAGAAGTCAGCTTACCAATCTTGATTTTTTTTAAATCAACTAAGGAGGCTGGAGGGTCAACAAATTAACCTCCAGATTTAACTTTTTTTTAGATACGGTATCTTAAGCTGTCTACTATCATTTGGCAAATAAAAAATTCATACATTTTAGTTTTAAAATTTTATCATTTTTGTATATATCTTTATATAGAGCTCTTCTTCTAAAGGAGATAGAAATAGTCTAAAAATGGATGCACCCCCCCTATCCCCTTTAAAACCACAAGACTTAGTTAGCAATGCCTCATTTACTTCAACCTCGACACTTATAATACACTTTTTGAAATTTTTTTTTATTTTTGAAAACACAGATTAGGCAAAAATACGACTGACAATTTAAAGAATAAATAAATAAATATTTTTCTGTCAATTTTTCAAGGAATGCTTGAAGGTTGGATTAATTTTTTTATTTGTCTCTTTCTTTCTCTAGAAGGGTAGGGAACCGAACTGTGACAATATTCCCTGACCCTGTTTCCACCCAATATGACGACAACACATTTTAAGTATTGAGTTTTTGTTGTGGGGATGTCGTCGGTCTTCTAGCAGCACCTGCCTAATGGCGTATACAGCGCATTCTCTGGTACATTTCTCTCCTTAGTTTTAAATGGCTCCGCGTTCCCTACAAGGCCCAAGATTTTTAATCCTTACTTTTACATAGAAATGTAATGCTACGAAAATTTCGGGGGGAGGGGCCCCACCACACCGACTCAGCTCCTTACTAGTTTTGCCAGATGTGGAATGAGAAATTATTACCCCTAGTTACTCGAAGTATAATATCTTTAGTTAATAATTCCTAACCTAATTTATAAATATAGGGGAAAAAACAATAATATTTCTTATAATTCTAAATTAAATGATCATCAATAGAAAGTAGGGGGTGGTAGAAACACTGAACACATTGTGCATGCACCTTGTATTTTCTTCTGAAAGACATCGTTCATTGCATAACTATCGATGTCTTACGAAAAGAAAATGTAAAAAGGTTCACATAAGGCAAAACAAAGCTTTTGTTGAAGATTTTGAGGTTTCCTTTGGTATGGACCTTAACGAGGCTGGGTGGTCATGGCCATTTTTAGACTATTTTTATCTCCTTAAGAAGAAGAGCTCCATATAAAGATATAATAAAATGATCAAATTTTAAAATTAAAATCTATGAAATTTTTCTTTGCCAAATGATAGTTGACAGCTTAAGATACCATAACCCAAAATTTAAGTTATTTCTGGTGGTTAATAAAAAAATAATTTGTTGACCACCTAGCCTCCTTAAGGCTTTATAAGCTCTCAGTGAATTACAGCTAGTAATATATACTGACTTCAATATATTTCAGCCAGAATTTATCGCTTTCTGTAGCAATCGTAATAAAATCTAAACAAACTTCATATCACATACAATAGACTGGAAAAGAGGCATACACGTGTACAAATTTATTGATTTGGATGTTTTGTCATGCACATCCAAGCCTTCGTTTAATAGCACGATTTTTGATGAAGAACTGCAAATGTTAAGATAAAATTATAATCATAACGCGTCTAACGCGATTGATGTATGTACATTAACAGGCTCTTCCATTGATTTCTATTCTATAGATCTAATAATATAGCCGTCACTGAGAACTTGCAATATCCAGGGATAAGTTGTTCTTTAAAAACATTAGAAAAAGGATTAATTCCATTTACCATATTCATTTTGAAAAAAAAAATACTTTTCTTTAATTGCCTATAGTGTAATCTTTTATTGTAATCTTTATTCAAAGAAGTTCTTAACAAAGACTTTTTATTAAGAACAGCACTTTTGTATATATATATATTCTTATCTAATACACTCTACAGATTCATATTCGAACTTCAAAATCTATTGCCAAAGTTGTCAAACAAAAAGGCATTGACACACTGCATCCTCTTGGAATAATAGAGTGCCCCAAAACAATCAGCAATCAGAAAAATGTGACTGTGTTTATCATTTACATCAAAGAAAATATACAGTAATGTAAATTCCCTGTAAACTTGTTTGAATACAGACTGTGTTTCTTGCTGAGAAAAGGTACTCACCCTGCCCTTATGGTAAAAACAAGTCCTCATCAAGCGAGTGTGCGACAGTCGGTGAAAAAGCCAGCGAGTGTGTTCTATCGATCTACAGCTCTGGCCATTGCATGCTGCTACACAAGTATTCCCTCTCCGGTAATTTGGATACCCGAGCACCTGCACAAGGAAAATCGGTAGTGTTAAAATCAATGTTATGTCTAATGTCTAACGTCTAATGCCACCAACGGTGAGTTAATAGTTGAAATAGGTTACATGTTCCTTTAAAGTTCCTGTTATTATTAAAATGTAAATCACGTGACCAGTGCACATTTAAAGGTCGCTGAGACTTCGCTGAATTCCGGCTCAGCGATATAACTGAGCCAGTATGTGCCCCGAGCTAAGTGACACTCCATTTGACGTCTTTCTTCCTTAATTCATGAACTCTAAACAATTGCCGGGTGACCCTACACTTTTCATTCTTGTAGCCTAACATCACGTGCTCCGCTAAACTGACTTCAGACGTGTTCTTCACTCTTTCATAGGTGAAAAATACTGGCTGGGGTATTCAGTTTTACCAAATTCATGTAATTATACCCAGTAGTTTATGCATAAAGCACTAAAAACCCCAAAGGTAGATTAAGAATGTACATACTTTAAAACAAGAGGCCCAAGGGCCAGAACGCTCACCTGAGTAACTAAAGTTTCTTCTATTAAGATAATATATAGTGGAACCGCCCTACTTCCAACCCAAACCTGCCTTATGTGTCACGATTTCGCGAACAAAAATCTTAGGATGCTACCGGACCTAAATGATAACCATTGCTTTGCTGCTTTGAAAAAAATATATAGATCTTATATTTATAGTCTTTGTTTGGTCACTGTCGCTCCATCCTACCTCTGGGGGTCATGATTTTAACAACCTGAATTTACACTACCTGAGAATGCTTCTATATATAAATATGGCTAATCACGACCTTGCTATTGCTGAGAAGAAGAATTCTAAAGATTTTTTTCTATGCATTCCTATTTGATCACCCCATCATTCCCCCCAAGGGTCATGATTAAAAAAAAAATAGAATCTACACTACACAAGGAAGCTTTCAAAAAAGTTCAGTTCATATTTCCATATATTAGTAGTGGGCATGGCCCTTCATTTGAGTAAATTTGAATCCCCTTTACCTAAGGATATTTGTTCCAAGTTAGGTTGAAATTGCCTCGGTAGTTTTAAAAAAAGTGAAAAAGTGAAAGTTTACGACGACGACAGCGATTACGACAGGCAACGGACAATTAGCTCACTTGCGCCTTCAACTGAGAAGAGCTCAAACAGTTAAATGAGAATTACAAAGATTTAAAAAAAAACACCAAATAATTCAAAACAAAAACATAAGCACTGAATTTGAAGTACTACAAACCAGCATCGAGATTAATTGAAAATAGTACAATTTAGAATGCTTCCGAAAGCATGAAAGTAAGCCAGTTTTAAATTACAGTAAACAGTCAGTTCAAAATGTAGTTCAAACCAGATACAGAAGCCGGATATTTAATCACAGATTCCTTAAGCATTCTCTGCTACAACTCTATTTTCATTTGAAATTCACCTGAAGTCTCTAGCCTGAAGCCCGCATGATACGGTATTGATAAGTAGTTTCCAAGATATCATGAATCATGTATATATAACTGTTCATGATTTTTTTATTGAGTATGTTTTTGATTATTTTTTTTCTAAAAACAATTTTTTAGTTACCAGACACTTCAGATCTTTTTTACAGTAGAACAACAAAACAACGTCTGGTAGTAAAACAACAAATCACTGTCAGTAGAACAACAAATTACTGTTTGTTAGTAAAACAATAAAACAACGCCTGTTAGTAAAACAACAAAACAACGTCTGACAGCAAAACAACAAAATAACGTCAGTCAGTAAAACAACAAAACAACGTCTATCAGTAAACTACAAAGCAAACTGTCAGAAGAACAACAAAACAATGTCTGTCAGTAAAACAACAAAACAACGTCAGTAAAACAACAAAACAACGTATGTCAGTAAAACAACAAAACAACGTCTGTCAGTAGGACAACAAAGCATCGTCTGTCAGTAAAATAACAAAACAACGTCTGTCAGTAGGACAACAAAACAACGTCTGTCAGTAAACTACAAAGCAAACTGTCAGAAGAACAACAAAACAATGTATGTCAGTAAAACAACAAAACAACGTCTGTCAGTAAACTACAAAGCAAACTGTCAGTGAAATAAAAAAAACAACGTCTGTCAGTAGGACAACAAAGCAACGTCTGTCAGTAAAACAACGTCTGTCAGTAAAATAACAAAACAACGTCTGTCAGTAAAATAACAAAACAACGTCTGTCAGTAGGACAACAAAACAACGTCTATCAGTAAAACAACAAAAGAACGTCTTTCAGTAGAACAAAACAACGTCTGTCAGTAAAACAACAACACAACGTCTGTCAGTAGGACAACAAAACAATATCTGTCAGTAGAACAACAACACAACGTCTGTCAGTAGGACAACAAAACAATATCTGTCAGTAAAACAACAAATCACTGTCTGTCAGTAAAACATCAAAACAACGTCTTTGAGGAGAACAATAAAACAAGACCTTTTAAGATAGCCTAAAAAAATTATATCATTAATTAAAACTGAAAACACTTTTTGTCAGCACAACAGAAAAAATATCGTCTGTCAGTATAATTTTAAAACACATGCTGTCAGCAGATCGGTCACTAAAACTTCAAAACTTCCTCTGTCATTAAACTTAAAAACACCTTAATTCTCTCATTTAAACTCCAAAACAATGTCAGTATAACATCAAATCACCGTTTGTCAGAATAACCTCAAATCACCGTTTGTCAGTATAACCTCAAATCACCGTTTGTCAGTACAACCTCAAATCACCGTTTGTCAGTTTAACCTCAAATCACCGTTTGACAGTACAACCTCAAATCACCGTTTGTCAGTTTAACCTCAAATCACCGTTTGTCAGTATAATATCAAATCACCGTTTGTCAGTATAACCTCAATTCACCGTTTGACAGTTTAACCTCAAATCACCGTTTGTCAGTTTAACCTCAAATCACCGTTTGTCAGTATAACCTCAAATCACCGTTTGTCAGTATAACCTCAATTCACCGTTTGACAGTTTAACCTCAAATCACCGTTTGTCAGTTTAACCTCAAATCACCGTTTGTCAGTTTAACCTCAATTCACCGTTTGTCAGTATAACCTCAATTCGCCCTCAAATCACCGTTTGTCAGTATAACCTCATATCACCGTTTGTCAGTATAACCTCAATTCACCGTTTTTCAGTATAACCTCAATTCACCGTTTGTCAGTATAACCTCAATTCACCGTTTGACAGTATAACCTCAAATCACTGTTTGTCAGTTTAACCTCAAATCACCGCTTGACAGTACAACCTCAAATCACCGTTTGACAGTACAACCTCAAATCACCGTTTGTCAGTTTAACCTCAAATCACCGTTTGTCAGTTTAACCTCAAATCACCGTTTGTCAGTATAACATCAAATCACCGTTTGTCAGTTTAACCTCAAATCACCGTTTGTCAGTTTAACCTCAAATCACCGTTTGTCAGTTTAACCTCAAATCACCGTTTGTCAGTATAACATCAAATCACCGTTTGTCAGTTTAACCTCAAATCACCGTTTGTCAGTTTAACCTCAAATCACCGTTTGTCAGTATAACATCAAATCACCGTTTGTCAGTATAACCTCAGATCACCGTTTGTCAGTTTAACCTCAAATCACCGTTTGTCAGTATAACATCAAATCACCGTTTGTCAGTATAACCTCTGATCACCGTTTGTCAGTTTAACCTCAAATTACCGTTTGTCAGTATAACATCAAATCACCGTTTGTCAGTATAACATCAAATCACCGTTTGTCAGTAGCACAGAAACACACCGTTTGTCAGTATAACATCAAAATACCGTTTGTCAATAGAGCTGGAAAGCATCGTTTTCAGGAAAACTTTTAAGTTAAAATTTGCAAGTATACCGAGACGAAAAATCTCTCTATATATCTCTATATAAATGATGTATTATCAAGTCTAGGCATATTTTAGTTATTAGAAAGTTATATCATTTTATAACAAAACAAGAAAAAAATAGAAACCATGATTGTCTCATTGTTTTTCCTAAGGTTAAGGCCGCTGGTTCAATGTATTATGTAAGGTAAATGAATGTTAACTCTTGATATTTAAATTATGACATTTGGAAAGAGCACTTGAAAGTAACAATCGTGTGTAAGAAAAACCCTGAACAATATTGTAGGTTCATTGTGCACCGCTCTTCTCTTTAATGGCTGTTAATCAGTCAAAGCTGTTTAAAAATTAAGCCTTTAATACATTGTGGTATCAGGGGACAGAAACAAACGAAACTCAAAAAACCTATTTCGTTAATCGAAAGACTATTACTGCCATGAATTACGGTATGTTGAATGGTTATTGCAAAAAGTATTATCCCTTTTTTTCAAATTTGTCAAATTCTACAGCATGAGGGTTTAATATTCAGAAGTTCAGTTTATTCATTTATTTCAATCAAAATAGTGGTACTAGGGGACATGTGGGGTTTTTTTTAAGCATTTTATTGATCGGGTTTCCTGTGATATAAGAAAGTGGAAATTTTTCGGAAAATTTTGTTTTAATTTCTTTAAAAATATGTTTTAAATATTGCTAGATAGATGTGTAATTTGGTACGAAATTCACATATTTAACCAAGTTTTTCTTAAAAAGTTGCTTTCTCTGAGTCATCTCTCTGCAGTATCAATTAAATGTTATTTATGCGCATTTTAATTCAAAGAAAAGAGAAAACTTTTATAAAAAATGAGCAGAGAACCCAAAGACCATAAAAATGAACTTTTACCAAAAATATCTAATTATTGTGTAAATGTGGTGCTTCATTAAACCTTGTTTATGTACATGTAGCGATGATATCCCAGCCGACCAAACCGTGTACAATTAAACTATCTAATGTTTCGAACATGTTCTCTGTAGATCACATGCCAAATACATGCCCATCTTCTTTGTTTAATATTATATGCAAAAGCCATATAAATAGAACTGGTACATCTTTATCAAAAGATCGAACTGGCAGTCCACCGGGATTTTAATTGTCTAATTCCATAATGCCACAGGGCTTTTTGTGCCTATTCATATAGATGTTATTAGGTCTATTTATTTACTTGGTGCAGACTAGTACTTTTAAGCATTATATGCAATATAAGAAAATTTTTCTATATACTTTCTTAATGTCACAAGAACATTTTTCCTTTGAATAATTTATAAAGTACTGATATTTTTTATTAGATCTATTTGAAAAAAACCTAGGCAGTTCAATGTGTTAAATGTAAACTTGATCCGTGTACAGTTATAAACAGTCGATTCAGTACGTTACGGATCAGTGTCACATGTACCTGTGGACAGGAAGACCCCCCCCCCCCCCCCGATATTCAACCCCAGGGCTTATTGGACATTTTTTTTCACAAATTAAATTTATTACACTTATTCATCACGTTTACAAAAAGAAAATATCGTAAAAATCCGAAGATAATCGCTCCACAAATAAATACCCCACTATACATTATAAGAGAGACCTTTCTCTCTTATAATGTAAAGGGGGGGGGGGGTCCTGTCCACAAGTATACCTGTGGTCAGTGTGTTTGCCTGACTGTATTCCCAAATGTTCTCAAGGCGTGACTAATCCTTAGAATATACCGATTCTGACCTAAGTGTGACTTGGTTACATAACAAGATTTCAATTCAACAGTAAAGCGATTAATAATCTTAAATAAATTTATTTAAAAGACGTGCTTAGACACAATGTTTAGACCCTATTTATAATTGTACCGTGGAGAGTGCAATTCTGTATTACATAATACTGCCTGTACATGTACAATTAAACACAGTTTAATAGCATCTTTATTTCGAAAAAGGGGCAGGGATTGAAAAAGTATATGAAGAATGTTTCAATAAAAGATTGTAGTTTACCCGTCCAGTAACTCAAGTGAAAAATCTCCATTAAATGAATCATTTAAAACTGGACGTCTGCCTTATCCATGGGTGCCCGGGACACCGGTCCTGCTAACTCATGTTTGAATAAACGTACATATTGTCAATGTTCACTATCAGAAAAATGGGATTAAAGCTGCAATATTTTAATCTTAGACGCAATGGAAGTTTTAATGGGTATCAAAGAAAAAACATGTAGAACTGCCAAAGGAATTCACTGTCTCGCTAAAAGCATCTACGTGTACATTATTAAATGCAACATAATATGTAGGTTCAGTGTCTCTGAGGCCATCCTCCAATGGGTACCAAAAGAAAAAAAAATCACGTCACTGAACAAAGCATATTTCCATGGTAATCCACAGAAGATATCAACTTCTTTACGAGACAATTCTGAGAATTTTTTTATCATAGCTTTACTTTGTAATTTTTTATTTAGAAGCCCTTTTCTCTACTTTTTTTGTTTATGTACGGTTCGTATACATGTACTTGCAAATTCCAGCATTTGAAAATGAAACGAAATAGGATTTTCGAGTTTGGGCACTTTGCTTTTTTTAGGTTGGTCCCCACTTTGAAAGAAAAAATTTAAAATAAACTTTAAAGAAATTATTTTTGGAACAGGAAAGCTGACGATTCACTTAGTGGTTTCTGTCATTAGAAAACCTTGAACTTAGTATGACTAAAATTTTATTAATACCAAAAACCACCAATGGCGGTACCCTGCGAAAAGCTTTGGTCTTCCTTTGAATATATGACGTGTAAAACTATTTCTAATCCGCCAGCCTAAAATCTCCCCGTTGCACTTTTTTAACTCTGTTTAAATAGACATGTTCATTTTGCTCATTTATTGACACTGTCCATAGCAACAAGCTAGCTGATGTTTTCTTTCACTCACTTTAAGACTTCCAAGTGATTTAAATTTTTATGCGCCCGGATCGATAGATCCGAGGCGTATATTGTTTTTGTCCTGTCTGTCTGTCTGTCTGTCCGTCTGTCTGTCTGTCTTCTGTCTGCTTGTTTGTCCCCAAACTTTAACCTTCGCCATAACTTTTGAACCATGAAAGATAGAGACTTAATATTTGATATGCATACTCCACTAATTAAGCTCTTTCAAATGACACCAAGGTCAATGACCTTGTGACCTTGACTGTGGCCTATATGCTAAAAATAGCTTTTTTCGAACTCTGTTGCTGCCGGGCGCATAGTGTTTCACAAACACATCTTGTTAATTCTGTTAAAGAAGATGGGGGGATAAGACGTAATGAGAAGTTAATCTAAATACTCAATTCACATATTGAATATGATTTCTTAATATCTGACTCTATAGGCATTCTGCCCACCTTGTCCCCCCATCTTCTTTATTCAAAAATTTCAATTCTTTAATCGGTTACATGAACAATTAACAAACGAGACTGCAAAAATAGTCATTCTGGTTTGTACTGCATTAAAAAGCCTTTTCTTTCATAGTATATATCCTTTTTAATGCAGTACCAATCAGCATGACTTTTTTTGCAGTCTTGTTCGTTATGAATATATGTGTTAGACGTAATTACAGTGCAAAAAGGTCATATCAATTTCACCGTAGTGCATAAAGAAGCGCACTGACCTCCATTTTTTGTTTTAATATTTTATAAAGCTATGTGTGTAAATTCTAAACTAAAATTTTGACAACAGGAACCAACCCCCTTAGACATTTTTTCACTGCCTGTATTTAGTTACACAGATGTACTTTGAAATAAGAGATACAGATATACTGAAAAATTGTCAAATGGAAATGTTTTCTTTGCAAGAAACTGAGTAAAAAATGATCGCGATGTCCGTCCGTCTGTAACGCTTTTGGGTACCCATCTCTTATCCGCAACTCCTCATACACCACTGAATGAAATTTAATGAGACTTTCACAGAATCTTTGTATAGCTGTGACCTCCTATTTACTTTTTTATCGAACACATATTTCGGGTTTCCTAAAGCAATGCATGAACAATGCCACTCATTCTATAATATTGAAGAGTACCCATCTCTTATCCGCAACTCTTCTTATACCATTGAATGAAATTTAATGATACTTTCACAGATTCTTTAAAACATGATGCCATTGTGCCTCTCCTATTTTACTTTTTGATCTGACACTGATTTTGGGTCTACAGAACAAAACATGGACTTTGCTATTATACTAGTAACCATTATAATCATATGGGAGGCGGGGGTATCATTTAGTGAGCTCTGAGCTCACAGTACCTCTAGTATTGATATGGGAGGAGGGGTATGTTGCAAACACTATTGAAATAACGACCACTATTGAAATAATTATATCAATAGTGGTAGAGAGTGCATTTCAAAAGCAAACATAGGTAGTAACCATTATTGAAATACGACCACTATTGAAATAATTATATCAATAGTGGTTGAGAGTGCATTTCAATAACATACATAGTTGGTAACCACTATTGAAATACGACCACTATTGAAATAATTATATCAATAGTGGGTGAGAGTGCATTTCTATATAATAACCATAGGTTTCAACCACTATTGAAATACGAGCACTACTGGAATAATTATTTAATAGTGGGTGAGAGTGCATTTCAATATGGTAACCATAGGTTTCAACCACTATTGAAATACTACCAGTATTAAAGGAAAAGTTTCACAGCGTCAGCAACATTTGAAATCATTATTTCAATATATATCGGATTCATTGTTCAAAGCACTATTGAAATCAATAATTTTATCATTTTGAAATCTTTATTGCAAAAATGAACATTATTTCAATAGTTGTTGCAACCTATGTTTGTTATTGAAAAGAATTGCATCCACTATTGAAATAATTATCCACTATTGAAATAATTATTTCAATAGTAGTCGTATTTCAATAGTGTTACTTTCTACGTTTGTTATTGAAATGCACTCTCAACCACTATTGATATAATCATTTAAATAGTGGTCGTATTTCAATAGTGGTTATTACCTATGTTTGTCATTGAAATGCACTCTCAACCACTATTGATATAAATATTTCAATAGGGGTTGTATTTCAATAGTGGTTACTAACTAAGTTTGCTATTGAAATGCATTCTTAACCACTATTGATATAATTATTTCAATAGTGTTCGTTATTTCAATAGTGTTTCCTTTAAAGGAATGTCAACGATGGTGGTTTATCTCTTCCAATTTCATAAAACCCCCAGATGAACTCGGAAGTAAAAAATCCAGAGGAAAGCACGAGATTCTGCAATAGTTGCCTCTAGCTCCAAGACGTTACAAAGGTCTAGAAATCCGGTGTTCATACAAATAGTTTGCTCTGAAGGGGCTTAAAGAACATTCTGAATGGCTAAAGATTACTGAAGATATGGACCTGGACATACATAACTGAGAGAACAAATGACTTCAATTTAAAGTACATGTACATATTTGGAGGACTTCTTGTAATGTACTTCGCGTTGTTGTTGTTTCGCCATTCAAGATCAGCTTTTAGAATACATTGTTCGTACATGATATTTTTTATTTAATGTTAATTATCAAGTGGTCATGTTAATTATCAAGTGGCCATGACACATGCAATGAGTTTTTTGCAATTTAATCTATTTCTTCCTACAGTCTGTTCATTTGAACCTTGTTCAATTCAGAAACCATCATAGCTATAGAAAACACGTGATTTATTCAAACGTACAAAATAAAAATTTGCTTTCTGTAGTTTACTGAGCTTTAAAACTTCTTTTCATCAAAGAGATTTTAGAATTTCTTGAAGGAATAATCCTTATATGTCTGAAATGCCTGATGGCAATGCTCTTTAGAAATAAGTTATAACTATTCCTTAGTCCAAAATAGCTTTCTTTCCTTTACTTAACTGCAGGGAAATTTAATTTTAATATTCTACATACATGACAAGATTCATAAGTTCTAAGACTTCTAAAGGACAGCTCTAATCTCTTAGTGACGGTGAATACGAGGGTGCAATTAAGATCATTATATTCGTAAGTAACCGAGGATCTATGGTGTTTTTCAACATTTGTGGACATGGACTTCTTGTTCGGGTTGACTGCTTTATGAACAAAAGGTCATATACCATGAAACGTACATTGTAAATCGATACACCGAATGGTCCCAGGTTTATATTTAATTTTTTATTTTAGAATGTACTATTGCACGAGAAGCGTATTTTGATAATTACTTTAAAAAGGTAGCTTGCCTAAATTTTGATATCTAAAGAAAATCATCAAACAACATTAAAATGAGCAACATTGAACAATTCTATTAGGCAGATAGGTTCTAGAAAAAAACTTACCTTGGCTTCTTTCTCCTATGATAAATCAAGAATCACACGGCCATTGTATTAAGAAAGAATAAGTCAACACCTATAACACTAATATGACTTCAGAAGAATTATTTCCAATTTGATTTTACGATTAGAATTCCCAATCTTGTCCAGTAGGGAAGACGAGTACAGCCTTTTATAGCCTTTATTGCCAGTAGTAAAGGCTGACAACAACATAAAAACGGACTCGACAAGCTGTAACCCCGACACGGTCATGCCTGGGTGGACAGATTTAGAAGTATAGATTTAACTAATGTATTTAAATCGACTGCGTTCTGAAAGATTCTGTTTGAGAAGTTAAAACTTACATTTAAAAAATAAATCTATAACTGTGTCCTTAGGTGGTTTGTTTAGTTACAGCAAACAGCAAAAGAAAGGCCAATTTTGGCATTTAGATAAATGGCTGTACACTATTAACATTAATTTTTGTTTTCAAGTTTTATATATTTCTTCATTTTAATCAAAAATTGTGCAAAGCACATTTTTTAAGTAAAACAAAAGTTGATGAAATTTCCGTCAGTTTATTTAGGCATAAAAACACATATTCAAAATCAAGATATTTAACCACGGTAAGTTACAATTAATACCAAGTGCTGAATGCATTAGAGCTAACAATAATTCAGATGCCCAATACTATTCTTATAGTTTTATATGGAGTATATACTCTATAAGTATATACTCTATAAAAGAAACACTGAGGTTATAAGTTTATAACCAAGAAATAGCATTCTTTGTGAATCTGCTGTGATGATCTTCAATCAGAGAAGCTTGAATAATTTAACAAGATCTCCATAACCTATAGGTCCTTCTCGGAACACCTCCTCACCTTTATTTCTCTAGAATTCAGCTTATTCTTGCGAATGTCTCATTCCACTCACCGAGTATCTGATTTTAAAAGTATATTTTAGGCCTCTAACAGAAAGGGCGTAGTCATCATCAAATTTACTGTGAGAAAGAAGATTAAAGTAATGTTAATTTTTTTTAATGTTTTTAATGTTCGATGCTATAAAATAATATTTCTACGCATACAAGCTTCTTTTAACTTGATTAAAAGCCGTTTTGTTTGAATTTGATGAATGACAATCCATTTAAAAGATACTGCATGTGCTACATGTAGCTAGTGCATCTCTCTGCCAAACAAATTCTTCATATGACGTCCCATATCCTACATGGCTAATATAGGCATATATAGATCACATAAGATTCAAAAGGCAGGTTTGCATCGTTACTGCATCCTCTAAAATATAGCTAAAATATTGCCGACTCGGTGTTAAGCAATAATCGACCATAATCATTGCCGAGTTTTTGCAGTTATAAGTAGTACATTAACGAGTACTCGTTAAAACATTATATATGTTTTGTAAAATAACACGCAGTCGGCAAAAGCACAAAGATTTCTCTGCAATATTGAATGTATAACCTCCAGGTTTTTGGTTAAATCGGTACATGTAAGCGTATAATTATGTCTGAGATGTACTAGGTCTCAATGTTCCCAATCTTTCTACTTTTGTCTGATGAAATATATGGAGATAACGCAATATCTTATGTACGTATTTATTAGTAATATTATTACTTTCACCCCGAGAACAGATATGGACATGTAGTATAACATTTTCTAGGGTATTTTGACATTGAAAATTGGAAAATCGATTCCCCCCCCCCCCCCTTCAAAAAAGAAAGATAAAATTAGTAATTTGTCAAATCACTCGTAAGAAATTAAAGTGTTTCAAACCAGAAAGCGATTTAAATTGTTTTAGAATGCAGCAGAAATCTTTAAAGGATCGACTTGACAATGGTAGGAAGATCGAACGATGACGTCACCAAAACTATTTTATTCTTGACACTTCAATTTAAGATTAACATTGGCGTCACTAGTACTCTAGTAGTCAATACTCAGCCAGAATTAATGTGAATTACCACATCTGAATTGGATTCCGAAACTTCACAAAAATCTTTACAAACAAAGATACATGTACATGGCAGGTTACAGTAAATGTTCAACCAAGTCTCTTTCTCTACTCCTCTCTAAGATATTAACAGTAGTGAAGGAGAAACTTCGAGAGTACTGTGCAACAATATATTCAAGAAGTGATGTAAATCTGGTGTGAATACTTAAAATTCCAAGAAACTTTTGGACAATTTGAAAATTACAAAATTTTATCAAATTAACAGAATAAAAATTTAAAGACTTTTCAACTTTATATACTACCATTCCCCAAGATAAATTAAAGTCCAGGTTTTTTTTTTTTAATATTATTGACAGCTGTTTTTTTAATAAAAATGGAACTCGCAAATTTGCTTGCCTTTTCTTCGGTCATTTGCAAAATTATTTTGTTAAAAAACATTCTGTACACACAAGTACTCTGAGGTTGATATTGAAAAGATGCTTGCGTTTGTGATTGACAATATCTATATGGTTTTTTGGAAACCAGGTCTTCCAACAGTCTGTTGGAATTCCCATGGGTACCAATTGCGCCCGTTGCTAAACACTTGCTGATACCTCCATTTCACTCGACATATCCACGACGTCTTGTCAGTCAACAATGGTATATATCCAGGTGAGCTTGAAATAAAAGATACCACAGAGTTTGACACATCTGTTTCAAAAGATATTCTACTTGAAAAAGACGTTTATGACAATCTAACAATCAAGCTTTATGATAAACGTGATGATTCAATCGTCAGCTTCCCTGACTTATGCAGCAATTTACCTTCATCACCTGCAAACGAGGTTTATCTCTCAGTTGATTCGATACGCAAGGGCATACTCTGCGTATGAACAATTTCTAAAACGAGGTAAATTTTTGACAAACAAGTTGATGAAACATGAATATCAACAGTCTCGTTTAAAGTCACCATTTCCTTAGTTCTACGGTCGATAAAATGACATTAGCAGCAGATACAATTTATTATAAAGTCAAATGCTGACTGACGTTTGTCATTCTAATTGTTAAGCTATTTGTACATTTTTATTGTCAACGGATTTTTAAATTTTTTGTGTTTTTCATCTTTGTGAAGAATGACCAATGACGTCATTTGTACCGTATGTTACTCTTGACACAAGTGAAGATGAATAAATTAAGATGTTACTAGTGCTCTTGGGGACAAAATGGGGAATCAAAGTTTAACATAGGAATACATAAAAAAAATTTGAATAAAGTCAAAGAAATTTTTGGCGGTGAAAATCTTGTTTTCTTCTAGAGCAATATACTTTTTAAATGATTCAGTAATTATCAGCCATGTTATAAAAGTAGTCTTTCTCTTTACAAACATTATATTTATAATTGCTTATTTATGAATCATGAAACATCTGAGAAGTAAATGTGTACTATTATTTACTTTTTACTGGGTTGTAATTAGTTGACGTAATATTTTAAACATTATTCAACGTGAATAAAGAGGCACATCTTTGTTCAGTCTTCTTCGTCAGTTTGATGACGACTTCCTTTAATTAATCATAGATTTGAAAAACTACTTTCATATTTTAATCAGGGGACCTTTAAATGTAGTCATAATGCATATATTTTTAAACTTTTATATCTGCAGAATTTTATGTATAGGAAAATCTATACAATGATGCTAATAATTGATTTTGAAGGAGGCTGAAATAATGTTTGAATAACCGATTTTTACCTCATAGGTAGTCTATCCCCTTCATCATTGTTTTCTTTTTGAAAAAAAAATATGTTGCAAAATAATGCCATTAACATATGAATCTCATGTATTTCATATTGATTTCTGTGTGGACGTTACAGTGATATAGATACATGTATTTGTTTTCCTCTAACTCTCAGCTTATACTTGGCAGGTTTTCTCAGTTTTATTCATGTATATATATATATATATATATATATATATATATATATATATATATATATATATATATATATATATATATATATATATATATATATATATATATATATATATATATATATATATATATATATATATTCCTTTCAACAAAAAATGCTTTTATCGTGTGCATACCGGGTACATTAAAACTTTTTTTTTTCGAAATCCATGATTAAATTGTCAATGAAATTGCCATAGAATCAAACAGAAATTTCTATTCAGACGAACATTAAAACAAAAGATGTATGGTTCTTCAGAATACTACTTATATCAATTTCAAAGCTGATAAACAGCAATTTCAAAAATCTATTTAAAATTCAGAAAGCGTCTATTAAATTTTCGACTTAGACTTTCGTGTATATATACTATATTGTACTTTGTTCTTTATTATACCGTAAGTCTACTCTGATTTCAACAAAGAAAAAAGAATGAACTGCCTTTTTAAAAAAAATAAAAACCTGTCAAAACCTAGCAAGATTTTTGAATATTTCTTAGCGCCGACTTTAATTTCTTTGTCAAGGTGCAATGTGTGAAATGTTTGTTAACCAAAACACAACTGTATCCCTTTGCTTCTGTAAGTCGTACACAAGTACACTATCAGTTGTAATTAAATAACAATGAAGAATACACACAAACACACACTTCCTATCTCCAGGACACAGAAAATGTACAGAGAGCTATTGATAAGAAAATATGTACATAAAAAACAAGCCAATTCATCGAATTTTTACCCCCCCCCCACTTAAAACAGAAAAAGCCTATGAGATGGAAAAAGAAATATAAGTATCTGGAGATAACGAACAGTATTCAAGCTCGAAAGTCCATTCAAACAAAACAGGAGCAGAGCAGACACGGACCTCTTAAACATAAGAGTTGGGATCAGGTGCCATGGAGGAGTGAGTATCCCCTGCAGACCAGTCACACCCGCTGTATGTTCTATGTCATGGTCTGGAAATAACAGAAAAAATTGTCGATAGTTCAGTGTGTGAAAAAATGGTTTAACAAGAAGGATGACAATCCGGATATAAAGAAATGAATTTTATGTATAGATTCAGTCTTGCAGTTCGACCATAAAACTTACGAAATGATGACTTTAAAAGAATCGTTCAGAAGTAGAACTTACTCTTACGTATCAATTCAACTGCATAAGAGATTTAAATCTCGTATGCGGATGATAAGAGTATATTGCTGCAGAAGTAAGGAAAGTTGACGATTGAAAAGTTAAAGTTATTACTTTCATAATAAAGTTTTTGGTTAGGTTACCATTAGTAAAATATCCAATTACGATGTGTCAGACTGTGGTATCTTTCATTTTAAGCTCACTGGGATATATCTTGTCGACATATGAATCGAAATAACTATATGTGTAAATATGTCGTCAATATATATACATGTCGAGTTAAAGCGACAACAAGCATTTTCTTTTTTTCATGTATAAAAATTTGAATAAATTCTGTCTCAAATAAATTTAAAAATAAGTCTGCTGATAGCTTTGGTACCCACTGGAATCTTAATAGATTGTTGGAAGACCTGGTCTCCAAAAATAACATAGATAATGTCAATGAGAAGCTCAATCTTGTTTCATCAACTTTATTATACTTGTGTGTACAATCAGAATGCTTTTATGGCCCAGGATTGAAAGATCCTGGGGGTGTACTGTTTTGTCCTGACTGTTTGTCCTCTCTGTCTGTTTGGTAAGGGTATACTGATGTCAATTTTTATCACCTAGCCCACATCTTGTTTATAACAATTTTTGCAAATGGGCGATAAAAAACGACCCTGACCATATAGCTTGTGACGTTTAAGTCAAAACTGATCTTTTTTTTTCAAGTCAAATAAATTCATGACCTTAAGTTTCATAGAAAAAGCGTTTAAAAAACCGAAGTTTCTGAAATCTATTTGTGCAATGTTTTAACCTCTTGAAATCAAAAGAAAAATTAAATTGCAAAATTTCCCAGAGAACTTAGATATTGCCAGGAATTAAGCCATGTAGGGTGTGAGATAATTCAAGACCTCTAGAAAGACGCATTTTTCTGGTTTACTCTAGTGACCGACTAATTTTGCACTACTGCCATAAATTGTTTCATCATTTTTTACCTATAAAACAATGGAATACAAAGATCTTTTTAAACATTTACCCAATCTTACCGAGTTGACTTTTAAATTTTCCTTTTTTACAAAATAAATTTTGAATTAATCGATTAAGAACAATCTAATAAAGAGAATAAGTCTTGGAAATGAACAAATGACGTAAATCTGCCAATTCTAAGTTAAAGAAAATCGAAAATCGAATAGCTTTGAGTAAAACAAATATTTACTTGTATTATAAGCTTGTTTTGAACACATTTCTCTAATGAAATCATTACTTTAAGTAGATACCATCCCTTAAAATGATAATTGTTGACTAGTTGTGTTTTAATTGATTTTTTGTGGCATTCAGAAGCAGTTTAATTATTTTTATAATGTTTATTTACAAGTCACATTAGTTGTAGCTGATTACGTCCCTTTCACTTCCTCATACAACCGACTCCCCGCCGTGTCCCTGTTTGGACCATTCAGATCATCATACTGTCTACAGCCGGTGTCCAAACCTCTTATCTGAGTGTAATACTCATCTGTTTCAATGATAAATGTAACTTGTTATTTACAAATTATTTTTGAGAAGTATTTCTATGTTTTTTTTGAAATGAAAGATATTTCAGTTAGCTTTTTACCTATAATTACGTGCCTAAAGTGAGCAAAAAGTCGTAGTGTTTGAATTTGATTATCTGAATTCAAATATTTTATTTCCATGAAATGGATATGTGTTCCTCATGCTCTTACCTTTTTTATCAACCACTGATCTTATAGTATCATCTTTGCCTCTGCTTTTTCTATTCAACAAAAATAAACAAAAAAATTATTTTTCGCGAAAAAGGACAAAGAAATATATAATGTTATTTACAGGTCACAGATTTTTATTAAACAGGGCATTTTTTGTGCAAGCAAAGTTCATACACTGTAACCTGAACAATAGAATGTTCGCAGTGTGTGATACTATGGTGGTGATGATGATAATAATCTAAAGTCAAATGAGAACGTAAATAAATTATTCACAGTTTAACAACCCTATTGTTTAGATATAGTGTCATTTTACAGTATAGCATCTAAATAGCTTACGTGTACTCTATATCAAAATTTTTGTATCATATCTAGATTACAGAGCAAATGAATCTGACCCTTTGCAAGGTTTATCTTTGGAGTAGAGTCGGTATACAATGGCGATAGACACAATGAACATGAGGACCAGCATTATAATAGGTACCGCCATAGAAGACACCCTCATTGCCTCCGAAACAGCCGGCTTCAAAATGGATGACACCTGTTCTGAATACCACAAAAACGATCCATTATAAATATGTGTGTATGTATCAGTGACATTTGTAATTTTTGTGACTTTTCTAAAATTAATTTGATAAACGTTATAAATACCTTCTCATTCAATAAAATAATTTTTTAGTTTTGTTTTTTTAATCCATATATAATGATTTTGAAAGCAAGCTGTTTAGTACGTTTATAAAGAGATATGACAAAAAGTATCTTGCAAGATAACTGGGCTAAACTTTTTTCATTTACATCCAATCAGCATTAACAATACAACCAACTAAATTTTTGTGTTAAACAATAATCAGTGAAGACTCCCAAAAAGGTGGAGAGTGGGAAGGTCTGATTTTATGAGGTCATTATTTAGCACTGGTTTGTCAATGGATTCTCCGTTTACCCTATCATATCAAGAAGCACACGGCGGACGTGACCGGTTGACAGAGAATGCTCATTATTTCGTGGCACCTGATCCCACCTGTTGTAGGAATCTTTTCTCTGCTCCTGATTGATATTTTTCCAATGTACATTTTTAGCCTGATTACTGTTAATAATTATTATACAAACGTATTAATTCTTACTCAATATACACGTGTCTCCCTCTCTTTGGTAACCTTGGCAACACTTTGTGGAATTGACTGTCACATTTCTTTGTACTCTTTTCTCTTCAAACATTTCATAGTACCTTTAAGTTAATGAACGGCATGTTAAAAAAATTCGATTCGCCCTTAACATTCTGCATTGCAAACTTTTGCCATTGGTATATGGCATCACAGATTATTTATGATTTCTGATGTTAAAGTGAGTCTTTGACTTATTTGAGCATGGTAAAAAAAATCTGACTAGAGGAGTAACACAAGTTTACAGAGCAATTAAATTCTGTCCAGTAAAGAAGCATTTTTCCATAAAGCAATTATTTCTTTGCCTACAAAATGGCTTTTTAAACTTGTTAAAAAAGAGCAAAAAAATCAACACACTTACTCAACATTGATTTTGTAACGCCTTCCCATTTTTACTGCTTTTGTTCTAGTCTTTAAAACTGGTACGGTCTCGAAAAAAGTTTCTTCCTTTCTGAAAAAACATACAAAGGGAAATGAACCCATCATCAATTAAAATCAAATCACCTTAAAATTTTAGAATTCAGGTTTAAAGTTCTGAAAATATAATTTTGCCTTGCAAATAGTAATATTCAAAACAAAAGTGAATCAAAAATTTATATCAGTACGATACGTACTTTTTTTTATATGCATAAACAGAAACAAAGTGCAAAATTCAAATTAGACAGAATATTTGTTTTCATTTCGATTTGAGAAAAATCGATGAAATTTCAATAAATTTTACAAAAAAGATAAAAGTAATTAATAAACATACTAGTATTTAAAACTACAGTCTGAGCATCTTGATCAATTATGTCAGAAAAATGTTCTATAAAATAAATATTATCTATCGAATTTCAGTTTAAATCTAAAAAAAAAAATTCAAGTAAATCCTAAATAAGTATATCGACATTTCTGATTCTCATTTTATGTTTTCTTATTTAATAAGTACCAATTAAACATACGTTTGTAATTCGAAACATTCCTTTCCAGAGACAACCAAAACAGGTCCTAGCAAAACAAAACAAAACTGTATGTATGGCTGCATCTTGGTAATCACCAGAAAAACACAGAGGTCGTCATTCTAAGAGACAACTTCCGCTGACACACCGGAAGACGTGGTAAACTTTTGCTGAAGTAATCATCTTAATACCGGTATACTCAGAGTTACAAACAGATAAAACGAAAACGTATTCTCTAAGCAACATCAAATAACAGTAGTTTTTTTAAGATGATATATTTTTGCCCCTTACCTGGCTGGTCACCATGTCAGAAAGATACTTAAGTGTTAACGTATGAAAGCTAAAGATTATCTTTTGCAAAACAATATGATGACATGCAATAGTGACGTCACCACTAAGTGAAAAATTCTCGAATGGGACGTAAAACAACATAAAATCAATCAATCAATCAATCAATCAATCTTATTGCTGATATGCAAGTTATAACTTAAAGTCATCATGCAACATAAACAAAACTCATATATATCAACATTCCGAATAAGCAGAAATTTTAACGAGGATTTAATTTTGGCCTTTTTGCAATGATGTTGAGAAATTAAAATTAAATATCGCTAGCAATTCATTCCTGTTTCTGAGGTTACGGTTATCTTTCAGGACAGTCGCTATAATTAATTACAGATTTTGGTCAGCGTTGCTAAAATCGCGTCTCGCTTAATATTCTACTTATACGGAATTTTTTGCATGTCCACACCTAATAAATATGCATGTGCACATACTGAAATCATGTTGATTACGTTAACATTATGTTAAAATTATGTCGACAGGGAGACTGCATAATTATCTCAAATGATTACATGAATTGGTTTTTTTATCGACATAAATATCTCGAAAATTAATTAAGATGTGAGCATATCAGAGACAAGCATAAATATTGGGTTAACAACAGTATTCTATTTCTGAAGTCCATTCAAACATGCAAATCAGGAGCAGAGGAAACACGGACCTCTAAAATATCAGAGTTGGATCAGGTGCTATGGAGGAGTGAGCATCCCCTACCGAGCGGTCACAGCCAAAAAAAGGAAAAAAATCAGTTGAAGTTTCAGTGTAACAATTAGTATGAAAAACTTAACTCAGCATCTTACTTCATGATAAATTGATATTGCTGACAATATCATTATATCGACCATAGAACTTACGTAATGATGACATTAAACGAGGCTGTTGATATTTTTGTTTCATCAATTTGTTTTTCAGAAACTTGCCCCGTTTTAAGAATTGTTTGTACATAGGGGGTGCTTTTACATTTCGGATCAACTTGGAAACATAATCCCCATATCCAAGTGAAAATATTGTATTGCTTAATAAGTATGGAAAGTTCACGAATAAAAAGTTAAAGTCATCGCATTTATCATAAAGCTTGGTTGTTAAGTCCTTTTTTTTTTTAGCAAAATATCTAAAAAGACCTTGTGGCATTTTTTTTTTCTCAAGCTCACCAGGATATATCAAGTCAGCATATGAATGGAAGTAATTATTGTAAACTGATAATACGTCGTCCATATTTCTTTGTGTCGATTGAAGGCCACAGCAAGTGTTTCCTTCTCATATATAGATTTTTTAAAATAAAAATAGATCTGCTAATGACGGGACGGGACACGATTGGTACCAATGAGAATTTCGACAGATTATTGGCACACCTGAACCAGATTAAGTCAATAAGTTCTATCTGAATATTTTTAGTTAATCTTTTAAACGTAATGCTTTAAAAAGTAACTTTTAAGTTTATTCAAATTCCAAGAAATTATGTAAATTCTGTTTCAATATCAAATTCATTTCTAAAGTTACATTGGTTTGAAATCTTGAGTTCAGACTGTTTTCAGTTTATGGTCTTGGGACCAGATCTAGAAAACTACAATATATATATATATATAGGTACTGTCAATCAGAAACTCAAAAAGTCTTTTAATATTAACATCGGAGAACTTGTTTACTAATAAAAATAATTTTGCAAATGACAAGTGACAAGGCAAGTTAATTAACATTAACGAGTTCTATTTTTGTTTTTAAAAATTATTAAAGATGTCAAGCCTTGACTTTCCTTTATATTTGTATAAAGTGTTGGAAAGTCGTAAGTTTTTTTTTTATTTTGATAAAATTTTGGGATTAAAATTACTCATTTTCTAATTTTTGAGTGTCCACATCTGATTTAAACCACTTCTCAAATTTCTTGTTGTATAAATCTCCTGTAAGTTAGATTACCCATTTGAAAATAGATTCAATAATATATTATTCCTACAATTTGAAAATATTGAAACGATATTTTAAAAGTTTAACGTTTACTTCAGCTGCACATCTGAAACTTCCGGGTCTGAAAAATTCAGATATACGATCATCGCATTTTTCCAAAGACAGCGAGCCACAAAACTGTAGCTATGTTTACTCATATTCACATCTAGCGAGGAAAAGGTGGGTCGTTATTTGGAAACTTAAACAATCTAGGGAGGAAAGGGTGGGTCGTGTTTTGGAAATTTAAACAATTGTTTTCTTTCTACAGCAAAAATAAAACGGGAAAACCACAAAGACACAAACAAGACATTTAATGGTACGAAACATAAGACGTTCAAAAAATATCTTATGAAACATTGTAGAGGAAGAAGGAACATTAATTTTTTCATATAGGCCCTATATTCCTATGTAAAAATGTGATCATCCATGACCATGAGGTCACGATTTGAACAAAATTGAATCTCTCCACTACATGAAGACACTTCCACATAAGTTTCAGCTTTCCTGACACAATGGTTCTCAATTAGAAGATTTTTAAAACATATGCCACTAAATTTTCACTATTTCTTAACTAGAAAACTGACCAGTCAGCAAGGGCCCCACCATGGGGTAGAATTACTGTAAACCAACTTTTATTCGTGTGCGAGAAATTACGTAAGTTCTATGGTCGATAAAATGACCTTGTCAGCAAAAACAATCTATCAAAAAGTAAAATGCTGAGTGGCGTTTTTCATACTAATTTTTACAATGAATCTTCAACTGATTTTTTTCCCGTTTTTCCCGATCATGAGTACATACTTAGTTACATGTTGATTTGGAAAACCCGAGTATACCCGATAGACCGGACGTATTTCATAGCGGTCCGGATTCTTTCTTTAATAGTGTTTTTAAAAATTTCCAAATCAACATGTAACTAAGTATGTAAATATATAGTGTTTAGTAGTTTAGTAGTAGTGCTAGTTGTTTTTTGTTTCTCTTTTTCCTTTGTTCTTATGACTTTTTAACTTTTTTCTTTGTCCTGAGGAAGGGACAGGGCGTCCCGAAAATTTGACAAGTTTTATTGTTCATGTCGTTGTCCATTTTTAGTGCTTTATATAAATTTCCATCCGTGACCTTTTATCTACGTGGTAGTATAATATCAAATTCATTTCTAAAGTTATATTGGTTTGAAGTTTTGAGTTCAGACTGTTTTCAGTTTATGGTCTTGGGACCAGATCTAGAAAACTACATAATATATATACATATTGTCAATCAGAAACTCAAAAAATCTTTTAATATCAACATCAGAGAACTTGTTTACTAATAAAAATAATTTTGCAAATGACAAGTGACAAGCCTTAACTGTATACATGTATTTGTAAGGGGTTGTATAACGTGTTGGAAAGCCTAAGTTGTTTTTATTTTGATAAAATTCTGGGATTAAAAATACTCATTTTCTAATTTTTGAGTGTCCACATCTGATTAAAACCACTTCTCAAATTTCTTGTTGTACAAATCTCCTGTAAGTTAGATTACCCATTTGAAAATAGATTCAATAAAATAATAATCCTACAGTTTGAAAATATTGAAACGATTTTTTGAAAATTTAACGTTTACTTCAGCTGCAGATTTGAAGCTTCCTGGTCTGAAAAAATATCGCATTTTCCCCAAAGACAGCGAGCCACAACACTATATCTCCTCATATTGCAGATCTAGGGAGGAAAAGGTGGGTCGTGTTTGGAAACGTAAACAATGGTTTTCTTTCTACAGCAAAAACAAAACGGGAAAACCACAAAGACACAAACAAAAAAATTTATGGCACGAAACATAAGACGTTCAAAAGTATCTTATGAAACATTGTAGAGGAAGAAGGAACATTAATTTTTTTTATTTCTTTGTCGCGCATGATTCAGTCCATTGAAACTTTACCGAGACATTGTAATGGAATACCATCAAAAGCACAAGACCAGGAAACATAAATGGCCCATCTCGTTTTATATCGGTGAATTTCTTTATCACTTGTATTTCATCTCGGTATGATTATTATATAAGTGACATTTCGTTTCAAATGTTGTGCATTTTTCTGGTAAATCGGGCAAAAATATATAGTTTTTTGTCTATATCGTCCATTGTATCTTCTTTTCTTCTTTATCTACAATTTTAACCATTCTGATTAAATATAATATTATTTGTAAAATAAAAAAAAATAGGATGTGTTTTGGCCCTATGACTAATTTAACGAGGGAAATTGGTAAAGAGATAAAAAAGTATACACTTTTATTTTCCAGATCAAACTTAATAATGGATAAATATAAGATCACACTTGATATTAACGTTACTTTCCTCGTGATTTTTTTAACTATATTAAACGGGATTTTGTCAAGGGCATAGAGAATGTAAAAGGGGAAAACCCCTTTTTAATGTTTATTATAAGGAAACAATAGAATCTCATACCTGGCACTGAAGCTATCTCCAATGAAAACCTTAGAGGCAACTGAATAAACGTCATTTAACAAAGTCCATATCATAGGGATAGATAATTTAAATATATTCTTCGTTTACAATTTTGAAATCTTCCAATTTTTCTATAAGCTTTGTCATGCCTAAATGACCATGATACTTCATGTTTTCATATTCTATGCAAATATTTTTTTTTCTCAAATATCAAAGTCTAATACTTTTTCAGAAGAAGAGACATAGTTCAAGGAAGATTATCATAATTCCAGTCTTTCTAATTTTGCTCTCTAAAATAGCCTTGGATAAGGTCTAAGAAATGTCAGTGTCAGGGTATAAACTATGTACAGAATCTGAGCCACCAATATTTCGACAACATAAGCAAGTACTTTTACTCCAAACAATGTCTATCGATAGATAACAAAAACAGGAATGTGATTGTGTCTTTGTCCTAGAGCATCATCATCATCCTGACTTATTTATAATACAAGTGGACACTTAGAATGACTTCCGTCTACGTAGAGAAGGATCAAACTGGATAATGATTTGTGCATGTAGCTCTTGAATATGCAAATGAACTGTACACTATTTTGCCTTTAAAATCAAGGTGTTTATTATTTGCGTGGATATTCAGTGTCTTGGAATGGATTTGTTTGCTCTATCCAGTGACGGACAGACGGACAGACGGACAAACCATAAAATTTAAACCTCCCCCAATCTTAAATAACTGAGACATTAAAAGCTGAAGAGGAAATCGACTCTAACTGCCCAATTTAAGGTCTCCATGCATGAATTTACTTTTGACCGGTCGGCAGGGAATGCTCACTCCTCCATGGTACCTGGTCCCATCTCTGCTGTTTTGGAGGTCCGTGTTTGCTCTGCTCCTATTTTGTTTTGTTTTATGGAGTTTGATATTGAATACTGTTCGTTATCTCCATATGTTTCATCAAGAGAATCACATTGCCATTGGGATCGACCATTAATGTTTCGGTTCCATAACATTTCATCTGAAAAAAACGATTTTTTGTGTTGATTTTTTTATGTTTAAAAGCGAAATTTTATCCAACCTATTGTCCTCTACAAATATTTGAATTTTTCAAAAAAAATTTGTATATGACAATTAATTGTCATATACAAATTTTAATTGAAAAATTCAAATTTTTGTAGAGGACACTATCATTAATTTTGGAACACAATTCTGGGAAGTATTGTGTACATTTGCAGCATTGTAACAACACTTATTATGTTGAGAATCGTAATGAAGTGTAAGGGATTCAAGCTTCGATCCCTTAGTATAAGTGGTTCCTCTAAAATAAAATGTTCTTCATTTATCCTTGAGAGGCCACCAATGGCTTCTGTATCGATAGCAGCAATGTTATCTGGAGATAACGAGCAGTAATGGTGTTCAAAAATCCATTGAAAAAATAAATATCAGGAGAAGAGCAATTTAAAATTACAGATTTCTGAAAAAGAAAAAAAAAACACATAAAAGGTAGGGTCAGTAACATTGGAAAAACAAGCAACCTTGTTAACTGATCACACTCGCCATGTGCCTTTTTTTTTTAAAAATAATTAAATTAAGAAAACGGAAAAATCCTTAGATTCAGGAGTGTTAATAAATAAAAGCTAAAAATTTGTACGAAAACCATCGGTCAATATTCGACTTATTGATAAAGGAAATTTTGAGCGTTCATTAAGAAATAATTTAATTTTAGTTGAAACCCTTCATTTCATTGGTTAAACGGTTTTATCCATTTTGTATAACATAACTTGCCTACGTCACAATGAGTTACGTCAAAAACGTATTACTCCGCTTGACGTTAATTTTTAGCCGGGCTTATTGCTCAAAGAGCAATTGCCGGCTTATATGATCCTGTTCAAGGCAGGATGTTAACCCCATAGTCGCCATTTCAAAGTTACGTGCAAAAATATAGTTCTTACTCTCAACCGCTTTTGAGATAATACAAACGCTAAATAAAGCAACAAAAATAAAACGAAGTTTTATCTATATAAAATAAACATTAGCAGTAATGACTTTGAAAACTTCATAAGTCAAAGAACATAGTTCATTAGCGTAAGGATTTTTGATAATCAGTGTTACCGTAGTTCTCTACACATACGAAGTAAAGCAGGAGAGGGAACCAGACTGGCCTGTTTGTATACATTCAGCTGCGGTACCAGATTAATTCTGATTCTGACAAAATCGGACCGTGGTATTAGGATTGAAAAACTAACTGACTGTCGTCACGAGAAAAGGGCCCTTAAGGTCAAATTTTCATAAAATGACTTTTTGGTGAATTTTGATAGCCGGACTCTTTCTGAATGCAAATATACATAAATTTTGAAAATATCTCACTTTTTCAGTATTTTATGAGTATTTTAGTGAGGCGCTCCAAAAACAACTTTGACGTTATACATAAATTTTGAAAATATCTCACTTTTTCAGTATTTTATGAGTATTTTAGTGAGGCGCTCCAAAAACAACTTTGACGTTACTCACTGAAAACGTAATGACGTCGCATGCGTCTAATTCATTTTTCAGAAATTCTTAAAAATACATTATTTAAATAACCTCAATTGTTTTGAGAATTAAAAACTTTAGAAGGTATTTTTTTTTCTTCCAAGCGACTAGTATACAACTATTCCTAATGAATTTCGTATATCATTACTCTTTTTATACTATTTTAGAGCAGATCTAGTTATTTCGTAAAAGGGGTGGGGGTCTTGACAGAATCTAAGAATATTTTATACATGTAACATAATCAGTAGGGAAATAATATTTGTTTAAATCCATGCAAATTATTCTTTTTTATATAAAATAATCTAATCCAATTAATAAAATATATAAAGCACTCGGACACTTAAATATTAAAGGAAATATATACAGAGAGAGAGAATTCCATGCAGAATGGCACCGCGCGCTAAACGGGGCACCCCCTCGAAAAAAGAACATCGATCCCGATATTAAAAAAAAATCATATGAGTCAGCATTCACTCACCAACACACACGCACGTAACTTTATTCCCTATAACTGTTACGATAGGATGAAAAACACCATGTATTTTCTGTATCATCGAAAAATTCAATTGGAAAATAAATTCAGATACGCCAAGATATGTAAACTTGTTTTTAGAAACGTTTATTCCGTTTATAAAAATTCATAAATTAAAAAAATATATACTATACTTTTGCTACTTCCATGCAAGCGGATTTTAAAACTTTTACTTTTGTGAATATCTTTTTAAAGCTGTAAGGTTCCATTCTTTAAACAATTCATTTTTTCGCCTGTCTAAGTTATGGAGTACAAACATAGTAAATAGGCATATACTAGTAAAGGATTCTCTTATGAATGGTTTATATACCGTACCTTAAGTTGAAACTTTCTTTGAATTTATACTTTAAATTGAAACCGTCTTTTAACTTCTTACTTTTTTAAAAGTATACCACAATTAAAATCGGTAACAAATATTTCTGCACCTTAACTTTTTTTTTTAATTTTGTGGCACCTGTACCCTGTTTAACATGAACACAACATTTGTATATTTTTTCCAAGGGCGGCTACTATAATATGAAGAAAAAAAAGATTTATGTATATTGTATGATATAATCAAAAGGGATGGTGATATTTTGCTGTTCTTGTCTCTTTCTTACATATGTAAACTATACGCCGTGCTTGACTTTTCTTAGCTGCAGATCTGTAGCGATATGGTTTTACATATTTGTCTTTGACCATGTAGCGTTATGGTTCTACATATTTGTCTTTGATCATGGTCAAAGACAAATATGTAAAACCATAACGCTACAGATCTGCATTTGACTTTTCTATGCGAAATTACAGTTTCATTAAAATTTTGAATCTATTTGAAACTGAAACTGAATAAATACTAGTATATTTTTTAGGCAAGAACGACAGGCCCGTAGGAAGCCATATTAGGTGTGTGTTTGCAGAGGGGGGAGCTATATTTTTTTCAGTTGTGGGCACTTTCAACCACCAAATATTCCTTGACAAGCAAAACAAAATCTTTCACGCGTCCATAAAAGGTCATATATTCATTTTCCTCCGTAACAATGGCTAATTAACTTGACACCTATAGGTTTTTTCACATTTCGATGCGATTGTCTTATCCACCAATGAAATATTACGTCCAGCACACGTTCATGGTTTTTGCATGAGGCAATGCTTTTAATTGAGTAATAATATACCGCTCTAATTTGACTCTCTTTCGCTTAAAATATTTATGCAAACCATTGTTTTCCTAGTTATTACTTCAAAACATACCAAACATATAAAAAACCCACACATTTGACTCGTATCTTCGCCTGTCCCCACACAACTCATTTGAAAAAGGGGGGGGGGGGTCAGCCAGAAAAAAAAATTACCTTAAAAAACTACTCAACCAAAAAAGGGGGAGAGGGGTTGTCGAATCCGCCGTTGGGGAAGGGGGGGGGGGTTAGTTTCAATCTTCGTTCAGTATTAATTTTATTTAATCAAACATAACACACTGCCTTATACTTTTGTAGTGCACGGATTTGACTATGCCGCAACAAATAGTGTCTATTTGTGTGTGTGGAGGGGGGGGGGGGACTGGACTTTCAATGTAGCCCCCTGTTGCTACTTGTGTGGACTGTAATGGTCAATATTTTCTTTAAAAGTAGAAATATTTGTGTTTGTTTATTAATTCCCTTCCGTAGAGTCATGTTACATGTAGGATTAAAAACTAGACAGTAAAGTCTTATCTAGATTTCAAAGAAACTTCAAAGAAATTAATGTCGATAGAGATATGCGGGGTATTTTGATACATGTATCAGATTTGCAGATTTCAACGCAAAACGTGACTTATTTATTTCATTTCATGAATTCAATAGTCAGTGAAATATGTTTCACGCACATTTTCATAACTTTTGGAAATTACACCCATAACCACTTGTCATTTATACTTTTTGTCCTATCTATAGTAATGTATTCTCAATACATTTACAATACATGTACATGTACCCATATATCTGACATTAGCCAGGAATTCGTACGTCTTTTCGCTTACTGTAATCTATATAGTTTTTTTCTTTTGGTTTATAAATATCCTCATTCATAATATCACTGTCAATGCAATATTGTTAATTCCACCAACATTGGGTATAATGCTTTTGGGAAAAGTCTACAATATAGCTGTATTTAATTTCTTAACATATTGCAATACAGGTTCGAGTGGGATTTCATTCAATCATTTCATCGGAATAATTTTAGAAATTTAAAAACAATAGTAATTTTTATCATACGATTCCTTTGAATATATTTATTTGATCATTTTAAATTTGTTTTTGAAACAAAATTCTTTTTTAGCAAAATTTTCGTGACATCCCCATCCTCCGTATTTTTTCCCCCTTTTTTTCCTTAGCATGTTCTCTTAGTGTTAATTTATTTAAAAAAATTATTGATGTAGAAGGTTTCCCAGTATTTTTATTCAATGAAAGAAGGATTATGTTTTTACCTTGAACTTTAACCGGTCTTTTAATTCGGAGATTGTTTTGGCTTGTCTACTTAACCCCCCCCCCTTTTTTTTATTAAACACTTTAAAATCGACAGTTCATCAAAGGCTGGCTATCGGGGTACATCAGTAAGATTAACTATGGATTAAAATTAAAATGGCTAAATACATTTTAAATTATGGTATATAAGTAGCGCTTATAAGAACGGTAATTACTATATGTGCATAGATCTCTCACTCGCTCTTTCTTTCTCTCTGAAAAAAAGTACATGTATATGGAATATATATTTTAATATAGAGACTTCTTATCATTAATTCAAATTTCAGCATTTGTAAATCGCCCAGAAAACAAATATGCAGCAGCTTTAATTTAGTCATGCATAGACATCGTTTTAATCGCTGTTCCTGTGTTCCACAGCAATGTGCATGTCCAATGCCCCGTATATATATCAACAAGTTAAATACTTTAACAAAATTATGAATAAATTAACGTACTAAATAGTAAATAATATCATATACCTATTAAAAATGTCCGCATCAAATTTCAAATTTTTGATACACTTTGAAATTCAATTTTATTTCTTGTTCACAAAATACAGTCAACAAAATGTACTTCCGTGTTTGCAATGCCGCGACTTTGACGTCGTTTTCTCAGCATTGTGACGTCAAAAGATAAGGGCCCTTTTCTCATGACGGCAGTCAACTGTCAGTGTCTTATCATTTATATTGATAGTTTTAAAATAATTTTTTCATCAGAATATAAACGTGATTCATGTAAGAAATCCATTCTACTCTGTAAATGAGCCCGGCTCTCTGTACTTCTGAGTACTTTGATTAAAATATACGATATTTGACACCTTTTTCCAAAGGAAAAAATTGTCTCATTGTCTACATTGAAATAAAATTATAAGGAATGAAAGACACCGTAGGTAATATCCTCCAACTCATAATTCCTGGCATTATTAATGTTAAGTTCGGTAAGGGCGTCCATGGGGAATATTCTGAACGAGTTCCAATTGTCATAGAGTGTACATTGCAATGTATAGCATTAAATTTCGATCCTATATTTTAAAACAATTACCTTAGGGCTAAGTTTAACTAGTGCTAATTGTAACGGGGACCGTTACAGATGTTCCCCAAACGCTCCCCAACTCCCTTTTGGTGCCATATTCCCCGTAAGCTTCATTAAATAGGACAAAATCTATGCATTTTTGACTTTAACAACGCCAAGTTCATTCAAATTTTAGCATTGCACGTGTGCGCATGTGAATGCATGTGCGTAATGACCATATCATCTTGTTTAAACAATCTATATATTTTGATATACTAAATACATGTATTAAAGTATTTAATCCAAAAGTATAAAAAAAAACGCTCATTCAAGTGTATTTTTTATTTTACCCGTTTCACGTGCACGCACGTGCATACATGAGCATGGTGACTATACCTTCTTGTAGATGTCCGTTACATCTATCTATGTTCTAAATCCCACCCCGTTTGGTTGAAAACCAAGGGAGTTATAGCTGTTTAAAGTTTCAGCCAATCAGATTGCAGTGCAAATACATGCACGTGTATGCATGTGTATGGTGACCATATTTTCTTGTAGCAGACCAGTATATCTATCTATGTTCCAAATCCCATCCTGTTTGGTTGAAAATCAAAGGAGTTATAGCTATTTAAATTTTAAGCCAATCAGATTGCAGCGCACGTGCATGCACGTGTTTTCATGATAATTGCTATATATCATGTTGTAGGATATTCTAATGCATGGCTATTTTCAAAATTTCAAAGGATTTCGTCAAAAAACAAGAAAGATATAGAGACTTTAGTTTCAGCCAATCAGAGCAAAGTGCACGTGCATGCGCGTGAGATCTTGCTCTTTTGACCATGTCATATTGTCTATGCTACTAATATATCCTTATGTTATAAGTTTCAAAGCATTTCATCGAAAATTTAAAAAGTTACGCCTATATCAATTAAATCGGTCATTTCACATGTTGCACGTGCACGCTCTTGCAAGCACGTGCACGCAAAATGACCTTCGTTCCGCAAATCTACATAACATGTCTACTGACCCTAAAAACATTTCACCTTAGTCGGATGTATAGTTTACGAGATCATTCCCGGACAAAAAAGTACCCAGGAAGAAGAAGAAGAAGAAGAAGAAGAAAAATAATAATAACTAGTGCTAATTGTAACGGGGACCGTTACAGATGTTCCCCAAACGCTCCCCAACTCCCTTTTGGTGCCATATTCCCTGTAATCTCTATTAAATAAGAAATACTTGAAGGAATTTAGACTTAATCAAGGTCTTCCCAGAAAAATACAAAATATATTTAAAAATAGGCATTGCATGCGTGTTCATGTGCGTAACGACCATATTATTTTGTCTACACTATCTAAAATTTTAATATTACTTAATATCAAAGCATCTAATCCAAAAGTATTAAAAATATACTCATTCGAGTGTGTTTTTAATTTTACTCATTTCACGTGCACGCACGTGCATAATGACTACACCTTCTTGTAGGAGTCCCTTATATTTATCTATGTTCTAAATCCCATCCTGTTTGGTTGACAAAAACAAGGGAGTTATAGCAATTTGAAGTTTCAGCCAATCAGATTGCAGCACACGTGCATGCGCGTGATTTCATGAATTTTTTTCTATATCATATTTTAGGATATCCTAATGCATGGCTATGTTTTAAATTTCAAAGCATTTCGTCGAAAAACAAAGGAGATATGACCATTTAAAGTTTCAGCCAATTAGATTGCAGCACACGTGCATGCGCGTGATTTCATGAATTTTTTTCTATATCATATTTTAGGATATCCTAATGCATGGCTATGTTTTAAATTTCAAAGCATTTCGTCGAAAAACAAAGGAGATATAGCCATTTAAAGTTTCAGCCAATCAGATTGCAGCACATGTGCATGCGCATGCTTTCATGAACATTCTTATATATCATGCTGTAGATCTTCATAATGTAGGACTATGTTCAAAATTTCAAAGGATTATGACAAGAAACAAGAAAGATATTGAGACTTAAGTTTCAGCCAATCAGAGCGAAGCGCACGTGCATGCGGGTGAGTTCTTGCTATTTTGACCATGTCAGCTTGTCTTTACTACGAATGTATCCTTACATTATGAGTTTCAAAAAATTTCATCAAAAAATAGAAAAGTTACGGCAATATCCATTATATTGGTCATTTCACGTGTTGCACGTGCGTGCTCTTGCAAGCACGTGCGCGCAAAATGACCTTGATTCCGCAAATCTACATAACATGTCTACTGACCCTAAAAAGGTTTTACCTACATCGGACGAACAGTTTACAAGATCATTCCCGGACAAAAAAGTACCCAGGAAGAAGAAGAAGAAAAATAATAATAACTAGATACGATCTCGTTGCGAGCAACGAGAGGTCTTCCGTCCGATTCAGGAAAAAAAAACTTGTAAAATCGAACTAAAAAGTGATTAAAAATTTTGATCACAAGGAGGAGTGAATCCAGGTCGCCAACGTGAATGCGCCTTTTTTTTCTCTTTTCTCCCCAATGCGCGAACCATTTAGCTATTGGGAATACTGCTTTAAATATACTTGTGTATACTTTTGCAACAGTACACCTGTCTAAGAATCATAAAAGGCGGGACACTATTCATAATTTCGTGTCAAACGCCACGCATAAATATTCGCACCTTTTCTTTGTACTGATCTATTAAAGAGGTGCAATAGCTTCAATGAAATTAATTAAATAAAACATTCTTATCACCTTTATTTTATTTCGGCGTTAGGAAAGTATATTTAACACATTGTACACATTACATATCGTATCTAGCCCAGTAACACTAAAGCAGTGAAACGTAAATTAAGTTTTTTTAAGATTGACACTGAATTGCAACGTTCTACTACGTGAGAGTCCAAGTAGTTTTTTGCATTTCATGTATCCTTACGTCAGAATGGTTGAATCAAACGCTCAGCTGCCTCCATAAGCCCCTACTCGCGAAATGACGGAGTTGACAGAGACAGCCGCCATCTTGGGCCCGCTTCAGATTTTCAAATATCAATATCTAGAGTTCAGATTAACCAATATTAAAACAACTTATATAGTAAGCATCAATAGAAGTGTCTCTATTAATATTCCAAAAATAAATGAAAAATATTGAAAAACAAAGAAAGTTGAAAATTTGGACTTTTTGAATTGGCTTCCGGTAGCGACAGGAAGTACTGACGACGAACAAAAAGTTGCGTCCTGGAAAGCATTGATCATCATCTATAAACTCTGAAAGTTTCACATTGATATCTTTTACCATTTTTGAGTTTAATCGTGGACAAAATGTCATTTTAAAATCAGGAAAATGGTCCAAAACTTGGCACCAGAGAGGAATTTCCAAAAACTGTCTTGGAACTTTCAAGAGTATCTTACAACACATCTTTCCTGAAAATTTCATGTAATTCTATCCAGTAGTTGTCGAGATATCGTGTCAGAAAAATAATAATAATAATAATAATAAGAAACAGAGCAATAACTATAAGGTCTTCCGTGAAGACGGAAGACCTTAATAATAATAATAATAATAAGAAACAGAGTAAAAACAATATGTTCCCCAACTTCGTTTGGGGAACATAATAAGAAACAGAGTAAAAACAATATGTTCCCCAACTTCGTTTAGGGAACATAATTAGAACCGGTGTGTATACTACACTAGTGAGAATTCTACTGTACATCGCACCAAAAGTCTCTGATATTATCCATTATTATCCGGTGGTCACGGAGATCTTCAGTCTTGATTCCGCGAGGAACCTTGGGCTGACAGAAAGAATGTTAGAGGTGATAAGAAGTTCAGGGTCGTTACCTATAAAAGAATCATAACAATTACATCATAGTACATACGTTATTCTATTTAAAATATATAGGCTAGTTTGCTACATGTAGCACACACTGATACCCTTTGAATATTTCTAAATTCTTTTTTTTTTTTAGATATTCTTTTAAAACATGAATTTTCTTCTTGGGGAATGTTTATGACTATATTTAGAATTAAAACAAAGCAAATTAAATATTCTAAAGAGCAAAATGTTTAGCAAATAAACAGCAAAAAAGTAATTTATAACTTTTCTCATCTTCAATTGTTAAAATATCATTTTTTTAAAATTTCATTCCCCTGTTACCTAAAAGAAAGTTTGGATCAGGCCGTAGACCACAATCAAATTGAACTAAATTACTTTAAATTAATTGTATTTCTTTATTTTAATAACTTGGAAAATACTATAGTAGATAGAAACTCATTTAACCTGCAATATTTCTTCATAAATCGCTGCAAAAAGATACACTTGTAGAAGCTAGAAGCTGTTTGCAATGAAGTTCCTACCAAAGAAATCAGTACAAACATTATGACCATGTCTTTCTATAGTTAATAAGTATACATGTGTAGTATCTATAGAGATAAGGGTTTTCTCAGCATTAATTATATATATACATGCAGAAAAGCACTGAGTAATCTTATGGCACTTACCGACATTTAGCTCACCCGAAGAAGACTCGAGGTGTTTTAAGTTCTGAGAATTTTAAATATTATACACAAAGAGTATTGTTTAGGATGTTGACGTACCAACTTATGCTGATGCCGTGAATTATTCAAATCATTCACTTGTTCTTCAACAATTTCAAATTGATGTAAACTTTGTTTTTTATTGGTATTCTGCGTGGTAGGAAGGTTGAGGGTTCGTTTTATTTAAAGAATGGTTTTCTATTGAGGTTCAAGTATTTGTCAGTCTCTTCGAGTTGAGCCTGGTTCTTAGTATAGATTCAGTTAAAAACAATACTTATTTTTACCACAGGAGTTGCCATTCATGTACCTATTAGTTTTACCGAAATTTGCAGTTAATATAAAACTTAATACCTATGATAATATCAAAATTTTAATATAATGTTATTATCATAGGTATTACGTATGTGTTGTGTTTACTGAAAATTTCGGTAAAAATGTGTACGCCAATTTGTTCTTACGCGAGGAGTGCTGACTTTTCCAGTTGACGGCTTACTTTCACACTAGGACAATGTACGATATAGATTTTTAGCTCAACGTTTAATTCAACGAGAAGAACAAATTAAGTTATTTTTAAAGCACAAATAAGTTGTCCTTGAAGAAAACGACAACCATCCTAGCCTCAACTCCTGCCTCCACATGTTGATGCCCCTCCTATGATCACTAGGAAGGTTTTCTTATCTATTATCAATTCTGTACCTCCGTACATGATATTGGTTTAAATGTCAAAGTAAATCGTCAACTGTAAAAGTCAGTGCTTCTAGCAAAAGTCAGAGGAGATAATTATGGAAATTTCTTTTGTACCTTACCAATGATATTAGAAGTAGATCACAAAACGCATAAAATTAATATGTACATATTTTTTCGAGGTTGCCAAACTGCATTTTAAACAAATTGCTTTCTTCATTTTCTTCTCTTGAAAAACATATTTCAGAGTTTAAAATAACAGTTATAAAAAACACCAATCAAACATCGGTAAAACAAATTAAATTCACTTTAACATCTCCCAAATACAATCTACGGGAATACTAGTAATTCGGCATATTTCACTTATTCCTTGATAATGTTGTTGTAGCAATAATATACAGTGGACCCTCATTTATCCGGACGCTTTGGTTCCCAGTCAATTTGTCCGGATATGTGAAGCATCCGGATATCTGATTCACCAGTTAAACAAGAAATAATAACATTTAAAAATTTCGTTCCGATGAAAAATCGTCCGGATACTGAAGCATCCGGATATCTGGCGTCCGGATATCTGAAGGTCCACTGTATAACTGTTTGTAGAAACCTTACTATTTAACAAATTACAAGAATACATATTTTGAGAAGAACTTGTTCACAAGCATGAAAAATACAATTCGCTGTGTTTTAATGTATATCTAGAGAGAATTTCGCCTGAAGTAGTAAATCGGTTGATTATGTCCCTCACTGCACGTGAAGTAACCGTTCCCAAGGGAGTCCCATGCCACGGCCTCACCCTTATGTTCTTTGACGTGGGACACAACCACGGGGCTAATGGTACTGAGAGCCGTCAGATAGTCCATGTTGTCCACTCTCCAGTAATATATTGTATCGTGGGTTCTAAGGAGCACCTCGCGGCCGTTGGGGGATATGTCTCCACCCACAGGGTCGTTGTGAGTTGTGGGGGGAATATTAAGGGTACTTGTGTTAGTTATCTGGTAAGTAGAACTGCTAAGAAAAGCCGAGGAAGGAATCATCCCGATCTGCCCGACACCACCATGAACCTTTGATATAAGAATCACATTTCCATTTGGATCGACCATTACTGTTTCGGTATCGAGAACATTCCAACTGCAAATAGAACATTTTTTTCTTTCTAATTTTTATACAACCGTAGATGTAATTTGGTACGGAGATGCACAGCTGCAGAACTGTAGCATTATTGCATATTTGTAACATTTTTGACCATAACGTAATTGTCAAAGATTAAAGTACAAAACAATATCACTACAATGCCGCTAAAAATTGCAAAAATAGAAACTATATAGAATTGAAGCATCACTAATTGAATAGAGGTATATAACTGTAGTTTATAACTTTTCCTTACTCGTAATGGAGGGTAACCATAGGGTTAAGATCTCCGTCCGTTAGTAACAGGGGTTCCTCTACTACGTAAATGTTCTTCACACTTCCGTCCCCTGCGTGGTCCCCAGTATCACCTACAAAAGACTTAAAATCATACTACATAGACAGAAGACTACAGCCATGCTATACAGACAGATGAATTTGACTTCAATCATTCAGTTACACAATAAATAAATTTTGTCAGCTTTCGGGGATAACATTGGAAAACTCTGTCAAATTATTCAATATTGTTCCGTTTTGAAAATTTCATGATGAATTACTGGGAGACACGCTCTACGGGAGTTTTACCTATGTATATACAGGATTTTGTGGGTGCATTAGGACAGACCCCCACGGCGATATCCTCCCAGTCATAATTCCTGGCGTGATTAATGTTCAGCTCAGCGAGGACGCGTCCGGAGTCTGCGTCCACAGCGAATATTCTAGACGAGTCCCCTTTGTCATTATGTGTGTATAGGACACTGGCGTGAATCCTGCTGGACGCCAGACCAGAGGCCTCTGTTACTCGGTGGTCACTGATATCTCCAACGTTGAGTCCATGACTGAAAACGGGGGCTGAAGAACGTATAAAACGTCCGTTAGAAGAATGCAAAAGGAATAAAGGTCAGCACCATTACCAGATTCATATGTCAATGAAATATACGGAGATAACGAACAGTTTTTAAGCTAAATAGTCCATTCAAACAGGAGCAGAGCAATGACAGACCTCTAAAAAATCAGAGGTGGGATCAGGTGTCATGGAGGAGTGGCATCTACTGCCGACCGGTCACAAACACCGTGTGCTCTTTGTCATAATCGAAAAATAAGTAAAAATCCGTCGACAATTCAGTGTAAATAATGTCCTTACGATTAGTATGAAACATCTCAGTCAGCATTTGACTCAATGATAGATTTTATTTGCTGACAACGTCATTGTATACACCAAAGAACGTACGAAATGAAGACTGTAAAAGAGACTGTTGATATCCTTGTCTCATCAACTTGTTTGTCAATACCGGTATCTTGCCTCGTTTTAGAAACTAACCCAGATATACTACTGCGTATCGAATCAACTAAGAAATATAAACACCATATAAAATCCTTACAAACAAAATGCCTGTTCCAGTGAATGATCTACTCTTAACTCCTCACTAAAATACTAACATCAGTGAAGGGGGAATTTCAGGATTACTGTGCATCAGTGATAAGTAATGAAAATCAGATATGGATACTTAAAAGTTCAAATGAACTTTTGAAAATTTTGAAGTCACAAAATTTTACCTAAATCAACAACTTAAAAGCTTATGACTTTTCAACTTTTTATGCTACTATTCCCCCTAACAGGTCCAACGACATTTCAACTTCAACAACCATCCCCACGATAAATTAAAATATTTACATCATTGTCAGCTGCATTTTCAATAAAAATGGAACTCGAATATTTACCTACTTTGTCACTGGTCATTTGCAAAATTATTTTGTGAAAAAAAACAAAAAACATTTTGATTGTACACACAGGTACTCTGTAGTTTATAATTAAAAGAAGCTTCAGAGTTCTGATTGACAATATATTAGGTTTTGGAGATCAGGCCTTCCAACAATCTATTGGCCGGAATTCATATGGGTGCCAATTCTGCCCCATTATTAGCCGACCTATCATATTGTATTTATATGAAGTATAATTCTTCAAAAACTTAAGCGTGAAAAGAAGAAAACATTTGCTGAGGCCTTCAACTCGACTTTTAAAAAATGAGCTGGCCTACTGTTAATCAACAACGGTTATTTCCATTCGAATATCGATATACGATATATTATTGTGAGCTTGAAATAAAATATACTACAAAGTCTGACACATCTGTTTCATATTTGGAAATTAACTAGAAAAAGTCGATGGCAATCTAACAACCAATTTTATGATAAACATGATGACTTTTTCCTTTTCAATCGTCAACTTCCCTTGCTTATTCAGCGATATACCTTCATCACCTGCATATGGGGTTATATCTCTCAGTTGATTTGATACGCAAGAGCATGCTCTACGTACGAATAATGTCTAAAATCAAGATAAGATATCGACAGACAGTTTGATGAAACGATTCTCGTTTAAAGTCATAATTATCGTAAGCTCTATAGTCGATATGTTAGCTACAATGACTTTGTCAGCAAATACATTATCAAATACTGTCAAACACTGACTGACGTTTTTATATCAATTTTTAGACCATTATTTACACATTGAATTGTCGACGGATCTTTCTTTATTTTCCGATCTGACAAGGAGTACTGGGAGGATGTGACTGGTCGACAGGGGATGCTCACTAATCCATGGCACATGATCCTATCTTGATGTTTTAGAGGTCCGTATTTGCTCTGCTCCTGATTTTTATTGTTTGAATGGGCTTTTGAGCTCAAATACTGTTCGTATCTTTACATATTTCATCCATGTGATAAAGGTACATGTATATTGCTGCATAAGTGTCACTGTGGAAGGTTAACAATTGTAAAGTTAAAGTCATTACGTCTATCAGGATAGAGCTTGGTTGTTGGATTACCATTAACGTCTTTTACAAGTAAAATATCCAAACATAAAACAGATTTGTCAGACTTTGTGGTCTGGTGTCAGACCCTGTGATTTTAATTTCAAACTCACTGTGATATATCGTGTCCACATATGAATGGACATAACCATTGTTAATTGACAATACGTCGTTGATACTTAGTATATCTAAATGTCGAATTGAAGCTAACAGGAAGTGTTTTCTTTGTTCCATGTCAATTAATCTCATTAAATTGAGATTTCCAAGATCCGCGCCATGTACTCTCTGCGCAGTGTGAATAGAAAATAGTTATAAAGCAAAACTGTGGAAGTGGACAGAAAAAAAATGTTCAGTATCTTTGAATTTTAAGCAACAAGGGACTTCTTTGAGAGGATCGGCATTCTAACCTGTATGAATAGGCTGCAGTAAGGATCCCACCAAAAGAGATAACACCAAAGTCGTGACCATGTCCTCAGAGACCGATAGGTATACTATAGTGATACAATTTATCCCAACTTTATTTATACATGCGTGAAATCTTAGGCTCTAAACCTAATCTAATCACCTGAGAAAGATTTCAGAATTTTCATTAGTGATAAATATGATTTTTTAAAAAAAAAAAAAAAACTTTTTTCAATCTTAGAAATTCCGTTTGCTAATTTTAATGTTATCTAACATGTACTTTCACCAGATTTCTTCAGATTAGAAAAGATGATTTCAAGCCTATTGTCTTGTATCTTGTTTTTGTTTAAGTACCCTTAAATGACATATGCAGTGTACATGTTAAAAATCCTTGTACCATCACCTTATCTGCCTAGTTTTAGAATGAAATATATGGTGATAACCAACAGTATTCAAACGTTCATAAAACAATACAAAATTGGAGCAGAGCAAACAAGGACCTCCAAAACATCAGATGTTGTATCAGGTGCCATGATGGAGAGAGCATTCCCTGCCGACAGGTCACAGGCACCGTGTGCTCTTTGACGATCTGGAAAATCCGTCGACAGTTCCGTGTGTTAATAATGGCCTAACAATTAGTATGAAAATCATCAGTCAAAATTTGACCTATTGGTAGTTTGTATTTGCTGACAAGGTCATATTGTATTGACCATAGCACTTACGAAATGATGACTTTAAACGAGACTGTTGATATTCTTGTTTCAGTAATTTGTTTATCAATAATTTACCTCGTTTTAGAAATTGTTCATACATAGATCATTTGTACGTAAAGCATGTTCTTGCGTATAGAATCAACTGAGATATATATCAACCCCGTAAGCAGGTGATGAAGCTAGGTATATTGCTGCATAAGTAAGGGAAGTTGAGGACACTGACACATCTGTTCCATGTTTGGATATTTTATATGAGAAAGATATTGATGGCAAATTGACAACTAGCTTTTTGTAAACGTGATGACAAAGACTGATAAGTCATAACATATCGTCAAAGACTCTAAGTCCATTATTTATGAAGCAATATACAATGTACATGGAGTTTATATCTCACAGGTTTTGATACGCAAGATCATGATACAAAAGAACTACTTTTATTGTCAATTAACAATGGCAATTTCCATTCTTATATTCATACGATATATCCCGGTGAGCTTGAAATAAAATATACACAACAGTTTCTTCAATTTCGAGTGCAATCTTCCTATCAAAGGAAAGTAGGAATAAAACTAAATGTGGTTAATTTTCAACACGTCCTCATTATATCTGAACAAAGAAATGATTTCCACATCAAGAGTCTTTTTCTTCAAAAATACTGATACACTTGTATTTTGAATAAATTGTTAAATTAATTAAAGGGCGTTTAATTTCTTGAATATAAATTATATCGGAAAATAAATGCAGGGTATAAAAAAAATTATGACAAATACTAAAACGGATGCTGTTCAATAAAATATCAATAATTATAAAAAGTTTAGTAATGTACTTCTTTTTTTTCTCGTAAAAATATATATAAAGATCTGGAATTTTGCTAAAACTTCGAGGTGTGGGATTTTGACCATTTATTTTATAAATGATTGAAAATCCTTGCATGTCTTCACCTTTTATCATATAAATATATGTGTTGAATATACATGTAACCTTACACACGTGAAAACTGTATATATCACTATCTAAATGTCGTTTCTACACAAATGATATCGAAATGTCAAGGTAAATGTACATGGAATCTATAAGCACATCAAGTACACATATTGTCTGAATCGTTATGGAATGGAATGATTTTGTCGAAAATACGCCCTCTTTAAAAACCTTGAAAACAAGTGCAATTATAATTCTATAATAATAAGACAGAAAATAGGAATCTTATAGACTCTAGAGTACTGAGATAACGTATTAGTATAGTGCATTAATTGTTTCATAAATAATGAACATTGAGTATTAAAATACCTTATATGTAGTAAACCGAAAAATAATAAAAAGTGCATCGGATGCAGCAGACTCAGAAAGCTTTTCTAAAACGTACTCTTATAGAATCAGCTAACTGAAAGTGTATTGATACAGTTAATGTCGTGTATCGATTTGAAGCTAATTAAAATCGTATCATAGAATTAGACAATTAATTAATTGTATATTGATAGTCAACATGTTAGACAATCAATTGTATATAAATACAGATCATCCATAGTGTATTTAGCTAGGTATCCTGACAGTAAATTCAGTGTTTTTGATTGAGCTTACCTGTGTAATCGAGTGAAATTTTATATGTTTTTAATAAATTTTATTTTTCAGGTATTTTCTTTGATTTAATTATCATTTTCAGAGTTTAAATTGAAATATGTAAATAAAGATTTATTTCATTCAAACTATAAATTAAAGTATGTGTTTTGTTATTTTATCATTTATGAAGTCTTACAGGTAAAGTATTTAGTTATCTTTTGGGTTTACCTGTAGATTTGTAGTTATTTATAGATCTGGTTAGATAGTGGTCATTCTGGATTGGTCAGGTGATTTTTAGGAGGGAATTCTATTCTTGTTTTTCATGCCCAAGCATTCTGATGGGTGTGTATGTTCTGAGACATTTTTAGAAGTTTTGGTTTGATCAGTACTTGATATTCCTAGTTTGAAATAAGTATGGACTGAGATTATTCCATTACCAGAACTCGAACCATAATATTGAGACAGCTATAGACAGCTGAGTTTTTGTGTATAGCAGACCTTTGCACCTCATGGGAGGTAAGGTTGATTGTGTGTTGGTAGAAAAATGAACACAGCATCATTTTTAAATATTGATGAAGTATAAGCTATTTTTGAAAGTATTTAAACTCATTTTTTTATTTGTTCAATTCATGTAATTTGAGAGTTTTGCATGAGGTTATCTGTTATTTAAAATTTACCTAGTTTGTGTTCATCAGAAACTATGAATATTCTAAGCTTATTAATAATGAGTTGTATGACAAACATTGTTGTTAAAAAGGATAATAGTTTACATTGGAAATTTTGGTTTTATTTTATGTTAAAACTGCTTTGCTTGTGAAAATTTGCATGCAGAGTTATTGTTCTTGTATTTATAATTTTAATACGTAATTACAGGGTCATCTATCTTTACCATAATGGGCAATAGTCTACCATCACAATAAACCCACGTATTATAAACCAGATGGAATGTGTTTGAGTTGTTGCTTATTTCCACCCGGTTTCAATGGCGCCCAGCGGAATTGTGATTACTTGGTGTGACAACGCCCATTTTTCATTTCCGGAAACATCAGTTCCACAGTGAAAATTCTACGACTTCCTTATCTGTGTTTACTTCCGGTTGTGATTTAGTACACGTGAAAGACTACGATTTTCCACTGGACAGCTGATTGAGGTTTGAAAATAAAACTTTTTGACTTGTTTCATTCTACAGCAGTTATATTTCTTTACAAGTTGACATGTTCCTGTTATTCGCGGACAATTATTTCTGTTTGTGAAGCTGTATGAAACATTTATTTGCAGTAGTGACAGTCCTAGGAAACATGCGCTCAAATTAGACTTGATTTGTTTACAATTTTGCTTTTCTCAAAGTGAATATTTCTGACTCTTTTCGAAACAAATTTTGATTATTTTTTTTCAGGGATTTCAGCAGTATTTGTGCTTATTTTTCATTGAATTGAATTTATTTTGTTTATTTATCTTTATTGATTACTTGTGTCTGTCGTTGGTACTTTATACTTATATACACATACAGACATACATTTACTACAAGGTCAAGGTTACCGGATCCGGAAGTGAGGGTAGTTAGTGTAAACAAATCTTGAAACTTTTATTTTCTTTGTGTTTACATATTTCTTTTTTCAGTTTGTGCATTTATTTTTTTTTAATTTAGGAAGTTATTTTTTTCCTCCATATTATTTTGAAAGTATACATATATCCCATTTAATTTAAAGTTATTTAAATTTTTATTTGATATTTCAATTTCAGTTTAGATAATTTGACATAAATAACTAAAGATAATTAACATTACATTTACGTCAGGAATTTTGAATCAAAAATACTGAAATCTCAGTTCAAAAATAAATTGTTAGATAAAAGATAGGAGAGCCGCTTAATCATACAATACCTCTCACCCAACATCTTCCATCTCGTAAAAAATTGAGTTTTAATTTACAAAGCTCATTTTTATAAGTCATTATATACATATACCCGGTACTAATACATACTTAGGCCTGTCGTTCCGTAAGGAACATAGGCCATTGACGACAGTCCTCCAACTAACTCGATTCTGAGATGCTTTCATTGCATCCTGCCAGGTTGTATCCTGCATGTGCCTTTAACTCTGACTCCGAGTCACGTCTCCGTGTATTTCTTAGATGTCCTTTTTTTCTTTTACCCTGTGGGTTCCAAGTCAGGTCCTGGTGTATGATGCTGGACGGTGAATTCCTTAGCGTGTGTCCAATCCAGGCCCACTTCCTCTGTCTTATTTGTACGTCCATTTGTCCCTGTCCTGCTCTCTTCCATAGTTCTTCATTTGAGATCCTTTCAGGTCATCGGGTGAGGAAGATGCGCCTGAGGCAAAAGTTGTAAAATGTCTGGATCTTCTGTAGGGTTGCTTTGTTCAACCTCCAACTAACCTCCAACCTCTGCATCTAACAATAGGACGGACTTTACATTGAAGCTGAGGATACGTTGTTCGGCGGTAATGCGGGTGTTCTTTGAGGCCCAGATGTTCTAGATCTTTACCGAGGTCCCATGTCGCAGTAGGTGCTGGCACGCAAAGGACCCCTCATTACATGATTAATGGGCGTAAGTGCCGAGTATATGACAAAATTTGCAGCTCTCTACCGGTAAGTGGTGGAGTATCCAAATGAGTGAAAAATTATCGAGAGGGACGTTAAACAACATACAATCAACAATCAATCATGTTAATTTTGAAACACGTTTCTGTCGATGGTTTTGCAAGGCGAGTTGTTTTATCCTGCATGTGACTGTGGTTGTGTGAAAGGAGAGCCAGGTCATCGGCAAAATCAAGATCAGCGAGTTGCGTCAAGAGTGTCCACTGTATACCATTCTTCCTGCCTGATGTGGTAATCCTAATGATCCAACGCAGTCCTTGAGACTGACTGCAGTAGTGTTATTGCTGATGAAAAGAAGGACTGCTGATGACCCTGAATTCTGGAGTAAGGGAGCAAGAACCTGATGTTATGACCAGGAGAATAAGAAATGGGGACAGCAAGCATCCTTGTCGAACTCCTGTCTTGACCTCGAAACTCTCAGACATCTGGCCACTATGCATGGGCAAGCCTGCATATCATGCCTTGGTCGGTGTTTCGAATCAGAGAGACGAGCTTCTCTGGTACTCCAAATTACCTCAGTATCCATCTCTCGGTCCGCGCTGTCGAATGCTTTCTCAAAGTCGATGAAGTTGACATAGAGGGGGAACCTCCACTCCAGTGATTGTTCTATGAAGATGCACAGACTGGCTATCTGGTCAACACATCTTTTGACTCTAAAACCAGCCTACTAGTCATGGGCATTGGATTCACTGCTTCTTACGTTTTCTCGAGAATTATTCTGTTTAGGAGCTTGCCAGGCACTGACAGGAGCATGACTTCCTCTGTAATTACTGCAGTGCCTCAGATCTCCCTTCTTTGGCAGCTTAAAAAGGATGCCTTCTTTCCATTCCTCCGGAATGTTCTCTTCTTCCCAGATCTTATTGTTCAAGAGGTTGTATAGGGTGTTAACGGCTGTCTCTGTATCAGCTTTGATGGCTTCTCTTGATATCTGATCAGGCCCTGTCGCTTTTCCATTCTAAAGTTTGTTATTTGCTCTCCTGATCTGACTTTGTTGGCTTGTCGCAGTTGATAGGGAGGTCTGTATCGGAAGTGTTTCTGGTGTTGGTCTATTTAATAGCTCTCCAGAGTGTTCTACCCACTTCTTCAGGTGTTCATCTGTTGTTGTGAGAGCCACTGAGAGGTTTTCCGTTCTTGTCCTTCACTGGCTTGTCTGTCTGCTGGCACTAGTTGGAGAGCTACTCTGTGATTATATACAGTTCTTTCAAGTTACCTTATCCTGCTGCTTCTTCAGCTTGTTTGGACAGGTTGTCGATGTGATCTCATTTATCTTTCCTGATGCTTTTCTTAACCTCTTTATCTGTAGTGTGTAGTCCTCTTGAGCTTTTGTTTTGGCTGTTCGATCTTGTCTTGGTTGTTTTCAGCACTGGTTTCTTTTCCTTCCTATCATCCAGTTTCCTCATGGTATAGAGAGATCCAATTCCTCCTATTACAAGCTGGTTGAGGAAACATAGTTCTGCAAATCTCTCACCGTTGGCATTCATGTAGCCCAGTCCTTGTGTGCCCATGACTGCATTGTAGCTAGTGTTGTCAGTTCCAATTTTGGCATTGAAATCACCAATAAGTATTGTCATGTCTTTCTTTCCTGTTTTATCCAAGACTGCCTGCAGTTTCTGGTAAAATGTGTATTTCTTTTCCTTGTCAGCACCATTTGTGGGGGCGTAACATTGTATGATATTCATTTTGATCTTAAATTTCTTGGTGTTAAACTTGGCTGTCATTATCCGGGTGTTGATAGGTTAAATTCCCATCCAATAAGAGAACGTTGAGCTTCCAGGGATAACATCAGGCCTATACATTCGGTGTGGTGGGCTAGCTCCCTCCTCGGTGTGTCCTGAATACAACAGTGTTTCCCCGGTGGTTAGCCTCAGCTGTCCTGTCTGTAGCCACCTTGTCTCACTTAGTCCTAGGAGACAGATGTTGTAGTGCTTCATCTCCTTTGCCACCTGTGCTGTTCTTCCTGCTTCATACATTGTTCTGATTTGATCCACGTTGCAAATCTGATGGTTTTCCTGGTTGTCAGAAAGGGAGTCAGCTCTGCAGTTTTCTTTCGGCTTTCATTGCACAACATCATAGTTCCCCTTGAAGTAGACCCAATCTGACCCAGGTTATGTAGGTTTTGGCATGTCATTGTTGCTTCTGTAATTTGAGGCTGTTTTATATAAGGCAAGGTTGTTGACCATATGCAGACTTCTAGTAACCTCTAGGAAAGATGGTCTGATTTTGGATCGAGTTTCTTTCCTAGACTGCTTTCCTTCCCTGCATAGGCGTCGGAACCGGGAGGGGGGGGGCTTACCCCCCTCCACTTTTTTTTGTTGCAAAAATAGACATTAAAGTTAAACTTGTTGGATGTAATTGGTGTCCATAGATTGGATTTACCTTTTTGGCTTTGTTGTAGCACCGCTTTCTCTTTTTTGATAGTCTTTTCACTTTCCGGTTGATCCACACCTGGTTAAATCTTTCACTAATGACTTTTGATGGTACATGTTTCTCCATGGATATTGATCACTATTTGTGAAGTTATATCCAAAGGATGTTTCCTTCACCTTTCTCTTTATATGGAATTCCTCGCAAGGCAGCGGAGGTTTGGAATCAGTTTCCCTTATATCTTAGATGGTTTCTATATATTTGGCTTTGCTGAGGGTGTCTATATATGCGATTGTATCATGGTCGCTTATACCTGGTATACCTACACACCTGTGCACTAGGTTAGGACGATTTGTTAAAAAAATTTCTAAAGTTACTTCGTCTCTAGGTGGAAAGTTAATAATTTGATGGAGTCCTGTGTCTGATTTTGTATGGTTGTCAGGGGCTTTTTGAGGCCCAGGCATAAGGAGCATTTTTTAGACAATAAGAGCTTTTCTCCATTGCCATCCCTTTGCTATGACAACCTTTGGAACCAAGTCATTAGATACATCTATCATAAATGGTTTAATTTTGGCGGTATGTCAATAGGAAAATTGGCTCCGATGCCTGCATTTTGGGAATGACACGGGGGATATCATCAGTATAGAAGTACACAAGTGCTGTATTATAAGAGATAAATCAATTGGTACATGGACTAATCAAGTATTATCTTGTCTGTGACTGTATAATGAGTAAGATCACTGTACAGCGTTGCGATCAAAACACACAAGAAGTCTTAACAATTTAGATCGGGTTCGTTGTATCAATATATTCTACTTTCGTTTTTCTTGTTTGTGAAAAAATGTCAGAAAAACATGTGGCGTAATGTATCTTTTGTAGAAAGAATAGAACTTGATTTTTCGGGAAATTTATTTAACCATGCAATTGTTCTTGGTGATGTAGATAATGATCAGGTAAACATGTACAGATAAAGATATCTGAACACGGGTTTATAAATGCTCAATGAGTGATCACACACCGTGATATCCAGGGTCTTCGTTTATAAAATTCATATTGATATATAAAAAAATACCTTTTATGTGCCTGTAATTGAAGGTTTGGGGGTATATAATTTTTGTCCTTTTTGGCCATCTGTCTGTCAGTCTGTCTGCATAAATTTTAACCTTGCCCAAAGCTTTTGAGTGGGTGGGGCTGTATGTCTTTCATATTTCACAGGTGTATTTCTTGTTACAAGACCTTTGGGTACCACCAAATTTGAACTGTTGACTTTGACGTTTGACCCACTTTTACAAAAAAAATGGAGTTTGACCTGAATATGAGAAATTCCAACTCTCGCAATTAGCTTCCATATGTGGGAGGGGGGATCAGCTAGTGTTTTACAAACACATCTTGTTTAATATATCAGTAGAATCATAGATATTTATAAACAAAGATTATAGTACCTGTGTTCATTGCAGTTTTATTTTAATTGACCCAAAACTGTAGTATTGAAAGATGTGAAATGAGAAAACAAAAAGGACGTATGAAAAACAGGCCACATTTAGGACATGTCTTCAAAGAGTTTAGAACTTGATATTTAAAATCTGTACAACATTGGTTTTTACAGGGACACGAGTTAGTTGTTGGCAATACAGATGGAGAACTGGCCATTTTTAAGGGAACCTCAAGATCTCCATGGAAGAGGTGTTCTGGTCTTGGAATGGTGCACTTCACTTTTTTTTTTAATTTTCATAGTACAATCATGTATATAATTACCTTGAAGGCTTAGCCAAGTTCAGTACAATCATTTAGAGAGAATAAAATTTGTATCTAAAGACAATTTAAGCATGATGTTATCTTTCAATCTGTCCATTCACTTGTTCCATCATAAATGTATACTCGCATATTTTATACTAAGTAGTGTGCTTTAAATTTCATTTCTGACATAGGGTCTAATTTCAAGATGGCAGTGCAAGTATTAAATAATATGTTTTGTTATTGCAGATAACATGCATAGGAGTTGGAGATGTATTCAATAAAGGAAAGGTAAAAAAAAGAGTAATTAGGTGGTAAAGATACAATATATTACCGTATCAGTGGAAATTTTAGCGAGACGCAAATTTAGCGATAAGTCCTTAAAAACTTGTATTTTATTTTTAATGAGAAGTAATTTTGCCAAAATTAAATCCTCGCTAAAAATTCTGCTTATACGGTATTTTGTAGAAGATGAATTTGAAACTAATTTTTATAGGAAAACCTACAACAGTTACATTACTTGAAATTAAATGCACACACATTGTGTAAATGTTTCAGAATGTATTGGTTGTGCTGACAGCAGAAGGGTGGTGTAATATATTTGATATCAAGTCTGAGCCTGCTACAGATGTAAGTCATAATATAACAGTGTACAGAGTAGCATCACAGCCATGGCAAATGTTCCTTGTTTTCAGTTTACATGGAATGTCAAGCATGATTTAATAAAAACAGATTGCTTTTGACAAGCTTCACTTGTAATGTAAAGGCAGAAAAGTTTGAATTGTACAAAGATTCCCTTTTATTATATGGAAGACCTGCTTATTACAGACTACTAAAGATCCGGACACAGTTGGGGAGAATATAACCCCCTCCTTTACTCAGCACCTCCCAGCCAACGGTAAAGTTCTACTGATAGAGGACGTTGGTGAGTCATCAAATATTATATTTACATATAATACATAAATGTCACTGTCAGTGCGTAATGAAAATACTCTTGGATGAAAATTAAAATTTGCATACCATACTCTTCTGTATTTTTATCAGTCTGATCATTTCAGGGAATTTCACAGGAAAAAAAGTAACCATAGAACAGAGCAAAAAAAAAATATTGAAGATTTCAAGTCAAACTGAAATGCAGAACACATCAGTTATTTTCTTCTGGTAACAATTAATGAGAATCATTATATTTGTGTGGCATTTCTAGATGGGGATGGTAAGGTTGAGCTGACAGTGGCGTATTCTGATCGTGTGGTGCGGTGTTTCCGATGGAGCACCGTGCAGGATCCAGAGACAGAAATCATCTCAGATAACCTGATACAGACTCAGAAATGGCAGCTAGCGGGACAGGTCTAGCTCTCCTCTTCTCTCTTTCTCTCTCAGAAATGACTTAACATTTTGTAAGAAATGTAATGGTTTCTATAAAAAAATATAAAAAATTCTAATGTAAATTTATCAGGAAAATGTCTACTATAATTGATAAGAAAGGCAATCAATCTGTGATTGTATTTTTTTAGATTAGTTCTCTGACCGTGAATTTTACAGAAGATGGACATCCAGAACTTCTGGTTGCTCAGCCTGGAGGAGACTATGTAACAATGACCTTTAAACAGGGGTCAGAAATCGACCTCTCTGGTAATGAAGGGTATGTGGATTCGTCAATAGATATTGAAATTATTAATGAATGAAAAAAAAAACAATTAAGTTTTGAATGTAACACATCCAATGTAAATGAGACACAAACATATGTGTCAAATATATCTGATTGTCATAAAAAATTAATTTTACAAAACTGCAGCATTCATGAAAGAAACTCCATGAGTCATGAATATTTGCATTACATTGTATTTATAAAATGGATTGTCACAAGATAAATGTCATGTTATGATACATATATCAGAGAGATTTTGTGACAGGTATAATGAGGAAGTATTGAAGTCTGATCAGAGGGCGAACCAGACGGTATCTACAGAAATCCTGGGTGGAATTTCCAAACAGAGAACAAAACAGCCGGGGACCTACTACGCCATCTGTACCCTGGATGGTCAGTCTGATTTCTTTCACAAAAATAGCTGAACATGTGGTGATAATAAAATTTACATGTATGTTAATTGTCCATTATGAATTTTTGTTTACAGGTAACTTACTATTAGTGGAGAAGAAACAAATTCTCTGGTCTCTACAAGTTGATCATCAGCTGTTCTCACTGAAGAAGTTGGATGTCACAGTTAAGTCAATTTTCCTGTTAATTAGATACAGTATAACTTTGCATTCTACTTATACTCTGTTTACTTTCCACCAGAGAGTTAATTTAACAACTGCTATTTGATGTGTTGACAGGGTAATGGTAAAGAAGAGGTGGTTTGTTGTTCCTGGGATGGTCAGACATACATAGTCAATCACAACAGAGCCGTCGTTAGATATCAATTCCAGGAGAACGTCACCGCCTTCACAGCAGGTAAGTCAGACGTACATTGTCAATCACAACAGAGCCGTCGTTAGATATCAATTCCAGGAGAATGTCACCGCCTTCACGGCAGGTAAGACAGACGTACATAGTCAATCACAACAGAGTGGTTGTTAGATATCAATTCCAGGAGAATGTCACCGCCTTCATGGCAGGTTTGTAAATTGAAATGGCCCACTTCTCTTTTATTCAGCTATCATAGCTACATGAAATCACAGCCAGTTTAAAAATTTAAAATCAATGCCCCTTCCCCTCCTCTCTTCAGCTATTCCATATACATGAGATTATAGTAATTTTTAAAAAATATGATGAAAAGTTATAGTGAAAAGACTCTTCTACATTGTAGGCCAGAATACTGTAATTTAGCTGGCTGTTAGGTGATTTTATCATTATTACACATTTGGCTAGTTATCGATATTAATTGTAAGTATGTTTTGTGTTATAGGGCTTTATGGAGGAGACAACAACCCTAGCTTTGTGTATGCTACCTATAACAATAAGATTTACATCTACAACAACATACAGCTGCCCCAGGTGGAGTCTACTAATCTAATAGAAGTGATGGAGAGACGAGAGAACACGCAGGAACTGTTAGAAAAGATCGGATTACAGGGTAGGTAAAGTCACGGAATCAAATTCGTAGAAATTATTTAAGTGTTCTTAGAAGAGTAAAATTTAATTAATTGGTTTAAAACATTTGTTCACAAGTACTATTACCCTGCTACCTACTTTACTATAATTTGTAGATCCACATCCAAGTCAGCTACGAGATTTATACCATTGGTTGTTGTATGGATGGAGGGGCTACACCTGAAATTGACATTGCCTTTAATACTTAGAAGAGAGCTATATGACTTAGGTGTGATGATAAAAAGACCCAGGTGTTTTCCTTTGACCAGCAGATAGCAGTCAAAAGGATTCCTACACATATCTATTATTTTACTTTAGATGCTATAAAATCACTAATTTTTGTGGGATTTGAAGAAAAATTTCTTGTTGCTAAGATTTGATTTGGTGACTGTAAAGTGTAGAGGTGGTATTCATTTACATTTCTAAGAGGACACGAGTTTGTAGGTCTCTGCATTCCATGGAAGCAACAAAAATCAACAGGCGTATTGAAATGATTCACATGTAGTTTGATCTCAACTTTTGAAAGTTCTTCCTTTGTTGATAACATAATGTAGCTGTTTATTCAATATCTGAGTTTATTTTACTGCTAGTCTTTTCAGTAGAGATTAACTTCACTTGTTTAATATTTGAATATAATATTTTTATTTGTTTGATATTGACAATACCACAGAATTTTTTGTAAATTTGCTTATGTAGAATGCCTTCATTAGTAATACTTAGCAAATCTTTTCACAAGTCAATATAAAAGATTTTAAAATGTGCTTATGTAGAATGCATTATACAAAAAAAATTGTGTAATTATGTATTTCTTTATAAAATTTTAAAGTTTAAAAAATAATATATCGTAGGATATAAATATATATACTGTCTCTTTTCAAAAGAATTTTATTTTTAATATCTTTTATAGGACGTTTTCATAAAATATTACTTCTGAAAACAAAGAGAGATAACTCTAAAATTTTGGTAAAACTTGTGTTTTCCCTTTCAACTGAAAACGGTATATTTTTACCCCTCCCCCCCCCCCGTGTCACAAAAATTCCTTTTTACGGGTATCCCAGCACACAGCCTCACCCTGGGGCTCTGTCTTTTGGGGCACCTCCCAGGGCTCGGTCGTGTTCAGTGTCGTGAGGTACTTCCGATTATTGACCATCCAGTAGTAGATCTTGTGGTGTGTCCTCAGCACAACTTCCCGACCGTTTTTCAAGAGCTGGTATTATGTCCCCTCCTGTTTAGCGCTGGTATTAAGTTCATCAATTACCATTGGACTGTTCTTTGAATTAAACAAAGATTTTATGACCAATATTCAGGGTTGTGGAGTTTGTGATGTTGTAAGATACCAACAAATTTGGGAATTTTATGGGAATTTTATGTTGCAAAAGAACAATAAAAAGAATACTGATTATTATTTTAGTGATTAAAATTTTAGCGGGCTTCTTTCTAAAATAAACCAAAATGAGCACCCCGCTAAAATAACCCGCTATAGGGTATACTTATATAAATGTCTGTGGCATTTTATCAGGAATGTTTAGTCCCCTGTGGGATCGACCATCAGTGTTTCTGTGTCGTAAACATCCCAGCTGTGGAGAAAACAGTATTCGTCAATATTAAACGATACATGGAATAATCTAAAAGAAACGTCACAACTACTATTAAATCTTCAGTTATTAAAAGTTAACAAAATATTTATATCCATGGTAACAATTGAGAAGTGAAATGCGTGGCGGATATTTTCTGGGAACCTGTGAATTTTGAATATTAAATCAAATGTTATTCCAAAAGCAATGTAAAAATATTCTTTTTGTTAACATAATTACGCGAGGCAGTTTTTGCTCTCGCATAATTATTTAAAGTATATGCAATTTTTTTTTTATTTTAGCATCAGTCAAAATGTTTGTATCATTTTGTAATGACCCACAGTGATTAAATATTTCATGGCGGTTGTGCCTTTACTGTTTGATTTGGCAGTCCTCGAATATTTTAAGTGAATGATAAACTATGATAAAAGATACTTGTAATGAAGTTTTGCGAGGAGGGGGAGTGTGTCGTTCCCGGAAATAACATCCGGTTCTTCTACCACGTAAATGTTCTTGACACTTCCAGCGTCACCGTAGTTCCCGCCAACGTCACCTATAAAAACACCAAGTTTCAATGAGTATGGAGATAGCATTGCTAACCAAAGGGAACAATCTTGAGGAAAAACAAGAAATTTTCCTGAAAAATTCCGATAGTCCCATGGACTGTGATTTTAGGCTGTAGGAATGTGATCGGTTGGCTTATTTGTCATATGGTCAAAGACTGTTTTAAACAAATGAAACAAAAGTACGTGAGAGTAGTTTTCATAGATTTAATATCAGATTTGATCAAATTCTTAAGAACATAATAATAATGGTCGAATCAGGAATTAAAAATTGTTCTCACTTGTGATAAAAGCGTTAATACCCAACTTAGCTACAGAACTGTAGTTCTCCGAAAAAATATATATTGATAGACCGGATAGCTACAGTGCCACCCATTGAAAAAAAACTGTATACTTATTGCGTACAAAAAAGTGCGCTGTTTTTAGCTCACCTGAGCCGAAGGCTCAAGTGAGCTTTTCTGATCAAAGTTTGTCCGTTGTCTGTCGTCGTCGTCGTTGTCGTTGTTGTCGTTAACTTTTCACATTTTCATCATCATCTCAAGAACCACTGGGCCAATTTCAACCAAACTTGGCACAGTGTATCCTTGGGTGAAGGGGATTCAAGTTTGTTCAAATGAAGGGCCACGCCCTTTTCCAAGGGGAGATAATCATGAATTTGTTAAAAATTAATGGCATTTTTAAAAAATCTTCTTCTCCAGAACCGCTGGGCCAGGAAAGATGAAACTCATGTGGAAGCATCCTCAGGTAGTGTAGATTCAAGTTTGTTCAAATCATGACCCCCGGAGCAAGGGTGGGGCCAAAATGGCCGACCCAAGTTTAACATAGGAATATATAGGAAAAATCTTTAAAAATCTTCTTCTCCAGATCCACTGGGCCAGGAAAGATGAAACTCATGTGGAATCATCCTCAGGTAGTGTAGATTCAAATTTGTTCAAATCATGACCCACGGGGCAAGGGTGGGGCCAAAATGGCCGACCCAAGTTTTACATAGGAATATATAGGAAAAATCTTTAAAAATCTTCTTCTCCAGAACCACTGGGCCAGGAAAGATGAAACTCATGTGGAATCATCCTCAGGTAGTGTAGATTCAAGTTTGTTCAAATCATGACCCCTGGGGCAAGGGTGGGGCCAAAATGGCCGACCCAAGTTTTACATAGGAATATATAGGAAAAATCTTTAAAAATCTTCTTCTCCAGAACCACTGGGTCAGGAAAGATAAAACTCAAGTGGAATCATCCTCAGGTAGTGTAAATTCAAGTTTATTCAAATCATGACCCCCAGAGCAAGGGTGGGGCCAAAATGGCAAACATTGTTGAATTTTCACGAGAGAAAGAAGATTTATTCGATCACTGGTTTAGATCAAGTTTTACATAGGAATATATAAGAAAAATCTTTAAAAATCTTCTTCTCCAGAACCACTGGGCCAGGAAAGATGAAACTCATGTGGAATCATCCTCAGGTAGTGTAGATTCAGATTTGTTCAAATCATGACCCCCGGGGCTAGGGTGGGGCCAAAATGGCCGACCCAAGTTTTACATAGGGATATATAGGGAAACCTTTTAAAATTTTCTTTTCAAGTACTTCAAAGCTATGATTAGTGATATTTATATGGAATCATCCTCAGGTAGTGTAGATTCAAATGATGAACGCCTGGAGGGGGGGGGGGGGAATAAATTCAAGCCCGATGTGCTCAGGTGAGCGCTGTGGCCCCTGGGCCTCTTGTTCGATTTATTTCTCCATGTTTTCAAAACTGTCATTTCAAAATATTACTAACCGTGTGTTCCTTACATATTTTTTCACTGTTTCCACAACAAAACATTCTTTATGATTGTTTTTGATAGCCCTCCTGGTCCTGAAATTGAGATCATCGAAAATTTCGCCTATTTATACTGCCATTTTGGTTTGTAAGATAATGGGTCCAACGCGCTTCGTACAAATGTAAACTACAAAAGTATAATTTATAGAGGAGTAACGACTTTATTGAAATCTAGCTTTTTTGCAACTGAGGTAAGAATTTTTAAGAATTAATCCACAAACAGCGCACTTTTTTGTGCGCAATAAATATACAGTTTTTTCAATGGGTGGCACTGTAGCTCTCCGGTCTATCAAAACATATTTTTCGGAGAGCTACAGTTCTGCAGCTATACCCAGCTAAAACCTGGTTTTAAAGTTAATCAGTTTATACATGTATGTTCCTTTTTTGGAAAGGGAGGTGAGGGGCTTTGTTCACCCGCCCAGCCCATCAACTTGTACATGATGTACAAAATAAAAACCTTCAGTACGGAAAACATTGCCCTACCGTCGGATCACAGGCACCCGTTGTGTGGATACTCCCCGACCCCCCCCCCCCCCCAATTAAAAAAAATACAAAGAGCATTTAATCTCTCCAAAATATGAGATATCCACGTCTACGATATCTATATGTTGATCTATGTAAGAAGATTATTTTCTTACGTTTCTAGATTCTCTTACAATTTTTTTAAGTAAAAAGGGGGGAGCTATCGATTAACACTCGAGGCGCCTGTGGTCGGAGCTTCTTCCACAAAAGTGCTATTTTTGTATTACTTTTTAACCCACCAATGTAGATGCAAGATCCTGATCCTGAGGGACACACGCCTACCGCCATATCCTCCCAGTCATGGTGAGCAGCTGAGGGGATATCGTACACCGCTAACGTCCCGCCACCCTCTGAGTCCACGGCAAAGATCCGCGCCCGATCTCCGCTATCATTGTGGGTGTACAGCACACCCGGATGTAACCGACTTGCAGCTAATCCGGACGCCTCGTTAATTTGAATGTCGGTAACCTTAGCCAAGTTTATTCCGCGTCCAAATATGGGAACTGTAAAACACAGATTGCAAGTTTATACATGTCTTTGGAAAATTGTTTTAGTTAACAGTGCAATAATTTCTTTTCCAAATACAAGTAATTACAAGTTAAAATTGATGCAAAGCATCAAATCGGCCGCAAACAAAATTAAGCATTAAAAAAATTTCTTTCACAATTTTGAAAGCGTCCATGCAACTGAGGAAAGCTTGTCAAGATATTCAAAGGTGAAATAGTTGAATCATTTTTATTTCAGGCTATAGCTGTCTTCAAAGCAAAATAAATAAGAATTACATAAATAGACATTTTACTGCATTTGCCCATAAATAGATTATAATAGACAGATAATAGATTCATCGATGTAAAAAAAGGTAATGATCATTGATGAGTGATAAGAATTTATTGTCATCAAAATGAAGATGAACCACGTCCTGATACCCTCGATCTTGGTCACGTGATAATGCCTATGGTTTCTGCAGAGTATGCTATTCTGCAAGCCGCGGTGAAAAAATGTAGAAAAAATATCTTGGTGTCATTTACAGCATATTCAAAGCACTTTTTACTAGTTGAAAAACTTTTCAATTTTTATTCACCATGCAATTTTACCACGTCATTACTATCCGGAATCATGACATCATGACGATTTCCTTTCATATCTTACACACTCCCAGTCTGGGGAGTATCTATTGTATCCTCTTTTTATATAACCACAAATTATCAATTATCCACTGAGACATAAAAATGAAATTGAAATATAATAACAACAGTTAATACTAAGTTTAAAGCAAGTTTTTAAAATATTTTACTCATGATTTTTACATGTCATTGAAGAATTCTATTTTATTGAACTTATAAAAAATAACGTCTCATTTCCCCATGTGCACATTCTAACAGGCTGGTAAGTATCTATTGTAACCTCTTTTTATATAACCACAAATTATCAATTATCCACTGAGACATAAAAATGAAATTGAAATATAATAACAACAGTTAATACTAAGTTTAAAGCAAGTTTTTAAAATATTTTACTCATGATTTTTTACATGTCATTGAAGAATTCTATTTTATTGAACTTATAAAAAATAACGTCTCATTTCCCCATGTGCACATTCTAACAGGCTGGGAAGTATCTATTGTAACCTCTTTTTATATAACCACAAATTATCAATTATCCACTGAGACATAAAAATGAAATTGAAATATAATAACAACAGTTAATACTAAGTTTAAAGCAAGTTTTTAAAATATTTTACTCATGATTTTTACATGTCATTGAAGAATTCTATTTTATTGAACTTATAAAAAATAACGTCTCATTTCCCCATGTGCACATTCTAACACAACTACAAATAGATCGGCCGCTGCTGCGGCCGATAATTATTCAAGTACTTTCAAATTTTATATCAGAAAAAAGTTGATTGCTTCTTTGCTCTTTGAGCTAAAGGCTTACAGCTAATCTTTTCGAGATGGGTGATCTCGTTAGTAAAGACGAGATCACCCGTGGGTTTCCGACGATGGTCTTTTCTGATCGTTTCCGGCAATCGATCTGTTTGTGTGTCGTTGGTAAAACTTTACCCTTTTCCAGTATAACATGATGCTTCTTAAAGATGAGTGGTTTAATATTTTCTTTATAGGCACTGTGGCCCATTGGGCATGGGTTTTTTAAAGTTTTATACCAAATACACACTTACTACTGGTGTTTCCTTCGGGCTGAATGTTTAAGGCACAGCAGTCTTCATTGTAGCAAGCAAACAGATGCAAAGAGTAGCACTGTTCCGCGGGACAGGAAGTGTTCAGGTCCCGGAAGCGAGGGGGCGGGGTCTTCACACATAGCCAGTGTTTCTTCTGACCAGCCGACACACAGTAAAACAGGAGCAAGGAAACTATTGATAAACAAGAGATGCTTGTAAAACACTTATGGCCCCTTCCCCAAATAATTAGAATTTTTCTAAGTCCTAGGGGCATAACTCTGTCCAAAATGGTCCGATCGTACCCAAAACAAAACATGATCTAGATATTCTCAATTATGATAAATCTGTGTACCAAATTTCATTCCAATATGTGCAACCTCTGCGAAGAAAATGAAGGGAAACTGCAAATTATTGGAATTTTTCTAAGTCCAAGGGGCATAACCCTATCCAAAATGGTCTGATCGTACCCAAAACAGAACTTGACCTAGATATTCTTATGTTAAATCTGTATACCAAATTTCATTCCAATATGTGCAACCTCTGCAAAGAAAATGAACGGCGGAAACTGCAAATTATTGGAATTTTTTTCAGTCCAGGGGGCATATAACACTATCCAAAATGATCCGATCGTACCAAAAAACTTTGACTAGATTTTCTTATGATAAATCTGTTATACCATATCTGTATACCAAATTTCATTTCAATATGTGCAACCTCTGCGAAGAAAATAAACAAATTTCAACTGATGAATGGAGAAGGAAAATTGCAAAAATAAATTAAAAGAACAGTTCGACAAATTCAAAAGCACACATAAAGACCATTAATCAATGCACATTACGACCGACATGCAGCAAAGCGGTTGGGGTAAAATTTTAAATTGTTTAAATCATGACTTCCCTTCTTTTTTCTAAGGGGGGCATAAAAATTTTGTCCATTATTTAAGAAGATTTATATCACTGTACTTACCCCTCCCCCTTAATTTCCATCCCCATCAATACTTATGGCGATATAAATCTTCTGAAATAATGATTATTATAGTGTATGGGGAAATGCTGGGTACTTATCTTTTGGGGGTTTAATTGTAAATACAGAGTAAGTAATAAGTATCATAAAATGGCTAATTTCAATATCTGAGAAATCGGAGAAAAATTGCAGAAATAAATCAAAAGAACTCGAGTTCGAAAAATAAAATCCAAAAGCACTGAAGTACACATAAAGATACACATATAGTTAATCAATGCAATAATTTATAGCATTACGCGTTAAAACTGCAATGCTTAATGATATGTGTATCATTAAGCGGCGTTTTAACATTAGCGGTTGGGGTATTTAGATTTTAAATTGTTTAAATCTGGACTCCAAGGGGAGGAATGGGGCCACATTAGATAAACTAAATTTTCCATTAAAATACCCGGTATATAGGAAAGATCTTCTCAAGATTCACTGGACCAGGAAAGGTGGAACTTCTGTGGAAGTACCACAGGATAGTTTAGATTCTAAATTGTTAAAAAATTCAAATCATGGTCCCCCGGGGGGGGGGGTCATATTATGAAATTAAATACTTCAAAAATCTTCTTCTCAAGACCCTTTATTTTCATTTGACTCAAGCCTTATCGGTTCTCAGAAGACATTAAATTATATTTTGACAAATTTGAAATTCAGTTGGGGTGTTCGTTTTCTGTTACCACCTTGTCACGAACGTCACGTTTCAATCATCATTAAAAAGTGGATGATAAATGTTCTTAAATCGGTGATTATCAAAATGTAACATCTCTTGTATGAATAAAACTTATACATCACTCATAAATAATGTGAATTTTTTATTCATTTACAAAACACGCACTAGAAGTCAACAAATTTATTCAAATATAGGGACATTTAATTAAAATTAATTAAAGTCTATGAATTTTTTTGCTGTCAAATATCAAAGGGTTTTCGCAGAGTTGTTAAAAGGAAAATCTTGTTTTACCTTAATTTGTCACGAGAAATGGATTGTGTTGAAAACGCACGCATGGGCCGTTAGTAAGCGAAAAGGGGGGGGGGGGGGGAGAGGACACACAACTATTTTTTTAAAGGCACTACACAGAAAAAGTCTTTGACAAGCAAAAAGGGTAATCAAACGTTATTATTATCGGCACATCTATAAGGGGGCTTTGTTTCTACAGTATACTTCACATCAGCAAAATTTTTCGGGAGGGGAGAGGTGACAAGTTCTAAGCTTATAACATGGTTTACCGTTAATGAAAATATATTCTGTACTTTGAGATAATTATAAAGTGTTTTGTATGAATATACTCCTTTTGTTTTGCGAAAGCATTAAAAAAAGATAAATGATGAAATTCATGTCAAGCTTTAACCCCCCCTCCCCCCACACACACAAACACCAATGAGGTTTCATTATTTTAAGAAACCTATCCAATCTTAGCATTTGAATAGCGTATTCTTAAAATTTCTGAATTCGATTATACCGGTATTTCTTTTTTCCAAATAGCGCATACATGTATTTTCAATTTAATAAAAATTATACTCACGTGAAAGATAGCTCAACATCGCACTCTCAAAATGTATTTTCTCTTCTAAACACAGGCTCGTCTTAAGTGCACAAGATTTATCTATGCTAATTAATGCACTTGTTGATGTGGGAATTTGATGTTATGTAATTTGTTTCTTACCAATCTGAATTTTTGTTTTAATTCATAAAAAAAAATTCACGTTTCCCGTTTTCTGATAATTAATTCGTCACTTGATGTTTTGATCATTGAAACGGTGACATTTTTTTGTTAACTCTGATGTCACTCAAAGAGATTATTTGTACATTAAGGTAGTAAATGACAATGATGAAAAATATTTTTTACACGATTGTAAGTTCATTTTATAATTCATTTCAATTTGTGTGTGTTCATCTAAAATTACACATTTCATTTCTTTTTTAAAGATTAAGTGTCAGCCTATGTCTTGGTTTCTGATAATAAAAATCAAACACCAAAAGCACAAAGGACATGGGTGAACATGACGTGAGATAAGCCCATAGCGCAACAAAATGAAGGTGAAAAATTAAATCTCAATTATATCAATAATTTCCTTAATATTTCATCTAAAATTAAAGTATACTTTATATGTAAAATCTCTATAACTTGCACAAATTTCATAAAGGTTGAAGTTATTTGCTTATGAAATACTGTACACACAGGAAAGAGGACAAAACGAGTCATTTTTTCACACTATAACACTATTTTTCGATATGAGTGGGTCTTCTCTCCATTTTTTTGAGAGTTAATCCTCAAAGTTTGCATACAAACATACATATATTGGTTTCCAAAATTATGGAGCAAAGACCCACTATACCTTAAAAATATAATTTTATGACATAACGTTCGTATCTTTTCAAGAAATACTTGAAGTCCCTTAAGTCAATGGTCATATCACAAACATGATTTAAATGCCACACTTCATCAGGACTTGTGTAGCGTAGTGGTTAGCGTGCTAGTCTCAATAGAGAATGCAACTCAGGATTTTTATTGCCAGGGTTCGAACCCAATGGATACCACATTATTTTTTGTTAATAAAAGAATAAATTTTAATAAAAAAATTTCCTCAAAACATATTGTTTATCATGATTTCATAAAGAACAATGATAAGAACTTGACTCTAAATACTAAATTCACAATTTGAATATGATTTTTGTATATCTGAAGCTAGTGGGCTTTCTGCACGCTAAGTTCACCCATCTCCTTTTCGATGAAAGTGATTTTAATATCAGTAATTATAATACTAAACACAAATATGTAAAATACCATATTTTCGTGGGGTCTAAATTTTGTGATTTGTGGAAAGGGGGGACTATGGGTTCAAAGGGATTGGATTTCGTGGATGAAGAATTGTTCAGTAATTATGTATATTATATTTTATATTTTGAGACATGCATGAATTCCTGGGTCTGTAAATTAAAACCCCACGAAAATTTGTGATTTCACAGTACCAAAAATTTGTTAAAAAAGCGACTTTGTCCATTCAATTTTCCCACACATATTTCATGTTTAACGTTATCATAAATTCTTACACCAACTCGCAGAATGAAGTTCTGTTAATTTAATACCTTTACATTCATATGTTCTATACGAAATATTTTTTATTGTAAATAAAACTTTTTCACTCTAAAAACCAGTATAACTTCTTCCTCTGTCTTTCTGTGACCTGTCCCACTTGGATTTTCAGCCCTTTCTTCCTACACTCTCCAGGCGAGTCTGTCCCACTTAACTTTCCAGATCTTTCTACAGTTTTTCAGTAAATCAATCCGACTTGGATTTCTAGTCCATCTTTCCTACACATTTTCAGATTTTGAGTGGATTCTTAATCCACTTAATGCAAATGCCAATTCACCATGAAGATTTAATGAAGCATTTTCTTCTGTAGATTATTAATGGAATGACAGCATTTAGATTTAAAGCCTGTTAAGGTGAACAATATTATAGATGCTAAATTGGACTGGTATGTTTATGCAATACTCTAAAGTATGTGTTATTTTTCACTCCTTCTGGGTTGTACCAATACCGGATTTCTTGACCTGGAAAAAGAAAATAGAAATGTAACTTAATCTTATAAATACTAACATTTATATGAAATGAATGTATATCTTTAATAATCTTTTAAAAACTAACAGTAAAACTTTGTCAATAAGAACTCAGTTATAAGGAAATCGGGTTATAACATTCTTTTTTAAACCAGATACTTTGCACTACTGTATAACAGGAAAATTTTTGCCCCCGTTTAATTTTCGCCCCTTTCGCCCTAGTCGGGCGTGGGTGAATTTAAAGTAAACTGTATAAAATCTTAAACAAAATTCTTTTTGGGCGAATTTAAAACGGGGCAAACTTGTTTTCAGATGTGAAAGGGCGAAAATAACACGGGGCGAAAATAACCCTGTATACAGTATGTTCTTAATACGGTGAGCAAAAAAAAATTGTAGACACTGACCCTTGTGGCAAATCTAAGTGAGCTGAGGGTCTCCTCAAAACACTCCTCCTTGGGGGACACATGGACTAGCATCACCATCTTACCCATGTCCCCTCCCAGGGAGTTCTGGAGGAGGTGGGTCAGCTTAGACTCCCTATAGGGGATAAATCTAGCCTGTGAAAGAGGAATTTCATACTCAGTTATTGTGACAGATACCTGTGCATGCAATATATATAAAATTTGATAGCAGTTCAGTTGTATATGAATAAAACTTATTCCAAATGATAGTCTGAGAAGTGATTATATTGCTTTCCACACTTTAAACTTGAATATTAACTAGGATTTCCGTTAAAACATTATTCCCTGTTATATATAATTGGTCTGACAGTGTATGTACCTTATTAGCGATAGCCATGAAGACTGTCCTCAGTGCACTACAACTCCTGCCAATGGACAAAGCCTCTTTGAGTTGGGCTCCTCCTGAATTTGATGCCCCCACTCTCTCACTGCCACCTGAATCCACTAAGGTCAAGGTTCCTGAAAAATGTAAGGAATGCCTATAATTACCATTGTCTTTTATAAAAATACTTTTTATACTAAAACTGAAAAACCATTAAATTAATCATTGAAGAAGGAAAATTACCAGTTTTTTCGTGCATTATTAAAAAGGTCCTTTATGACATATGGCATATGTACATGCAAACAGTGAAATTCAATACATTTGACAAGTAAGTAAAGAAGTGGAAAGTTACTGATATAGACAATAAGACCAACAACAGATTGAAGTGGAAATATGAAATTTTATTTTAAAACATTTTAAATCTACACTTAGTCTTACCACTCCGGGTTTCCTGTGTGTTTTTGTTGACCCCTGAGATTCGGAGTTGGAACACAGTTTGGCTGCGTGAAGCTCGCTCATCATACTTAACCTCTAACACAGAACGGGTGTGGGAGGCTTTACGCAGTAATTCATGCACCTAAAAATTATTTTCACAACATGTATGGACAAACTCATGTATTGACAAAATATTGCTAAACATTTGTTCAGTCAATATAAAAGAAACTTTAAGAAAGGTTTGTAAATGTTTCATGAAGATTGTGCCAGAAGCCTTAGTTATATTAAGTTTGAATTTTGATACTGATAACAAAATACTCTCATATACAAGTTAACGTGTAATTCTAAGTAAATGAATTGAAGATGGCATAGGTACATATTGCATATAGACCTGTATCTGTAAAACATTTTGTTGGTGTGACCATTTCATTTGAGAGAGAGATGTTAAGCAGAGAAAGAGAGAGAGGAGAGAAAGAAAAGAAAGAGAAATAAGGAGACAGAGACATAAATTGAGATATATAGGTAGAAATAAGGAATTGAGATAGAGAAAGAGAGAGAGAACCTTGCCCCCTAACTACCTGCCATCTTCGCTAGCCAGAGGTTTCTGATACGCTGCTCTCCTGATAATGAGAAGATTAGTGTATCAGAAACCCTTGACTGGCGAGGATGTCTACCTGCTCCTTTGATGTGACCGGTACTGTCGTTAGATTGGTCACCATCACACCTTTCTGATCATCTGATCCTGACTTCTCAGACTTTTTGATTTGGTGTTTTACGTCATCGCTGTCAGTTCCAAGGAGATCTCGAATTCTCTCTTTGTAAATCTTTAGGAATGAAGCTTCTAATTCATACTGCGGTAATATAGATATAAATTCTCAAAATTGTGTGGTAAACAGACTAAATATGTATGTACAAAGAGATGGATTGAATAGATGTCAAAGTCTCTACTGGAGCCTAACATATCTCCTACAATCAGTTTCACATGCGGTACATTATAGCCCTAGATACTGAGAACATTGCACTTTCTTCCAGCCTCAGAGAGTTTCGTATCAGGGGCCAACCTACACTTTAAGTTTTAAGAGACACAATCTCTCTTGAAGCAAATCAGAGATCCATAATACATGTACTTAAAAACACATTCTTCCATTCTTTTATTTTTTATCCATCTACAATAACTAGCATTAGGTAACAACCAACATAATCCGGACACTGTACACCACTTGTCCCTATATCTAAATGTAAAAGAGCTTCCATATAGCGCTAGCTATTTAAACATGAGTACAGAACTGATTCCCCCTACCTGCCACTCTTTGCTGACCAGATCCTGGATACTGTCAAATATCTGCCCCACGGCCCGAGGGATCATTCCAGCATGTTTATGGCTGAATTCTGAAGGTCCCTCCATTGTGTGTGTCTTACCAGAGCCAGTTTGTCCATAGGCAAAAATACAGACATTGTACCCATCTAAAGCACTCTGTAACAGAAAGACAGACATTGTACCCATCTAATGCACTCTGTAAAAAAAAATACAGACATTGTACCCATCTAAATTACTCTGTAACAAAAATTAATACAGTCATTGTACCCATCTAAAGCACTCTGTAACAAAAATACAGACATTGTACCCATCTAAAGCACTCTGTAACAGAAATACAGACATTGTACCCATCTAAAGCACTCTGTAACAAAAATACTGACATTGTACCCATCAAAAGCACTCTGTAACAAAAATACTGACATTGTATCCATCTAAAGCACTCTGTAACAGAAATACTGACATTGTACCCATTTAAAGAACTCTGTAACAGAAATACAGACATTGTACCCATCTAAAGCACTCTGTAACAGAAATACAGACATTGTACCCATCTAAAACACTCTGTAACAGAAATACAGACATTGTACCCATCTAAAGCACTCTGTAACAAATATACATTGTATCCATCTAAAGCACTCTGTAACAAATATACATTGTATCCATCTAAAGCACTCTGTAACAAAAATACTGACATTGTACCCATCTAAAGCACTCTGTAACAGAAATACAGACATTGTATCCATCTAAAGAACTCTGTAACAAACAATACAGACATTGTACCCATCTAAAGCACTCTGTAACAGAAATACAGACGTTGTACCCATCTAAAGCACTCTGTAACAGAAATACAGACATTGTACCATCTAAAGCACTCTGTAACAGAAATACTGACATAGTACCTATCTAAAGAACTCTGTAACAAAAATACAGACATTGTACCCATCTAAAGTACCCTGTAACAAATATACATTGTACCCATCTAAAACACTCTGTAACAAACAATACAGACATTGTACCCATCTAAAGCACTCTGTAACAGAAATACAGACGTTGTACCCATCTAAAGCACTCTGTAACAGAAATACAGACATTGTACCCATCTAAAGCACTCTGTAACAAAAATACAGACATTGTACCCATCTAAAGCACTCTGTAACAGAAATACAGACATTGTACCCATCTAAAGCACTCTGTAACAAAAATACAGACATTGTACCCATCTAAAGCACTCTGTAACAGAAATACAAAACATTGTACCCATCTAAAGCACTCTGTAACAGAAATACTGACATTGTATCCATCTAAAGAACTCTGTAACAGAAATACATTGTATCCATCTAAAGCACTCTGTAACAGAAATACAGACATTGTACCCATCTAAAGAACTCTGTAACAGAAATACATTGTATCCATCTAAAGCACTCTGTAACAGAAATACTGACATTGTACCCATCTAAAGCACTCTGTAACAGAAATACTGACATTGTACTCATCTAAAGAACTCTGTAACAGAAATACATTGTATCCATCTAAAGCACTCTGTAACAGAAATACAGACATTGTACCCATCTAAAGCACTCTGTAACAGAAATACTGACATTGTACCCATCTCAAGCACTCTGTAACAGAAATACAGACATTGTACCCATATAAAGTACCCTGTAACAGAAATACAGACATTGTACCCATCTAAAACACTCTGTAACAAAAATACTGACATTGTACCCATCTAAAGAACTCTGTAACAGAAATACAGACATTGTACTCATTTAAAGCACTCTGTAACAGAAATACAGACATTGTACCCATCTAAAGCACTCTGTAACAAAAATACATTGTACAGTAAAACACGGTTATAGTGAAGTCCTGGGGACCTGTGAATTTAATTCGCTATATCCGTAATTCGTTATATCCGTATAACGAATTCGTATAACCATATATAGCGAATTCGCAATATGCATGTTTTCCTTCAAGTGTTACTATCAAATATGTTAGGGAAGCAAATATTAAAAAACATACCTTCAATAACCAAGGTTTTATTATGAATTGAATTTTATATAAAAATGCTGAGAGAAAATAAAATCAGTTTAATTATTCAAATTTTGAAATCTTTGAAAGTTCGTTATAAAAGATGTAAAATTCATTATATTTAACCTCAACGGGATTCAAAATCAGTTCGCTATATCCGTAAATTCGTTATATCAGAGTACGTTATAACCGTAAAATTTTTCAAAGAATTTTGCCAGGGACCCAGAAAAACTTCGTTATATCCGTGAATTCGCTATATCCGTGTTCGTACTAAACGTGTTTTACTGTATCCATCTAAAGCACTCTGTAACAGAAATACAGACATTGTACCCATCATTTTAATTTCCAGGCCTTCTTATTAAGATCTCATTCCTACAATGTTCAGGGTCCTTGGAAAAAAATTGTGTTATTGCACCTGGCAGACATTATATTCATTAATCACGAGGGTACTGCTTAATGCAGTTACATGTACCCGTACCTGTACAGTGTGACGGACTTCCTCAAACACCTGAGCTTGAGTGCTGTCAGGGTTAAATACTCTGTCAAAGGCAAACTCATACTTATTGTTTCCTTTACTGTCTGTCAATGAATCCTACAGAGTAAATAAGAGAGGGGATAAAGAATATTCTGATACTGATTATACATGTACTGATAGTAAACGAAGTCTGTGAGTCACAGACTGGTAAAAACTACACTGTACTTTGTTTTATATTTTTAAAAAACTTTTAGCTAATAAGATTAAATGAACAATTTTTCAATAATCAAACTGTCATATTAATTATCAATTAATGAGGTAGTTAAGTTATACCCACACTGACCTCACTGTGTGGTGAGAGGTTTTCCAGCACCAGTATCTTGCCGTCTTTGTCTGGGAAACTCAAGTGACATATCCTACCATCATTTCCCAATAACTCATCTCCGAGCAGAGGACGAACTCGACAAAACACTCGCCAGACATTTCCCTAAGAAATTCACAATAATAACACTGATAAATAATTCTTTATGATAATCACAGCCTTTATATTTTTAAGATACATGTACAAGTTTTAAAGTTGATAGGGAGATTTTGTTACATTTTGCTAAGAACCTGCATGGATGACATCATGTTGTGTTCTTTGACATCACGACGTCAAATCCAACGTGTAGCTACAAGTTTAGAACGTGTTTTAGTTTTACGCTGTCTACATGTACGACATAAACGAGTAAAGTTATTGATTAAGTTCTTTCCTTGATCATGTTGATTCAGTTGATTGATTTTTTAAGCAATAAAAGAACACTATCTCAAATTTTTAATGAATAATTATTGAATTTTTTTTATGATTCAACCAAAGTCATTGTATTTTTATCATGAATGAAATTAAATTAAACTGATACTGTAGTTTCATTAATTTTCGTTGGCATCAATTTTCATGGATTTTGTACAACAGACGTTCGAGGATACGTAATTTCAAGGACAAAAGCATTGCCTGTACAAATGAATAACAGATTTCTTCATTCAATGAACATTGAATTTTGTGGATCTGCTCAACAATGAAATCCTCGCAAATTGGCGCTTAAGGAATATTGATCAAACCACAATACCTAGCAGCATGTCTATTTTGTACGCAGGATTCATTTAAAGAACGCCCTGCCAACTTTTAATCTTCATTCTGCTACTTTTTCTTCAGAAATGAACCATAGTACGAAGTATTTGAGGCAGGCTATTGCTGTAACTCTTCAACATCTGAGGTTTAAACGAATGGGATATTTCTATGAAATATCAACAACTCTATTTTTTGTTGGGTTTAAAACTTTTGAAAGTAAGAAACAAAAGTTTTATATAGTGTTTATAGTGATGGACTTAAAAGGATGTCCAAAGGAAAAAGTAGAAGCAGGCAGCTAATTCATTTCAGTCCGTATTGATTGAAATGAGCGGCCAAAGTTGGGGCAAAAAATCCCTAATCACGTTGTACACGACTGGGCTGAAATGTCATAGGGACACCAAAACAAAGTTTTTGGTCCTTACAACATCTCACTGAGATGACAAAATTTATATTCTAAAACGAACCTTACTGAGATAAGACCGCGGAACATTAACTGGCAAAATTGGAAATATACAGCTTACGTCATTTCTATCTGTTACAATCAAAACATTCAGTGATAGACAATGTAATGGGCGGGTACAATTCGACGCGGACGTTTGGAAAACATCGGATTGAAATTGCAGATCGAAATTCATTTTCAATCCACCTCAGCTACGCTAGAAGGCACATTATTACTGATTGACCCAGAAGACAAATAATTTCAATTCTGGTACAGTTTGAATTTTTTTGTCTAGTGTTTTAAGTGAATAAATATTTAAGGGACAAATATTTCATTTCTGTTCGGTAAATACATGTATATCTTAGTGTTGGTGGGGGGGGGGGGTGAACGATTTTTAAATAAAGTTGTCCAACAGTTTTTAGTGTGAAAATAAGTATAAAACTCATGCACTCTTATAATCCTAGAAATAAAATATATTGTCATGTTAAGCCACGACATTACTCGACAATTTTTACCCCCCCCTTCTACAATCAAATATCTCCTGAAAAATAATCTTTGTCTTGTATGACCTTTCGCGTTCTTAAAATTATAAGCTTAAACTCATATTAATGTGAACTTCAAACAATATGTATTTGGGAGTTGAAATATAGTTGATTTTTGGATCATACATTCACTCTTTGCTTTGAAAACAGCTCAGGTGGATTGAAAATGAATTTTGATCTGCAATTTCAATCCGATGTTTGCCAAACGTCCGTGTCGAATTGTACCCGCCCATTTCGTTGTCTATCACTGAATGTTTTGATTGTAACAGATAGAAATGACGTAAGCTGTATATTTCCAATTTTGCCAGTTAATGTTCCGCGGTCTTAACTCTGGTCAGAGATGTATAACTGAGGGATTTAGTTCCTTAATTTGCTATAAAACTTGTTTTGATTTGTGTTCAAACACAGGCACCTAAATTTTTATCAGTCAGACGCTCAATAAGCCAAATATCAAAAAAATGTATGCCCTCTATATATAATTACACCAGATACAGAGGGCATATAATTTTTTTATATTTGGCTTATTGAGCGTCTGACTGATAAAATTTCCGGTACATGTGGTCCAAAAGATGCATATCACTGTGATATAAAGTCAGTGGCATGTCTGTCCAATGTCAATGTCAGTTTTTTTCCCATTGTTAACAGGTCTGGTACAATCACTAGATTTAGCTACGTAGCTTGATTTACCTACATAGCTTTATTTACCTACCTGAGGTAGCTTTATTTACCTACCAAATTGATCTATTTCTATTAAAAAGCATTTTTCTCAGGGTGTGCAGACAATATCATTTTGATGCAGTGATCATTTTCAACTTTGAACTCATCTGAAAACAACTCATGAAAAAATCCCTCTTGGAAAAAAGTCTTTTCCTGTGCAGTTGCAATCAAAGTTCTGAAAGTTTTGGGGCTATGTATGACAGTTAGAACGGTTACTCCTTGAATGAAATGACAAAGAAGTCCAGTTCCGTTTAACACGATAATAGGTCGGTAATTATTCAGCACAATGTGAAGTAATCATACTCAGTCATGCCTCACCGCACCTCACCATATGGTCAGATAACCAAACAATGAAATTACATGTTTTGCTCTAAATTGTCCAAACGCAGCAATGTATAAACTATCTCTGCTCTGGATTGTTTTTTAAAGCCTTCCTATTATAAATATCAATAGTCATTTAATTGCGACTTTTTGTCTCTTTTTAATAAAAAGAAAACTTTTGAAAACTTACCTAAAAATAGCTAAATAAAGCTACCTAAGGTAGGTAAATAAAGCTACGTAGGTAATTCTACCTACGTAGCTAAATCTAGTGATTGTACTGGACCTGGTTAACGATCTCGAGATTGGGCCCACAGAAGCTTGACGTTTTTAACCTTTCTTTTCATTTCATAAATAAAAATACCCCCTATACTATAATAATAAGTTATTATTATTGTATAGGGGGTATATTTATTTATGAAAAGAAAGGTTAAAAACGTCAAGAGCCTGTGATTAGGCCCTTTTATCGTCGATTTACAATAAAGGGAGTTACACTAATGTTTTTCACCTCTGGCTCTGCCATGTTTTGTAGGGAAAAGTCATACACAGTCCAATAAACTTGTGTGAAAATCTCCAACTTGATATTCAGCACATAGAAACATGATAAATATTGAAAAGAAATCTTGTAAACAATGTTTTTGTTGTGATCGGAAATACAAGGATGGACGGAACTACCAAAACCCGATGCGTTTAACGTATTTTATTCCGATATTTTATAAAAAAAAAATTTTATATTTGTTTTGAATGAAAGACCAACGTTAAGAAACCCTGAAACAGATTTTTGAATTTTGGAGAATTTCCCACTTTTTTTTTTAAAATTGAGCTTGTCTGAGTGTCATTTTATGTCTTTTCCCTTTCTCTATCACCCCCCCCATTTGTCAAAGATATTTTCCGTGCTATAGTTGCTCAATATTTTTTTTCCAGGCTGCTCATGCTCTCTAAACCAATACTTCATCCACATATGCCTTTACACAGAGTCATCGCCAAGTTTCAGAAAAGGGGGGTAGGGTGGTGGTGATTCCCTCCTCAGAGGCAGATTTTTTTTTTTTTAAATGAGAACTATTTGGGTGGATTCTTGTAGTCATGTTCTTGTTAGCTTCCCTATTAGACTCAATTCAATGTTTTGATAGGTGTTCTGAGTGAGACATCTTTTGGAGGGGGGAGGGGTGCTTCACATACAGTGACTGCCCTACAACTCAAAGGTATCTTCAGGTCCCTTTTACTGGTAGCAGTTCTACTTTTCAATCCGTCAATCAACAAAAGGATGATATCAATTCATGAAACTCTTGTTCTCTCAAATTATATGTGATCAACTTTAAATGCTATTCAAAATTTATGCATTAAAAATAATCAAATAAATCATAATTGTTACATATTTTATTTTCTAATGGTGTATGATGACATTGAAATAGGACAATTCCCAGTTAAGCTTGGACTTTCGGTAAGGTGTGGCATTTTCGACATTACATAATTAGCTTGAAATTTACATAGCTTTCTTTCACTGTTGAAATATACATAGGATAGAAATTCGGCTGAATGTCAAATCGTGTAGCAAATAGCCAATTAAATGTTCTCGCACGACACAGAGGCGGGGCTTAAGTCATCTCATGGTTGTCAACAATAATTCAAAGTTCCTGATGTTATCAATTTCTTAAGTTGACCAGTGAGAATCTACTCCCCTTTTGACAGATGCTAATTAAGTTGCACCAAGAATGTCATGCCTTACTTAAAGTCCAAGCTTACCTGAGAACTGTAATATTTGAGGGATATAGAGGAAGAAAGAGGATACAGTAGAAAGATAAGAATTACATGGACATGTAGCTATTGATCTGAAATTCTTATATACAAAGCTGGGCAAATACAAACATCACTATAGCACAAACACCCATACAAACACCCATAGACATAAGCTGTGTTGCAGCTTATTTTTGTGGTTTTAAAACATCTGGGTAAAAAGTTTATACAATAGATGATTCTCAGCACATGATAATTGTAGTCTGTATAGAGGCTAGCCAATCTGTATTCAAAATTATCTGCTACGTATCATGCATATAAAAACTTAAGCATCAAATTTAGATAATATTAAAAACCAACACCTTTATAGGCAAAAATTAAAAATAATTCCTTCTGACATTTTAAAAACTCTGCTTAAAACAATTTTATCAACACTCAAAAGTAGGGATAATTCATGAACAGAACATACAAAGTGTGTTTGCATTAACATGAGGACTAGTAGTGGAAATACTCCTGACAATACTAGACATATACTACTTGTAATTCTTTTTTTTTTTTTACAGTGTGAAAAATATTTCTTCATTCTAATAAAAATACTTCCTACAAAGCAATGATTATTTTGATTTCTTTTGGGCTGTACCAGTACTACACTGGTTAACCTGAAAGAGAAATTAAATACATGTTAATATAAATATTAATTATTTTTATGATAAAACCTACGCTATTATACAAATTGGAACCAAAATGAATTCCAGGAAAACCAAACCAAACCCAACCAGCAGTAGACACTGACCTTTGTGGCAAACCTGAGGGAGTTGAGGGTCTCCTGGAAACACTCCTCCTTGGGGGACACGTTGACAAACATGAGAGTCTTACTGTTCCCTCCCAGGGAGTTCTGGAGGAGGTAGGTCAGCTTAGACTCCCTGTACGGGATGTAGCCATCCTGTAACAGATCAGCTTCAGTTATCATAACTAATAATCAGAAAACATCAATTAAAAGACCAAAAGAAGTCACTGATTCTGATGATTGATTATTCATGTTATAACTGATCGTCTGATTCACTCATCTTATAGAATGCAATAAGGACATTATTTTTTTTTTCCACTTTACATATGCCAGAAGGAGAAAATGGCATCTAACACAAAGTAAATGTGATGTATCATGAAAAGATCAACATACTGACATACAGAAAGTGCCTGAGCAGCAAGACAACTGCTCCAGAAACTTTAACCTGCTCAAAAACATTGTACCTTGGCATCATTTTCTATCATTTACCCAGTGTTTACATTATTAGAGATGGCCATGACTTTACTTAGTGTTTGTACCTTGTTAGCTATTTCTATGATGACTGAGTGTTTACCTTGTTAGCGACGGCCATGATGACTTTACTGAGTGTACTCAGACTTTTGTTGATGGCCTGCGTCTCTTTAAGTCGGGCTCCCTCTGATCCTGATCCTTCAGTCTTTCACTGCCAGCAAGATCCACCAAGTTCAAGGTTCCTGGTAAAAATAAACGAATGTATACTTTATTCAATGATCAGATGCCAGGACTATCTTTCTGACCTCTGGTTCATTGATAAATTGCTCATTTAGATATAAATAAGAGGGAGAAAAGTTACTGTCAGAGATAAACCAGGATCCATAAGTTCTAGTTTAAGTGTTGTTTAAGTCTAGACTTACCAATACAAGCCTCCTGCGTGTTTTTGTTGACCCCTGAGATTCGGAGGCGAAACACGCTATGACTTCGTGATGATCTCTCGTTACACTTGGTCTCGGCTACAGCCCGGTTGTGGGAGGCTTTCCGCAGTAATTCATGAACCTACAAATCATGATTACAAATATTTATATCTAAGTATTATATGGTTTCATATATGTGGTTGGCAACCAATACCTGGCTTCATATAATCCTAGCTAAAATAAATCTGAATGAAAGCATGGAATACAAATTAATGCTTAACACACACACTTTATTGTAATTATATCACACTGCTTATGAACATGAGAATATTTTTAGGTGTATAAATATTACTGTGAAATTTTCATCTCAAGATAATGTTATGAAAGAAAAAAAAATAATTCGAGAGAGAGAGAGAGATATAAAAGAGATACAGTACATAGAGAGAGAGAGAGAGAGAATATTGTCTTTTTACCTTTTCCTCTGATTTGACTGCCACTGATGTTAAATTTGTCACCATCACATCTTTCTTATCAGCTGATCCCGTCATTTTAATATCATGTTTTAGGTCATCACTGTTGTTTCCAAGGAGATCTCGAATGCTTTCATTGTAAATCTCCAGGAAAGAAGCCTCAAATTCATACTGTATAAAACAGAAAAATACTAAATCTCCTGACCTGACAACAAAATTAATGCAAAACAAAGAAAAGCTGGAGACCAACACCTTGAGGTTAAAATTGCGGAAGATTCTCATGTGTGGATACCGAAAGGTATTCAATAGGGTCTGTACTTAAAGTTATAAACTAAGTGTTGGTGATCTGTTTTATACTTTTAAGTTTAACAAAATTAATGGATCAATTTACACTCAAAGTTGAAGAGATGTAATGTCCTCATAAGCAAATCAGGGAAGTTTTCACATTAAGCAGATTTAATTCTTTTTACTACAATTTAAAAACATTTTGGGGGTCCAATTTTAGTTCCTATCTCAATAATTATGACTAGATAACACAAGATACTGTACAATCTATACATATAGATGTATTTGATAGGTAAAACTGAAAATAAAATGAAGCCTACTACCTGCCATCCTTTGCTGACCAGACCCTGGGTACTGTCAAATATCTGCCCCACGGCCCGGGGGATCATTCCAGCATGTTTATGGCTGAACTCTGAAGGTCCCTCCATTGTGTGTGTCTTACCAGAGCCAGTTTGTCCATAGGCAAAAATACAGACATTGTACCCATCTAAAGCACTCTGTAACAACAATACAGACATTGTACCCATCTAAAGCACTCTGTAACAGAAATACAGACATTGTACCCATCTAAAGCACACTGTAACAACAATACAGACATTGTACCCATCTAAAGCACTCTGTAACAGAAATACAGACGTTGTACCCATCTAAAGCACACTGTAACAGAAATACTGACATTGTACCCATCTAAAGCACTATGTAACAGAAATACAGACATTGTACCCATCTAAAGCACTCTGTAACAGAAATATAGACATTGTACCCATCTAAAGCACTCTGTAACAACAATACAGACATTGTACCCATCTAAAGCACTCTGTAACAAACAATACAGACATTGTACCCATCTAAAGCACTCTGTAACAGAAATACAGACATTGTACCCATCTAAAGCACTCTGTAACAGAAATACAGACATTGTACCCATCTAAAGCACTCTGTAACAGAAATATAGACATTGTACCCATCTAAAGCACTCTGTAACAACAATACAGATATTGTACCAATCTAAAGCACTCTGTAACAACAATACAGACATTGTACCCATCTAAAGCACTCTGTACAAAAATACATTGTACCCATCTAAAGCACTCTGTACAAAAATACATTGTATCCATCTAAAGCACTCTGTAACAACAATACAGATATTGTACCCATCAAAAGCACTCTGTAACAGAAATATAGACATTGTATTGTATCCATCTAAAGCACTCTGTAACATAAATACAGACATTGTATCCATCTAAAGCACTCTGTAACAGAAATACAGACATTGTATCCATCTAAAGCACTCTGTAACAAAAATACAGACATTGTACCCAGCTAAAGCACTCTGTAACAGAAATATAGACATTGTATCCATCTAAAGCACTCTGTAACAGAAATATAGACATTGTACCCATCTAAAGCACTCTGTAACTAACAATACAGATATTGTACCCATCTAGAGCACTCTGTAACAACAATACAGACACTGTACCCATCTAAAGCACTCTGTAACAACAAGACAGACATTGTACTCATCTAAAGCACTCTGTAACATAAATACATTGTATCCATCTAAAGCGCTCTGTAACAGAAATACAGACATTGTACCCATCTAAAGCACTCTGTAACAACAATACAGACATTGTACCCATCTAAAGCACTCTGTAACAGAAATACAGACATTGTACCCATCTAAAGCACTCTGTAACAACAATACAGACATTGTACCCATCTAAAGCACTCTGTAACAAACATTACCCCACCTCTGTTGATTTTTCCGTGAAATCCTGGCTTACGATTGGTTGAAGTCTGTCACGTGAAGGCGGTGGATTACTTATACCCGGTCAGTTGTAAATCCATACCCGGTCAGTTGTAATCTATACCCGGTCGATGTATTACGTCACAAACACAAACGTGACGTCATAATAGGCACAGTATAAGCATGATGAAGGATTTAGCAGAGAAAACCATTTATAAACTACGGATAAAACGTAAATGTTACATCGGTGGGGTAAATTCGTTACATAGTCTTTTAGTGACAGGGTATGGGATGATACCTGGTTAGTAAATTTCATACCTGACTCGGCTTCGCCTCGCCAGGTATGAAATTTACTAACCAGGTATCATCCCATACCCTGTCACTAAAAGACTATGTAATTAATAATACAGACATTGTACCCATCTAAAGCACTCTGTAACAGAAATACAGACATTGTACCCATTTAAAGCACTCTGTAACATAAATACAGACATTGTACCCATCTAAAGCACTCTGTAACATAAATACAGACATTGTACCCATCTAAAGCACTCTGTAACAGAAATACAGACATTGTACCCATCTAAAGCACTCTGTAATAGAAATACATTGTACCCATCTAAAGCACTCTGTAACAACAATACAGACATTGTACCCATCTAAAGCACTCTGTGACATAAATACAGACATTGTACCCATCTAAAGCACTCTGTAACAGAAATACAGACATTGTACACATCTAAAGCACTCTGTAACAGAAATACATTGTACCCATCTAAAGCACTCTGTAACAACAATACAGACATTGTACCCATCTAAAGCACTCTGTAACAGAAATACAGACATTGTACCCATCTAAAGCACACTGTAACAACAATACAGACATTGTACCCATCTAAAGCACTCTGTAACAGAAATACAGACGTTGTACCCATCTAAAGCACACTGTAACAGAAATACTGACATTGTACCCATCTAAAGCACTCTGAAACAAACAATACAGACATTGTACCCATCTAAAGCACTCTGTAACAAACAATACAGACATTGTACCCATCTAAAGCACTCTGTAACAGAAATACAGACATTGTACCCATCTAAAGCACTATGTAACAGAAATACAGACATTGTACCCATCTAAAGCACTCTGTAACAGAAATATAGACATTGTACCCATCTAAATAGGGCTGGGTATTGGCCCGAGATTTCGTATTGCGATATATTGCGATACTTCTAACTGTATTGCGATATGCATTGCAATATTTTCAATGTAATAAAAATGGCATTTTCTTACTTTATTTACTTTAATTTACATGCAGAATGTACATAACTATGATAAGTAACCAACACAGACAAAAATTTTGTTGATTTCATTTGAGTTATGCTTTGAAATGTTCCAACAAAAACAACTTCTGTCTTAATGTTTGGCTTAATAACAAACTTTCATAAGTCCATTTTTATATTTAATGACAAAATTCCTTAATTTAAGTATATTGCCAATATATCGATATTTCAAAATCGTATTGCGATACGATATTTTTTGTCATTGTATTGCAATATATTGAAATATCGATATTATTGCCCAGCCCTACATCTAAAGCACTCTGTAACAACAATACAGATATTGTACCAATCTAAAGCACTCTGTAACAACAATACAGACATTGTACCCATCTAAAGCACTCTGTACAAAAATACATTGTACCCATCTAAAGCACTCTATACAAAAATACATTGTATCCATCTAAAGCACTTTGTAACAACAATACAGATATTGTACCCATCAAAAGCACTCTGTAACAGAAATATAGACATTGTATTGTATCCATCTAAAGCACTCTGTAACATAAATACAGACATTGTATCCATCTAAAGCACTCTGTAACAGAAATACAGACATTGTATCCATCTAAAGCACTCTGTAACAAAAATACAGACATTGTACCCAGCTAAAGCACTCTGTAACAGAAATATAGACATTGTATCCATCTAAAGCACTCTGTAACAGAAATATAGACATTGTACCCATCTAAAGCACTCTGTAACTAACAATACAGATATTGTACCCATCTAGAGCACTCTGTAACAACAATACAGACACTGTACCCATCTAAAGCACTCTGTAACAACAAGACAGACATTGTACTCATCTAAAGCACTCTGTAACATAAATACATTGTATCCATCTAAAGCACTCTGTAACAGAAATACAGACATTGTACCCATCTAAAGCACTCTGTAACAACAATACAGACATTGTACCCATCTAAAGCACTCTGTAACAGAAATACAGACATTGTACCCATCTAAAGCACTCTGTAACAACAATACAGACATTGTACCCATCTAAAGCACTCTGTAACAGAAATATAGACATTGTACCCCTCTAATGCACTCTGTAATAGAAATACAGACATTGTATCCATCTAAAGCACTCTGTAACAACAATACAGACATTGTACCCATCTAAAGCACTCTGTAACAAACATTACCCCACCTCTGTTGATTTTTCCGTGAAATCCTGGCTTACGATTGGTTGAAGTCTGTCACGTGAAGGCGGTGGATTACTTATACCCGGTCAGTTGTAAATCCATACCCGGTCAGTTGTAATCTATACCCGGTCGATGTATTACGTCACAAACACAAACGTGACGTCATAATAGGCACAGTATAAGCATGATGAAGGATTTAGCAGAGAAAACCATTTATAAACTACGGATAAAACGTAAATGTTACATCGGGGTAAATTCTTTACATAGTCTTTTAGTGACAGGGTAGGGAATGATACCTGGTTAGTAAATTTCATACCTGACTCGGCTCCGCCTCGACAGGTATGAAATTTACTAACCAGGTATCATCCCATACCCTGTCACTAAAAGACTATGTAACTAATAATACAGACATTGTACCCATCTAAAGCACTCTGTAACAGAAATACAGACATTGTACCCATTTAAAGCACTCTGTAACATAAATACAGACATTGTACCCATCTAAAGCACTCTGTAACATAAATACAGACATTGTACCCATCTAAAGCACTCTGTAACAGAAATACAGACATTGTACCCATCTAAAGCACTCTGTAATAGAAATACATTGTACCCATCTAAAGCACTCTGTAACAACAATACAGACATTGTACCCATCTAAAGCACTCTGTAACATAAATACAGACATTGTACCCATCTAAAGCACTCTGTAACAGAAATACAGACATTGTACACATCTAAAGCACTCTGTAACAGAAATACATTGTACCCATCTAAAGCACTCTGTAACAACAATACAGACATTGTACCCATCTAAAGCACTCTGTAACATAAATACAGACATTGTACCCATCTAAAGCACTCTGTAACAACAATACAGACATTGTACCCATCTAAAGCACTCTGTAACAGAAATACAGACATTGTACCCATCTAAAGCACTCTGTAAAAGAAATACAGACATTGCATCCATCTAAAGCACTCTGTAACAACAATACAGACATTGTACCCATCTAAAGCACTCTGTAACAGAAATACAGACATTGTACCCATCTAAAGCACTCTGTAACAGAAATACAGACATTGTATCCATCTAAAGCACTCTGTAACAACAATACAGACATTGTACCCATCTAAAGCACTCTGTAACAGAAATACAGACATTGTATCGTTGTAACAACAATACAGTCGTTGTACCCATCTAAAGCACTCTGTAACAAAAATACAGACATTGTACCCTTCTAAAGCACTCTGTAACAGAAATACAGACATTGTACCCATCTAAAGCACTCTGTAACAGAAATACAGACATTGTACCCATCTAAAGCACTCTGTAACAGAAATACATTGTATCCATCTAAAGCACTCTGTAACAGAAATACAGACATTGTACCCATCTAAAGCACTCTGTAACAGAAATACAGACATTGTATCCATCTAAAGCACTCTGTAACATAAATACAGACATTGTATCCATCTAAAGCACTCTGTAACATAAATACAGACATTGTACCCATCTAAAGCACTCTGTAACATAAATACAGACATTGTATCCATCTAAAGCACTCTGTAACAAACAATACAGACATTGTACCCATCTAAAGCACCCTGTAACATAAATACAGACATTGTACCCATCTAAAGCACTCTGTAACAACAATACAGACATTGTATCCATCTAAAGCACTCTGTAACAACAATACAGACATTGTACCCATCTAAAGCACTCTGTAACATAAATACAGACATTGTATCCATCTAAAGCACTCTGTAACATAAATACAGACATTGTATCCATCTAAAGCACTCTGTAACAAACAATACAGACATTGTACCCATCTAAAGCACTCTGTAACATAAATACAGACATTGTACCCATCTAAAGCACTCTGTAACAGAAATACTGACATTGTACCCATCTAAAGCACTCTGTAACAGAAATACAGACATTGTATCCATCTAAAGCACTCTGTAACAAACAATACAGACATTGTACCCATCTAAGGCACTCTGTAAAATATTATGAATATAAACTAAATAATGGTTATACAATGAAGCGCATTGAAGTGGTAAAAATTTCCATTTGGACGAAACGTTCTGAGTCATGTTTTGAATGTCAATTACAACATAATGACACGCCCATATTTTTAGAAACGAGAATGAAATATTCGTCGTATATGTTTTAGGACACCCCAATCTTCGCGACAAGCAATACGAGTTACACTGAAATGGAGCTTTAAAAAAATAAGAAGAGAGAGTTAGAGACTCCCCGCTTCTGTAAAACACAAATTGCAACAAATATGTACATATTTTTGAACTCATCATGTCTATTGAAGTTACCACAACACATGGTTCGGTCGAACATGTGTTTACTCGGTATTTATTTAGACCGTCAATTTCATTGGCTATTATATTTGTAGAAAACCTGTTCTACAGGTATTCGAATAAACAAATTGACCGTTTTATCCATTTCTAAAGAAATGGGCGTGTCATAAACGTTCTAAAGATACCTCAAAACGTTCCATTCGAACGGAAAATTTTACCACTTCAATGCGCTTCATTGTATATGCTACACAAATTTTCTGATATTTACAATGTTTGTTTGTTTCTTCTTTTTGTTTTTGTGATATAAAAGTTTTAAAATAACTTTGTGAAAATTTAGAGCCTTTCCTCTCCCTACAAAGGTGAATTTAGTGCCTTTCCTCTCCCTACAAAAGTGAACTTGTTTCAATTTTTTCTTCCTCAATAAGAGATACAATTTCTCCCAAATATATATATATTTTAACACAGGGCTCCAGTTCTTTTAAAATAAATCTTGTTTAATTTGTCTCAATTTTGTGGTAGTTGTGTTTTCAGATATAAATAATGATGAAAGGCAGTCAAGGCACTTAATCACTTATATGTTTTAATTTCCAGGCCCTCTTATCTAGATCTCATTCCTACAATGTTCAGGGTCCTGGGAAAAAACAGTGTTAACTGCACCTGGCAGACGTTCATTAATTACAGGGGTACTGCTTAATGCAGTTACATGTATTAACCGTACCTGTACAGTGTGACGGACTTCCTCAAACACCTGAGCTTGAGTGCTGTCAGGGTTAAATACTCTGTCAAAGGTAAACTCATACTTCTTGTTTCCTTTACTGTCTGTCAATGAATCCTATACAGTAAATAAGAGAGGGGATAAAGAATATTCTGATTATACTGATAGCAGTGAGTCACAGACTGGTAAAAACTACACTGCTATTTGTTTTATATTTTTAAAAAACTTTTTAGCTAATACGATTAAATGAACAATTTTTTAATGATCAAACTGTCATAATTATCAATTAATGAGGCAGTTAACAATCTTTTACAATTGTATTTTACAGTTTAGTTATACCCACACTGTGTGGTGAGAGGTTTTCCAGCACCAGTATCTTGCCGTCGTTCTCTGGGTAACTCAAGTGACGTATCCTACCATCACTTCCCTGTATAATCTCATCTCCAAGCAGTGGACGAACTCGACAAAACACTCGGACATTTCCCTAAGAAATTCAAAATAATAGTGATAAATAATTCTTTATGATAAATACAGCCTTCTTATTTTTAAGATACATGTACAAGTTTTAAAGTTAATAGAGAGGTTTAGTTATGTTTTGCTACGAAAATGTACGGGTGACATCATGTTGTGTTCTTCGACATCATGACGTCAAATTCGACGTGTAGCTACAAGTTTAGAATGTGTATTATGCTGCCTACACGTACGACATAAATGAGTAAAGTTATTGATTAAATTCTTTCCTTTATTCAGTTGATTGATTTTAAGCAATAAAAGAACACTATCTCAAATTTTTAATGAATAATGATTCAATGATTCCACCAAAGTCTTAGTATTTTTATCATGTCATTGAATGAAATTAAATTTAAACTGATACCTAGCAGCATGTTTACTTTGTACGCAGGATTCATTTAAAGAAGGCCCCGCCAACTTGTAATCTTCGTTCTACTACTATTTCCTACAGAAATGAACCATAGTATGAAGTATTTGAAGCAGACTACTGCTGTAACTCTTCATCATTGCAGGTATAAACGAATGGGTTATTTCTATGCAATATCAACAACTTTACATCATATGCCTCTGAATTTCTATCAATAAGCCGTTATATGATTGATCAAAGCGATAGCGTTCAATATCGCATCATTCCGATGACCCTACCTAGCGATATGATTTGCTTATTTAGGTTATAATGGGTCTAAAATGTACTATATTTTAATAAATAATTTCATTTTTGTGTGAAAAATAAACACATCTTACCTAGATGCCACTTTCTTCCTCTAATTTAGCTCTGAGAATTTGACCAGATGACTTTTTTTGTTTACAACGGGGTGTTCAATATTGAACGCTCGTATTCGGAATGCTTCGGGCATACTCATATACGTAATACAAAGTTAGTGTTCAATAAAACGTCAAGATATTGCATGAACGCAAAAATTCTCTAGATCTTCATTAGAGTAGTAGTATTTCATTAGAGACTTTTTATTAGCTATATAATAAATATACATATAGAGGGGGTATATATATCACTTTGATCAATCATATATAACGGCTTATTGATAGAAATTCATCAGAGACCTCTGTTTATATATTTTAATTGTTGGGTTTAAAACTTTTAAATGTAAAAACCAAAAGTTTTATAGTGATATAAGAGACTTAAAAGGATGTCCAAAGGAAAAATAAGAAGTAGGCAGCTAATTGATTTCAGCCCATAATGATTGAAACAAGTCGTCAAAGTCGGGACAAGAAAACCCCAATCACTTTGTGTGAACTGGGCTGAAATATTTTAGGGACATCAGAACAAAGTTATTTGTCCCTACAACATCTCGCTAAAATCGAAAATGAACCTTGCTGAGATAACTCTGGTTTGAGATGTATAATTGAGGGATTTAGTTCCTGAATTTGCTATAAAAATTGTTTAGACTTATGTCCAAACACATACACTTGAATTTTTTTCAATCAGACAATAAGCCAAATATCGAAAAATTCTACCCCCTCTATATATAAATACGCAAGATAGAGTAGGCATAGAGTTTTTTGATATATGGCTTGATTGATTAAAAATTCAGGTACAAATGTCTGAAGTCAATGTCATTTTTTTTTTACTGTTAACGATCTCACGAGGTTAGGCCCACAGGCGCTTGACGTTTTTAATCTTTCTTTTTATAAATAAAAATACCCCCTATACTTAATACTTATATAATTAAAACCGTAAAAAACGGAATAATAGTTTACTCACAGTTAAAAAAAAATTCATTTTATCAGCAAAAGAATATAACTCAGCAGCACCGTAACTTTGCAGTTTTCTGTTGTTGGAACCTGACTACCGAGTCATTGTACTATGATCTTGTGACTTCACTAGATGCACAGACTACCCGATCTCTGAGGCACTCTCTCTGTTGATTACCTGTGTATTGTGTGCGTTCAAGCGGAAAGTGATTTCCTGTTACGTAGTTGATGTATATTTCACGATTGTACAGAACAAAGGGTTCATGTTAGAGTCTTATCAATGCAACAGAATGATAAAATGACACTTGTAAAAAAAAGTTACATTAATGTTTTAACCTCTGATTCTGCCATGCTTTGTAGGGAAACCTCATCCACAGTCCAATAAACTTGTGTGAAAATCTCCAACTTGATGTCCAGCACATAGAAACATGATAAATATTGAAAAGAAAACTTGTAAACAATGTTTTTGTTGTGATCGGAAATAAAAGGTTGGACGGAACTACCAAAACCAGATGCGTTTAACGTATTTTATTCCGATTTCCGAGATTTTATAAAATATTTTTTATATTGGTGTTGAAAGACCAACGTTACGAAACCCTGAAATAGATTTTTGAGAATTTCCCACTTTTTTGTTAAAAGCTTGTCTAAGTGTTATTTTATAGTTTTTTTTTCCTTTCTCTTTCACCCCCCCCATTTGTCAGAGATATTTTCCTTGCTATACATGTAGTTGCTCAATATTATTTTTCCAGGCTGCCCATGTTCTCTAAACCAATACTACGTCTACATATGCCTTTACACAGATTCATCTCCAAGTTTCAGAAAAGGGGGGTATGGTGGTGGTGATTCCCTCCTTAGAGGCAGATATAAAAAAAAAAGAAAACAAAAAGAGAACTATTTGGGTGGATTCTTGTAGTCATGCCCTTGTTAGCTTCCCTATTAGACTCAATTCAATGTTTTGAAAGGTGTTTTTGAGCGAGACATCTTTTGGAAGAAATCCTGCAAAATTGGAAGTTGCTCTACAATTTGAGGGTATATTCAGGTCCCCTTTTACTGGTAGCATTCTAGTTTTCCGCCGATCAATCAACAAAAGGATGATATCAACTGATTCATGAAACTCTTTTGTTCTCTCCAATTATGTGATCAATTTTAAATGTTATTCAAAATTTATAAATAAAAGTAAATTTAAATACATACTCAGATAAATTGTATAAATACCGGTATCAATTCTCTTTTGACATAAAAATTAAACAAAAAAGGCCTTAAATTGATCAGCAAGTAAATATTTCATTTTTATGATTTTATGCTAAAAAATAAACAAATCATAATTCTTACATAATATTTTATTTTCTAATCGTGTATGGTGACATTGAAATAGGACAATTCCCAGTTAAGCTTGGACTTTTCAGTAAGACATGGCATTCTCGACGTTACATAATTAGCTTCAGAAATTTACACAGCTTTTCCTTCACTGTTGAAATATACATAGGATAGAAATTTGGCCGAATGTCAAATAGTGTAGCAAATAGCCAATTAAAAGTTCTTACACAGCACAGAGGCGGGGCATAAGTCGTCTCATGGTTGTCAACAACAATTTAAAGTTCCTAATGTTAATAATTTCTTAACCAATGAAAATCTATTCGCCATTTGACAGACACTAATTACGTTGCTCCGAGAATACCAAGCCTTACTAAATGTCCAAGCTAAACTGAGAACTGTAATACAGTATTTGAGGGATAGAGAGGAAGAAAGAGGATACAGTAGAAAGACGTTTAGAATTACATATTACATGGACATGTAGCTATTGATCTGAAATTCCTATATACAAAGCTGGCCAAATACACAAATCACCATAACACACACATATACACATAAACTGTGATGCAGCTTATTTTTGTGGTTTTAAAACATCTGGGTCAAAAATTAAGTTTATACAATAGATGATTCTGAGTATCAGCACATGATAATTAGACTGTATAGAGGCAAGCCAATCCGTATTCAAAATTATCTGCTATGTATCAGGAATATAAAAACTTAAGGATCAAATTTAGATAATATTAAAAACCAACACCTTTATAGGCAAAATGGATTAAAAATAATTCCTTCTGACATTTTAAAAACTCTGCTTAAAACAATCTTATCAAAGCTCAAAAGTAGGGATAATTCATGAACAGAACATACAAAGTGTGTTTGCATCAACATAAGGACCAGTAGTGGAAATACTCCTGACAATACTAGACATCTACTACTTGAAATGTTTTTTTTTACAGTGTGAAAAAATATTTCTTCATTCTAATAAAAATACTTCCTACAAAGCAATGATTATTTTGATTTCTTTTGGGCTGTACCAATACTACACTGGTTAACCTGAAAGAAAATTAAATACATGTTAATATAAATATGTACATTCTGATCCTGAAATCAACTGAATTTACAGGTACATAAATAATAAATAATAATAAACCACATGAGAATATATGCACAAGTACATGTACATTTTGAAAATATTGTTTTTACAATGGTATTTTTACAGGAGAGAGAGAAAGATGGGGAGGGGGTCCGAGAATAGAAATATACATGTATATTAGGGCTGTCATGGTTCCATAATCTTTTGGGTCAGGTTGGTTCTAAAAATTTTAGGTTCAATTTCGGGTATTTCAATCGGGTATACAATTGAATAAAAACTACTTTAATTTGTGCTGTTTTGCACATTATATTCAACATTTCAAAAAAATTTTTTTTAATTAATCTAACAAACAGCAACATAATGACTAGTTTAAAATAGTTTCCGGACAAGAAAAATAATTGAACTAAATGATATAATATTTCCACACTAAAAAATCTTCCGTTTTTGACCATTTTTATGATAAAACCTAGTCTATTATACAAATCGGAACTGAACTGAATTCCAGGAAAACAGAACCAAACCCAACCCGAATTAATTGTTCTACAGTTCTCGGTCATTTTGGATACCCACGACAGCCCTAATGTTTGTCCATAAGATATGAATGCCCTGTCCAGAGTTCATTAGTCATTTATTCATAACATGGTATTCAAAACATTTGTACACCAAAGCAAAGATAAACTGTTATTAACCAAAGAAAGAATCCTTAGATTTACAGCAGTAGACACTGACCTTTGTGGCAAACCTGAGGGAGTTGAGGGTTTCCTGGAAACACTCCTCTTTGGGGGACACGTTGACGAACATGAGAGTCTTACTGTTCCCTCCCAGGGAGTTCTGGAGGAGGTAGGTCAGCTTAGACTCCCTGTACGGGATGTAGCCGTCCTGTAACAGATGAGACTCAGTTATTATAACTAGTGATCAGAAAAAAATTAATTAAAGGACAAAAAAAGTTACCGATTCTGATGATTAATTATTTATGTCATAATTGATCATCTGATTCACTCATCTTGTAGAATGCAATCTGGAATAAAGACTTTTTTCCCTACTTTACATATGCCAGAAGGAGAAAATGGCATCTAACACAAAGTAAATGTGATGAATAATGAAAAGATCCATATACTGACAAACAGAAAGAGCCTGAGCAGGAAGACAACTGCTCCAGAAACTTAAACCTGCTCAAAAACATTTGTACCTACTACCTTGGCACCATTTTCTATGATTTACTCTGACAGTGTGTGTACCTTATTAGCGATGGCCATGATGACTTTACTGAGTGTACTCAGACTTTTGTTAATGGCCTGAGTCTCTTTAAGTCGGGCTCCCTCTGATCCCGATTCCTTCAGCCTTTCACTGCCAGCAAGATCCACCAAGTTCAAGGTTCCTGGTAAAAGTAAAAGAATACTTTATTTAATGATCCAATGCTAGAACTACCTTTCTAACCCCTGGTTGTTGATAAAATGCTTATTTAAATGAAGTAACAGGAAGAAAAATTACTGACAGAGATAATGCAGTTAGTGTTTGTTAAAGTCTAGACTTACCAATACAAGCCTCCTGCGTGTTTTTGTTGACCCCTGAGATTCGGAGTCGGAACACGCTATGACTACGAGACGATCGCTCGTTACACTTGGTCTCGGCTACTGCCCGGTTGTGGGAGGCTTTCCTCAATAATTCATGAACCTACAAATCAGGTTTACAACAATTTACATGTATATATATGTTTAACATGGTCTCATAAATGTGTTTGGTATCCAATACCTGGCTACAATAAATCTGAATCAAAGCATGGAACATGGATTAATATTAAACATACACTTTGTAGAATTACAGTACAGGCAACGCGGATCCCGTATTTCCTGTGCCCCGTCGCGGTATAATCACAATGCGGTATTTGACCAGGTGAGACAGGTAAACCGCGTTCCCTCCGTGGGAAATTCATCACCTACCTGTCCCCGCCGCGGTTAAATCATTGATCAATTACTGACAATTAGTATTGTAAACAAACGGGAGTTATCTCCCCGAATTGTAATTTGCGAATTTTCCCTGTAACAAAAAAAGAATGACACTGTGTGTTTATTATTAAAAGTATTTTCATTTATTTTGCTATGAATAGAATTTAAACTAAGAAAGAATAAGTTTATTTTTGTTTCTAAAATTACCTATCAATCTTAGAAATTGAATAGAAAATTTTATTAAATGGTTACGTCATTGCAGTTGGTGTTATTAAGAGTCTATCAAGAAACAAAATTAAATACTAGAAATTTTCATAATTTTTTTTTTGTTTTTTTGTTGTTGTTGTTTAAATCTTCATATTATATGCGAACTGTAATAAATATTGAACTCAGGCTGTTTGTGTTTCGATGAACGATTTTCAGCATTCATTTGAAAAAATTTTTTACATCTTTGAAAAAATGTACATCTTCATATTGTTTCTTTTGCTATGAATAGAATTTAAACTAAGAAAGAATAAGTTTATTTTTGTTTCTAAAATTACATATCAATCTTTGAAATTGAATAGAAAATTTTATTAAATGGTTACGTCATTGCAGTTGGTGTTATTAAGAGTCTATCAAGAAACAAAATTAAATACTAAAAATTTTAATTAGTTTTTTTTTTGTTTTTTTTTGTTTTTGTTTAAATCTTCATATTATATGCGAACTGTAATAAATATTGAACTCAGGCTGTTTGTGTTTCGATGAACGATTTTCAGCATTCATTTGAAATTTTTTTTTACATCTTTGAAAAAATGTACATCTTCATATTGTTTATATTCTTTTCCCAAATTTAGAACCCTTAATTTAATTAATTTCGCTTTTATTGTATTTTAAATGTGCAGGCATTTTTCTTATAGTGTCAAATTACCGGAAAACATTCGATGTCGAGAGTTTGCAGTTACATGTAGTGGGCACGTGAAGTTAAATTTTCTTTATCCAAGATATCAAGACTTAGAAAAAAAAATCTTTTCTTCTTTATTTCTCATCATTTATATACCTTCTGTTCCCAAATTTAGAAAACTTTTCTTTAATTTATTTCCCTTTTTTATATAAATGTGCAGGCATTTTTCTCAAAGTGTCAAATAACCGGAAAGCATTCGATGGCGAGAGATAACTTTGGGCACGTGAATTTATACAAGATATCAAGAAAAAATATCGCTTCTTCACCTTCATATTAACATGAATTACTTTTGTAAACAATGTCTTTCTTTTTAATTTTCATATTTCTCGATTTTCATGTTCAATAGATAAGATAGGATGTAAGCAGGTATGATGATAAACTTCACAGAAGAAATTAAATTAAAGGGGGGTATTACACTTAAATTTTTGATAAATATTCAATGCAAACTAGAAATATGTCCATAGGACATGAATGCCCCGCCGAGGATATATTAGTAAAGCAACATGAAAATTCGTATGTGTATAAAATTTGATCAGTTTGGTTCAGGAAGGGGTTATAGTTACTTGGGAATGAAAATGTAGGTCAGATCCAGCATCCGAAGCAAGTCTGGTAGTGTCCATCCCTAGATGCATCATCCATGCAAGTTTGGTTCAGGCAGGGCTTATAGTTACTTGGGAATGAAAATATAGGTCAGATTCAGCATCCGAAGCAAGTCTGGTAGTGTCCATCCCTAGATGCATCATCCATGCAAGTTTGGTTCAGGTAGGGCTTCTAGTTACTTGGGAATGAAAATGTAGGTCAGATTCAGCATCCGAAGCAAGTCTGGTAGTGTCCATCTCTATATGCATCATCCATGCAAGTTTGGTTTGGGTAGGTCTTATAGTTCCTTGGAAATGGACCTGCTCCAAAAACTTTAACCTGGTCACTTATCTGGAAAATGTAGGTCAGATCCAGCATCCGAAGCAAGTCTGGTAGTGTTCATCCCTAGATGCATCATCCGTGCAAGTTTGTATCAACATGCATTGTGAAGTTTGATTACTCCATCTTGAATGGTATGTTCAAATCTGAGCTAAACACTAATTTAAGAAAAGTGAGGTCAAGGTCAAAGGAAAGGTCAGGGTCAAAAAATGTTGATGCAGTTGCATAGCTCTCATCAATATCTATCAGCATATGAAGTTTGATGAAAATATCTTGGATAGTTTCTTTGAAACTTAGCTTTGAACAGAGCTAAACGCAAAGTGTGACGGAAGACGGAAGGACGGAAAGACGGAAGGACGGAAGACAGACATGACAAACACTATATGCCCAGGCCATATTCATGGCGGGGCATAAAAATCAAATACTTTCGTTTTCTTCGACAAATTTTGTTTCTTTGTGTATTAAGTATTAGTCGCGATCATTTCCTGTGTATAGGGATTAGCAGTACCAGAGCAGGAAACTGCATGCCCTGGGGGTTTCACACCTGTCCTAGTCAAGAGTACCTTGGGTAACACTCGCTGAATGTGCACATCGCTGTCTAGCCATTCAACACAACTTTTGATTCAATGTTTCATTATTATTTCATCGATATCATTTTCAAATGCGATAATAGCCTTGAAATTTGTGTCAATATATTGTTGCTTTTTTAAAACGGAGTGTATAAAGAGAATAAAAGTTAAAAAAAAACCCAAACTTTTAAAACAAATTAATAAAGTATTTGATATTAATTAAATAAAATAATGATCTATTACTATGTTATTTACGTGTCACTGTTTATACCTGTACCAGTTCGTTGATTGAGAGAGAGAGAGAGAGAGAGAGAGAGAGAAGAAAAATATCACAATATCAGGCACGTGCATGATCGTTTTTCCTCGTTTTGATCAGTATTTGGATTTCTAAAGTCTATCGAATAAAACTAAATTAAACATAATATAATAATAATGAATTTGCTTGCGGATAAGATTTTGTTAAATTCCATACAGATACATGTAGATCTTGCGGCCGCTGATTTATCAGTTTATTGACCATTTGTGGATCTTGTCTAAGTTTAAGTGTTATTTACCGAGAGACTTATTTATGATCCACTTTCTTCTTTCGTTTAGCACACATGACGTGTAATATGAATTACTTCCGCTTTTGTCGCCAGATTACAACGACAGATTTTGGTGGTAAAATAAAATGTATTTTTGTTATAACATTTGATTAAGAAAAAGACAGTATATTAAAATTGTCGAATTATTGAAAATATGTATTCAAGAGAAAGAATTTAAAAAGGATTCTGTCTGCAACAAAAACATGCTTTATTTCATGCATTTCAATTCATGAGCTACACATGAAAAAAACGGCTTCGTTTTACAATGTCGTAGGAAAACGCATACAGGTAATACACTCATTAATTTCTGTGTATATATAGGTATCTATGCTATACACAAGCCAGCGTCGTTCTCTTGGGCTTCTAATTATGCTGCTTGAAAGCTCCTCTCCACACCAAACTTATTACTGAGGAAAACCGTAACGATTACAAAAAAAAACTTGAAGCATGGCAACTTGCTGATTAAAAATAAGTTAATTTCTGTGTTGTGTGTTCAAATTATTTAAGGGCCCATATTTGTGTTTGTGTTTTATTTGAACCGGAGACATTGCATTTCATACCCGAAATTTGTTCACAAGTTCATAGGCATGATTTTAGTAATTTTCCAAGAGAGAAAATAGAACTACAGTCAAATACTAGCTATAAAATTATTGGTATTCTGAATAGAATGACTTGAGGTTATTTTATTAACAAACTAATTCCCCCCCAAATTCGACATTTAGTTCATATTGTCTTACAGTGTAGTGCATTTTTAATTGATTTAACATTTTTAAACACTTATTTTTACATTTTTTGTTTAAATTTAAAATTTTAATTATTTTTTATTCACTACCTATCATCGTTTTTCATGCTATTATTTATAACAGACATGTACACAGTAGTAAATGTATTTTTTTAAAAATGAAACCAAATGACTGTGATAGAATCTCGCTGATAAATAAAAACATAGCTACATGTAACTGCAACTGCACGGGCTAATTGTGAACACCGGATTATAGTGCTTATATAAAGTGCCCCGCCACAGCATGATACGCCCGTCAAATATATTGTTCAATAATCATCAATTGGTATTTACGGTGTCAAAAATACCAGATACCTTGATTAACAGAGAGAGAGAGAGAGAGAGAGAGAGAGAATTTCAATTTCTTATCATGTTTAAAATATTGTACATATATACATCTTGGACTTAAAGTGTAGGGATTAATTATAACAAATAATACATGATATAATTTTAAAAATGGCTGTGTTAGAACTTAACAAATATCCATCTGCAGCATTAAATTGTTAATTGCATATTTTATGGAATTTGTGGATCTTGTCTAAGTTTAAGTGTTATTTACAAAAAAATCAAAAATATATTATTCTTTCGTTATAACACATTCTAAATTTGAATTACTGCAATTTGTTGCCAATATATAAAAATTGAAATGTAATTTTTTTGGTAAAATAACACATGTATAATTTGTTTTAACATATTATACAAACACTATATATTAGTTTTAATCATACACTAAAACATCAATTTGTTTTAATTACATTACACTAATTGATGGCATCTTTATCTGGGCTATAGCCGATCAAGAACTCTTTTCCTAACACGCGCGACTATGAGTGCCATTTCTTTTTGCCAAAGTCCGAAGGTGCGGAGATAAATTTATGACAACCAGTTAGCTCCTGACAATACTCATCATTAATTTCTCTCTAATTTGACATGCAATTTCTGCTATCAAAATTTTTCCTTGTAGACCAGTGCTTGATAATTATTTTTGCACCATGTGTTTCAGAGATTGAATTCCTCGCAAAACATTAACATTTGCTACAGTTTGCTGTAAAAGTATATTATAATGATGAAAAAAAAAGTTTTTACTTAATTTAACATTTTTTAATAAGGCTTAGTTTTAATTATGTTATGCAATATTAATTTAGTTTTTATTACACACTGTATTTTAAAGCAGCAATTTGTTTCAATTACATTACACCAATTGAAAGATCTTTTTCTGAACTAGCCATCAAAAACTCTTAATTAACACAAGCAACTGTGAGGCCATTTCTTTTTGCCCAACTCCCAAGAGATTAAAGATAAAGATAACAGCTGCATTAAAAGACATGATTTCTGCATTTCCATTTATGACTCACTGACAATAAACTCATTAATTTCTCTCTAATACACTTGACATGCTGTGTATATATTCTGCTATCAAAATTCTTCTTTGACCAGTGCTTGATAATTATGCCCATGGGACACCAAACTTACCTCTCAAAACATTAACATTTGTTACAGATTGCTGTAAAGTATATAATGAAAAAATAAGTTTTTACTGTGATTGTGTTTTTAAATAAAGATACAACTATATTTTTACATTTTTTAGGATTATGAAATTTAAAATTTTAAAGACTTAGTTTTTTAAAAAAATTCACTTAAATTTAAGGTCACAGTGACCTTGAAATAGGCCGCGACACACCTTCTACCTAAGATGTATAATTTTGCCAAGTTTGAAAGCTCTAGGTCTAATAGTTTTCTAGTTATGAGCCATACAGGATTTTTCCATATTTGGTCATAGCATCTTTAATTGTAAAGGTCACAGCGACCTACTTTTTTCGCGCACACCGTATAACAGAATGTACAACTTTCAAAGTTTTTTTTAAAAATAAACAAGTTATGAGCCGGATAAATAAAAACATAGCTACATGTAACTGCAACTGCACGGGCTAATTGTGAACACCGGATTATAGTGCTTATAAAAAGAAGCGATATCATGGCATTCTTTAAATTTTAATTATACCTTTTTAGCAATTTGAAGATCATTTGAGGTGGCATTATTGATTTTAAAAATAAATATATTCGATAAATTATTCGACTTTATTTCATCCTATACATGTATTACTGTTAACAGACGTGTTTGAGAGTTAATTAATTTTGAGTGACTATTGGTACAAAAAAAAGATGTTTTTTATTAAACAATTTGATAAAACTTAAAAATGAATTTTTAAAGAATCCATGTAATGGTATATATCTATATATTAATGTGGTCGTAATCTTAAATCCCCCCTTTCGACGCGATTAAAAATTGACAAGACTTTACAGGTAAGAACATCTAAGCTGAAGAATAACAGTAGCTGGCCCTGCCGCGGCATAAACACGGTCTCAGGTAGCACAGCGATCAAAACCCGCGACGGTGTAACGCGGAAAGGATCAATACACCGCGGAGGGGACGCGGTCTGATATGGGATCCGCGTTGCCTGTACAGTATTTTACACTATTTACAAGAGAATATTTTTATGTGTAGAAATATTACTGTCAAATTTCATCTCAAGATACTTATGAAAAAGAAAAAAAATATCACAGAGATAGGAGAGAGAGAGAATCTTGTCTATATACCTTTTCCTCTGATTTGACTGCCACTGACGTTAAATTTGTCACCATCACATCTTTCTTATCAGCTGATCCTGTCATTTTAATATCATGTTTCAGGTCATCACTGTTGTTTCCAAGGAGATCTCGAATGGTTTCATTGTAAATCTCCAGGAAAGAGGCCTCAAATTCATACTGTATAAAAAACGAAAAATACAAAATCTTCCAACCTGACAACAAAATGAATGGACCAATTTACACTCAAAGTTGAAGAGATGTAATGTCCCCATGAGCAAATCTGGGCAGTTTTCACATTAAGCAGACTTAATACATGTACTAAAAATTTATAACATTTTTGGGGTTCAATTTTAGTTCCTATCTCAATAATTACAGCTAAAAAACACAAGATACTGTATAGTGCATACATATACATGTACATGTATTTGACAGGTAAAACAGTGATTAAAAGTCCCCTACCTGCCACCCTTTGCTGACCAGGTCTTGGGTACTGTCAAATATCTGCCCCACAGCCCGGGGGATCATTCCAGCGTGCTCAGGACTGAACTCTGAAGGTCCCTCCATTGTGTGTGTCTTACCTGATCCAGTTTGTCCATACGCAAAAATACAGACATTGTATCCATCTAAGGCACTCTGTATGATATAACAAATACATGTATTCAAATAGACAGATAGAAGGACCAATACATACATCATACTATTACATAAGCTCTTCTGGTCTCTGACAAATATTGAAATAAAGCCCACAAACCAAGTCCCAGCAATCCTCATCTGTATCACTCCCCACCCCACCCCCCAACTCCTTTTGACTTTTATTGCACAATGCCTTTGCACATTTGAAAGAAATGTGGCATATACTGTATAGCGGGTTTTATTGGTGGGTGTAAAATTTGGCGTTTTGTCTGCTCAAAGGTATGCCAATAAGGCTTTCTAAATTTAATTCTTTGGTTCTCAGGCCAATTTTCTGTAAAACAGATGCGGGAGGGCGGCATTTTATTTATCATTTTATTGGCAATAAAATAGATGAGGGAGGTATTTTTTTTAATTTTAATTCGAATTTTCTGTAACATAAAGGTAATTTTTTTTAATCACAGATATACTTTCCATTTCTGGTCAAAATTTCTGCTTTATCCATTGCTTATCAGCGTGTAAACATCTTAGGTAATGTCCTCGAATGTATTTTCAAACGAAGTAGCCAAAATTTCATTGCAAATGGCTACCAGAAGTAATATTTGAATACTAAACTATGAAACAAATGAGGTCGGATTTTTTTTTCCGGATTGGTCTCCGCAATACCAACTTTTTATTTTATCAAAAATACAATAAAATTAGCAATGCGGCTACCTCAAAATGGATGCGCGCGGGCCTGAGAACCAGAATTTCAATTTTATATAGCCTAATATTGGTGTAATTTAATTTAGTGGACGCAGGGTTTCAGCGCTTTGCAGATGGACAAGAAGAAGAGTACTGACTATTTAAGCGATTAAAATTTTAGTGGACTATCATCAAAATGCGATTAAAATGTTAGCGGACTATCATCAAAATGCCAAAATAAGCCAAAATCAGCACCCCAATAAAATAACTCGCTATTCAATAGTCCAGATTTTGTCACAAATAGCCATATGGTCAGTATAGTGACAGAGAAAATAAATGAAAGGCAATCAAGTAATTTCATTAATCATTATTCATCTCTATGACCTGGACATAGAAACTTACAAATTCTAAGACAAATACCTGTACAAGTTGACAAATTTCCTCAAACACCTGAGCTTGAGTGCTGTCAGGGTTAAATACTCTGTCAAAGGCAAACTCATACTTGTTGTTCCCTTTCCTGTTTGCTGTCAAACAACTCTGTTGAATAAAAGTAAACAAAAATCCTCTTATTTTTTATGAATTTATAATTAACAATGACTCATGAAAATGACGTTACAATTTTCCGTTCAAAATTTCAAGCAATATATTTTTTTCTTTGTCATTAAATTTTCAAATCATCTTCAAATGAGGCAAAACTCAATCAAGTCAACTGTAAATATCAAATCCACACACTGACCTCGTTCAGACCAGCATCTGAGATTTTTTCCAGCTCCAGTATCTTGCTGTCTACGTCCGGGAAACCCATGTGTTGTATTGTACCATCATTTCCCAATAATTCATCTCCAAGCAGAGGACGAACTCGACAAAACACTCGGATATTTCCCTAGAAATTGATCAATAATTTACTGGTACTTATTGTTAATAATTGTTTGTAAGCATTCGCCATGTTCACAGAATTACTTAGCATTGTTAAAGATTCATAAAATATATAAGGGTGCATGTTTGCTGAAAACAAAGTCGACATCTACCAACAGATACATGGTAAGCTTGATATAAATAGCTTATTATTTGACATCTTTACATATGTATTATATTTTTCAAATTTATATAATTTTCTATAAATAACATTAGGCCATAATAAAAATATTCCTAGATTCTCATCCCCGCCCGCCCCGAATTTAAACCCCCGCCTCGATTTTTTTAAATTTCTGTTTTTCTTCGTCTTAATTCTGATCGGGATCGGTATTCATCTACCATTCTACTTTCGTTTTAAATCCCGCGAAAGTCGACATGATTTTGACAGCTGAAAAGATGGTAATTGCTGTAATACATGCGTATATATTTTAAACAAGGGTCATTGGTTGAAAAAGATTTGGTGATGATGTGAAGTAAGGCCATATAAAATTGAAATCTTGGTTCTCAGGCCCAAGCGCATCCGTTTTGAGGTAGCCGCATTGCCGATTTAATTGTATTTTTGATAAAATAAAAAGTTGGTATTGCGGAGACCAATCCGGGAAAAAAAATTATTCGTTTCGTAGTTTAGTATTCAAATATCACTTCCGGTAGCCATTTACAACGAGATTTTGGCTACTTCGTTTGAAAATACATTCGAGGACATTACCTACGATGTTTACACGCTGTTAAGCAATGGATAAAGCAGAAATTTTGACCAGAAATGGAAAGTATATATGTGATTAAAAAAATTATCTTTATGTTAAAGAAAATTCGGAAATTAAAATTAAAAAAAATACATCCCTCATCTACTTTATTGCCAATAAAATGAAAAATAAAATGCCGCCCTCCCGCATCTGTTTTGGAGAAAATTGGCCTGAGAACCAGGGAATTAAATTTAGATAGCCTAAGAGATAATTGAACCTTTACTACGACTTTTATTCGGGTATTGTAGATAAAATTACACCGATTGACCAGGTCAATAAAAAATCTGCAAAATTGAAAAAATAAAAAATATAAAATAAAAGCCGCCCGCCCGCCTCAATTTTCAAAAAATTTCGGATGAGAATCTAGCAATTTATTTATTATGGCCTTAATGGATTCTTTTAATATAGTATATAAGCTACATTTTGGTTGCATATTTATATATCAATTTTCATGTGCAGACATTTAGTAAAGCATTTTATTTTTTTCCCCCTTAAATCACACTCTGTTTCCTGACTATAAGTTAACACAATCTGAAAATAAATTCCCAAACCTTCAGCTCCTGAATGGTGTTGTGGAGTTTACGCCTCATGGTTTCGTGTTCTTGTTCCTTGATTTTAAAACTTTCTATCTGAGCCTCCATGAGCGCCACTAGCTGCTTAAGTTCTCTGATTTTACTGTCTTTTTCTCGCCCAGAACCCTCAGACTGTTGCAGACTGATCTGTAGAGCCATACAATTTACAAATGAGTTAACTAAGCATCACCTGGGAATAGTTCATAACCATTTTTTACAGAAAAACTTCTAAGAGTAGGATGTGGTCAAAACATAAATTCTCTAGACAGCAGGGATTAAATGAAATTCCATATATGTGAAGGGGGCTTAAAATTAATGGCACCCACTCCTTGAGTTCTATTTCAATGCCAAAAGGAAGAGAAAAATCCATTTAATCAGTTTTAAATATTTTGAAAATGTTTTTAAATATTTATGTAAATTTGGTACTGCTTTTTGTATGAGTCAAATTGTACAGATGAAATAAAAGCAGAGAACACTTTAATTGATGATAAAGAATTCACTTAATCATAATTGATTATTCTTTGTTTTTAAAACAAGTATACAAACCTTTGTAGCGTCGAGCTGTGCTGCAATGCCAACCTGAGCGGTTTGGAGCTCTGCTACAGAAGACTTTAGTCCTGTGATTTCTATAGTTTTAGCACTGACTTCTCCTTCTAATGAATCCTTTTGTCTTTGTAAACTGTCCCTTAGAAACGTAATGTTGTCAATTTCCATCTGTAGTTTGCGTTTTGTCTGGTCAAAATTGGTCTCCAGTTCTCTGTACAAAACATTGAAAAATTTATAGGTTATTTCGATGAACAAAACAAACAGATACAAAACACAAATAGAGCAACCCCTCCTTTTACACCACACAGATTTGGTTCTTAACATGTAAGACAGAGAAATGTTTTTCCTCTCTGTACAAGTGTCATAGTTTTCCTTCCGACTCATTCAAATGTTTTAGAATAGATAGGAATGAATATAAAACAATTTCTCAATGAAGAATACCTGGGTATTTTACTGTCTTAATTTATCCCTTGTGTAAATCTGAGACAATCAATCCTATTTTACTTTTTTTCAGCTAGGTATTCCTTGTAAATCAGGTACATGTAATCAAACTCATTTTACTATTTTTAGCTATCCCTTATAAATCCTGTAGAAAATCCAACCTAATCTGTCTCTGGTACTCCTCAATTTGTTTAGAAGCCCCGTGTACGATTTCCTCTTTGTGCTGGACATCCCCGTACAGTTTATTTTTCTCAGACTCTAGGCTGGCGATACGGATGTTGTAATCCTGTAACTGGGTCTCCAGACTGTCTCGCTTGGACGACTGCTTGTTCAGCAGTTCCTCCATGTCCTGAAGCCGACCCTTCAAGTCCCATGCTGGTCGCTTAGCTTTGGTGCCTTATACATAAACAAATACATGTAGATTAAAACCAATATATTGATGTACTAGATTAAAACTAGCATATTGATGAAGTATCATGTTCATATCGTAGCTCTGTGTAGTTACATGTATATATGCTGTTAAAAAAATGTAAAAAAAAAAAAAAAAAAATAAAAAAAAATAATATAGCAATACTTTAAACTGCTTAATTTATGCTCAGGAGAGTTTTAATCTCAAAGAACACAGCAAAAGTTTCCAGTATGTTGGAGAATTTGAAGAACATCAAGGGTAGTATACTGTATGACTAGTATAAGAAATGTTTGACAGATTGAGTACCTGTTGCCTTGGGTACAGTTGGCCCGACAGGGGGTTTCTTTTTACCTACACTTGTCTTAGAAGCTGACCCGACAGTTGGCTTCGGGGCTGCAAATAAAACAAAACAACTGGAATTTTTTTTAAAGGTAATCAGAGAAATCAATTGCAGGGATAATCAGTTTTATGATTTTTATTGTAATACTTCAGAAAATTGTATGCTTTAATGTAATATATATATGCTACAGTAACTTTAAATATTTGTAGAAGCAATCTTTCCAAAAAATAACAAAGTACTTCACACTCTATGACACATTTTCCATCATTAAGCAGATTCAAAAGGCATCAAATAACACATAAAAACATTGGGTGATTCCATAAAAGCTCCTCAATGTTCTTGGTATGACTTGTTTCGAAAGTATGATGTATGAGTGTCTAAAAATAAATGCAGAAAAAAAAAGAGACCTTGTTCAAGTTTTGTGAGGTTACCTTGTACAACTTTTAAAACAATAAACTGAAGACCTCCTTACTTTTCTTTACTGCTGGTCTCACCACGCCTGTAGTTGTTCTGTTGAGAACCGAGTTAGATCGCAGGCTTCCTGTGCTGCTACTTGACCGGAAACTATTGTTCAAGCTGGATTTCCCCACTGACTGAATGCTTGTGTCATGAAGATTTTCTGTTGATGCACTAAGTATTTTCCTCCTTTTTTCAGTTGCTACCACTTTTGGAGCATTCTGTCAAATTGCATAGATTACAAGTTAGCTAATTCTTTCATATCAAGCTTTTTGAATTTGAGAAAAAAATCTATATAATATATAAGTTAATTACAGAATTATAAGCATGATAGGCATGACATATGAGGCATACTTTGCATATCTTCCGATGAAGAGTTTTAGTGGCATTAGCATTTATGTAAAATTTAGTGAAGCACAATTAATTGTCTGTTTACTATATGACATTTAATGATGGGGAAAAAAATCACTATCTACCGCAATGCGGTGTTCACTCGGCTCTGGGCAATTGTCTAGAATATGTACTTATGTAATTTTGTCAGGAGAAATTAAAAATACCATGAGAAGTCCAGAATACATGACCAGATTGGTAGATAGCTGCAGATCTGTAGCGTCATGGTTTTATATATTTGTCTTTGACCATAACGCTACAGATCCCGTAGTGCAAAAAAGGTGCAATTTACAGCGCAATATTTTTTGCGCTCTTTTGGGGAGAATTTCTCTACTTTCCAGCATCGTTCAATCAACTACCTTTCAACCCCTAATTCTAGACACATTATTTAATTAATTTGTATATTTTATCTATCTCCAAACCCTTTATAGTCGTCTCTACAAGTGATAAACTCGCTTGATCATGTTGATTAAAATTATTTGTTAGATTACTGAAAATTCATATCCAGAAAGTTTATTGCCTGTAGAGACAACTGTAAATGGTTAGGAGGTGGATAAACTATACATATTGGCCACAGAATGTGTCTAGAATTAGAACGTGAGAGGTAGTTGATTGACCAAAGCTAGGAAGTGGAGAAATTCTCCCCAAAAGAGTGCAAAAAAAATATTGCGCCGTAAATTGCACCTTTTTTGCACTACGGGATCTGTAGCGTTATGGTCAAAGACAAATATATAAAACCATAACGCTACAGATCTGCAGCTAATTGGTATAGACATGTAATTTATGAGGAAACTATAATGAAAAAGATAACAACCTCATCAGGACTGCGGGCTCTCTTCTTAGCACTAAACGTCGGTAAACGACTTCGAGTCGCAGCTGAAATTTTCTTATCCTGTACAATTATAAACATCAATATTTACCATGTGTACAGTCACACTTAAAGCATATTTACTCATTCATCTTAACTTTCAATATGAGATATTTCATTACAATGTCAATATCTTATTTTCTATTGTTTTCATGTGTCATTCAAATATATATTTAGATCAAATAACCTGTGTTTCTGCCATCACTTAAACTTTCCGTGTTTTACGATATTATTCTCATTTCGAATCTTGCAGCTAAAATATAACGTACAATTTCATTGGTCACTTTGTATATGAATACTAAACGCTGATTGGATAATTTTAGAAGTAGTAGAGTCGTACCACAACATACTCGACTTATAATCAATGCTTGTATTAGCAATCCAACTGAAAGTTAGATAAAATAAAATTATGCTTCAACAAAGTAATAATAACTAAGAGAAAACAAAGTTCAACAGTCCGTATTCCTTAAAGCTCGCTGAACAATGATATTGTTTTTTTTCATGGGCTAATGTGATATTGTCTTTTTTTTTTTTTACCATTATTATGTTTATCACTTACACAGATATTGCATTTAAATAATTATTATGAAAAAACGTATATGTTGTGATAAACTAATTGAAGACATAATTCAGTTTTACACTGATGTCTTCATTCTTCAAGTGTAAATGTAGTCGAAGTGCACCAAATGATTTTAAATTTTGCCGCGTCAAGCACCTGATTTTTATTTTACGACCTTCAATTTTTAACTGACGTTGATATTTCATTTTTCGTTATTTAAGACCACATATAAAATGTTTTAAGAAAGTTTCATTAAAATAAGGAAAGCTAAATAAATGAAAATAATATTATTTGTTTTTCAACAAATCACGACAACCAGATTAAGAAAGCTGGTTGCTACACAACAATTTTATCCGAGGAAAACTAAATATCTAGTAATTTTTTTTCAAAGCTGACAAAATATGGTAAGAACAAAACATTGTTTTGTTAGAAGTAACTGTTCTTGGTATATTGTAATTACCAAATCCATATCACTGACCAGTAAACGCACTCTGTAGTTGTCTGTGCCGGACCGAATTTTCTCAGATTTGATACATCAGTCATTGGATGTAGATTTCGGTCAATCTTAGAGCACCCAACTAGTGATACAGAAATCTCTAATGACATCCTAGGAATTTGACATTAGCATTCTTATGCTATTAAATATATTTCGTTGATCATGTTGATGTCCACCCTTCCCATTCTGACATGATTTTTTTATTTAATATTTATTTATTTTGTGATCTGCTGATGGGATATAAATATCTCCAAAAAGAGATAGATGTTGTACAGAAGGAAAATGTTTATGAATATAATAAATTGACCCTACATTGTCTTAACAGGCAGGCTTGATGCTTCGATCATGTAGGTCCACATGCAGTGCCTCGTTTAATTTTTTATGACAGGTTATTTTGTATGCTCATATATATCAATTTGTCTCCAGAGACTGCTGAAGTAATAGTTTATATAGTTAGTGGAATGTATGAAGAATTGTTGAAATAGGGGCAAATACTTTGTATCAGCACTATTGCTATGTGAAACAAAGTGTGTATGAAATAAATTTTTATTCCCAATTTATTTTGAATATTTAAGCCTCCAAAGCCAAAACTCAGCAAGGCTGAAAAGGAGAAGCTGAAAGCAGAGGAGGATTTGAGGAAAGCAGCGGAAGAAGGTATACAATACAATAGAATATAGAATAACCAAGTAAAATATGAATTGTAGATATACAGAATGTGTAAGAAAAGCATAAAAGTTTACAAATGAATATCAGTGAATTTTCAGAATTAACTAATAGACTAGTACAGGAGGCCTATTTACCTGTTGTGTTTAAATTGAATGTTTTATCAAACAGAGGAACTAAAGGCAATATTGCTTTTGCTTCAAAAATATATTAACTTACAAATTTAAAAGTTCTCATATGTAAAGCGTATTTAAATGTAGATTTTTGGGCAATGTTTAAGTACCCCTATCACCCCCACCCCTTCCTTTTTTGGTGCAAATATACTAGGAGTGATATAAATGGAATAATTGTAGTTTCTTTCATGTCATTATTTCACATTTGCATAGATGAAGGCCTAGTACACCCCTCATGATATTGTAACAGTGTTACGCATTCTTTCAATCAGAATGTCGTCGCTTCTAAAGTTAAAATGAAAATTCCGTATTCGTCCACATTAACTTCAAAATATCAAACATTAAACTCTTCATCTATTTCAATTTCTATGAAAAAGAAAAGGGAAAATGAGGTGGGACTTACACTCATTACCTCTTTAACATGTTTGGATTGAGTATGTATATGTTATCATCATTTTGATGCAGTTGTAAAGATATCATTGGAATATAAGAGAGTTTTTTAATAATTAATCTACAGGAAAAGAAAGACAGACGAGTCGAAATGACTCAACTGAATGCCATCCTGCAAAGCAACAGAGAGGCACTTCAGAATCTCCACAATGAAAGACGAAAACAAATGAAGGTACCTGTTTATCAAAATTGAAAAAGGCATAATTATTAAACGACAGACTTCTCTCCCTATTTGCTGTGAAGTATATAGAGCTTAAATAATTATCTGAAGACCTAAGTTTAATCAGTAAAGAATTAATTGTTTATTGCATCTGAAAATTGTTTTGTAGTGGAACCGGTACATGAGATGTGATGGTTCTCCCGACCCCACAAACCAAGGGGAGATAAATACATACATTAATCTTAGATTGGAAGACACTGCACATGATGATGTTGAATCTGTCTTCAAAGCCAGTGAATTAGACACAAAGGTCAGGGGATTTTAATAAATATGAGTTATTGCGTATAGAGTATAAATTGATCTATGACAAATATGAAATGAGTATGATGTAAGGGATGCACAGAATATAACCCTCCTCTTTCCCTCTTAATATTGTAACAGCTAATAATGGAACTGAACTTTTTACTGGAGGACACACCACCAGAAGAAATAACGGACAGAGAAAAGTATCTGTACAATCAAGTAAGAACATTTAGAGAAGATTCACCAAATCTAAATGTGACCACAATTGACGTAATGTCTAAGTCTCTTAGATGATTGATAATTTCATTTGGTCTTTGCAAGTCAATTTCATATTGATAAGGTTATGTTTTTACTTCACTATTTAAAGATCTGTTGACTATTTCTATGATAAATATTTTTGTTGTTTATTCACTTACTGGTAATTTTTTTTAGATAAAGGAAGAGTTACAGGCCTTGATTAAAAAGAAGATGGATTCTGCCACGCTCCAGTTGTTACAGGAGGCAACAGACCGTGCCGACTCGGAGACCTTTAACCTTCAGTTTGAACACAAGAGTCCTGATGTGTGCCTCAGTATCTGGGGAAATCTCAGTAAAAATCCCAGGTCTGATTTCTACAATGTTGAATTAAAAGTTATAATGTTAACTCAATCTCATTACAAAAGAAAGACTCTTAGGGGAGATGTGTGCAGGGAAGTCTGCGATGCTAGTTGAAATATGCTACTAACTTGTACTATTAACTATACATTTAAAACTATACTTCCTTACTCACATTTAGTAAATCTAAAAAGCATAAGTAATACATGGAACTTAGTTATCTACAAAAATTCATCATTTACAATTCTATACTTGATATTACGTACATGTACAACTAAAGTGCAGAATTATGTGAGTGACAATAAACACCACATAGAAATATTTTTAGTGTGTATTACATGGACTATTATTGTCTTTTTTGATGTGTCATCTTTTATAAACTTTCAGAATTAAGTCATTTGAGTTTGCCAAGCAGGGACTGACATTTGAAATTCCCCGAGTGTTGTGTTTGTCTGACTGTGCTATTCGTGTTCTGGATCCTAAATATGACCACTATTCACCTACATGTAAAAGCTTCTATCCAAGACAAAAGGTCAAAAAAGGTAATTAAAAAGTGGCTACAATTTCCTCTGTATTTTAAAGAAAATCTTGTCACTGTCCTGTCCATGGGATATTGGTGCCAATCAAGTAAATTCAGGTTTGTGGGAATCTTCAATATGTTGAATAGCAGGAAAAGGGCAAGTTGAGTCCACATTTTTAACTATACTGATCTGTAATTTTTTTTATGTTGAAAACATTATTTCAAGATCTTAGTAAATTTTTCTGAGTTTTGAAATATAAAATCTTAACTGTATTGAGAGAAATATGTACATGTAGATTTGTGATTGTAAAGTGAAGATTTGAGAGAAAAGTCAGTAATTTTAATGATCTGTTGTCGTAAGTTGAGGCCCCTGTTGAGGAACCCCAGCCAGAGGAAGGGGAGGAGAAAAAGGAGGAGAAAAAGGAGGAGGAAAAGAAAGAGGAGGAGCCAGAGGAAAAAGAGAAGGAACCAACAGTAAGTAGGGAGGGGCAGGGGCTGGGGGATGACCTGGTAGGGAGAGGAGAACTGTCACTGGAAAACTGTACCTTAATTTTTATATTTTTATAACTAAGTATATGACAAGAATTGGGGGGGGGGATCCAACAGGTACAACAGGGGAATGACCCAGGAAAACTGTATTTTAAATTTCTATGAATAGATTATACTCAGAGGAATACAAGAATATTGTTTAAATTTGTTTAAAATAGAAAATTAGAAACAAATATGCTAAGATTTTAAATGAAAAGAAAAATATTCTATATTCTATCTTCATATAAAGAATTTGAATAAAAAGAGAACAGATATGAATACTTAGGAGAATTTTAAGTAAACCCCCCCCCCCTTTAAAAAAAGGATCACAATATCAATTCAAAAACAAAAAAATACAAAACAAAAAAACAAACAAACAACCCCCCCCCCCCCCCCCCCCCCCCAAAAAAAAAAAAAAACACACACACACAAAAAGAAAAAACAAACTTTTCGTGTATAACAAGGTTTCTTGTTGAGTTCACTCCCATTTGATAATATTTTCTTGTGAATTATACACATTTCTATTGAAGGATTATGCACTTGAGTCAATTGTAAGTTTTTATTAAAAGTCTTTAGCATCTGTTTAGTGATTGGTATAGCTTTAACTTTATATTCATTTCACATTTTATAATCTATTACACATTTAGTATATTATGTGTACTTTATAAATAAGTGATATTGTAGTGGTATACGACTATTATAACATACTGTTATTATTTATATCACTGTTATGATTTCATCACATTTTGTTGAAAATGATTTATTTTTTTAAAATGTAAATGCTTAGTATAGTGTAAAACCAATTGATTTATGATTTTTTTGAGCAGTGCACAATGGGGAAAGGTTTTTCTGTTTTGTTCTTCTGATCACAATGGCTTGATTGGGTGAACACACCTGTTAGGGTCAGTAGGTTGTGGAAATGCACTTTATGGACAAAATATGGATACACTTATTACACCACAAACTGGCACAAAGCCTTGGAATTATAGCTCTACTGGTCAGAGACCAGAAGAGCATATGTGAGAGTAAGGTGTCCATCATCTGTCTAGCTCTCTATTTGCCTGTAAACAATTTTCAAAATTCTACTCCTCCTACAGGTTTGGTCTGATTTCAGTATAACTTGGCACACTCGTAGACTACATGAAGGTACATAATCGTTATTTATTTTGTCAGTTTTTGATTTTGATGAACAGTGCTGTCATGGTTACTAAAAATAGAAATGTCTGTGAAATACTTTTGAAACACTACTCCTCATCAGTTTTGGTGCGATTTTGATATAACTTGGCATACAACCACACTATACTTAGATACATGATAGTCTTAATCCTTTTTTTTGGAATTTAATGATGTTGACATGGTTGCCAAAAATCAACATTTCTTTTAAAAGGCTACTCCTCCTAGTTACCTTGCTATAAAATGATACTTAACCAAGGATCATTATTCTAGCTATTTTAAAATTTATTGCTGTTGCAAAGTTTAAAGTCCAAGTGCTACTTTTCTTTTCCTATGTTATAAGTACAAACCAGCAGAGCTACAGTTGCATCAGAGACTTTCTAGTTGTACTGTTAAAAGGATAGATCACTTTGAATTGCAATGAATATTTGGGGTAGAGAGCTGGGGGGGGGGGGGGGGGGGGGGGGGGTCATAGTTGCTACACCTTCACCTGAGTATTATTTTATGTTAGATTTATATATTTTTGATTTACAGCATTTAACATGTTTAATGACAGAAACTTACTTCAGTCTATACATGTACATCCGACTCGGGTCATCTCACTGAAATGAATGTTTTTACTTTTTTAAGTACATTAATGTTATGTTTGTTTGTAGCTCTTTATAGGCATGCACATTTTTCTCTTGAATATTGTATTAGATATTTTTGTTGAGTATATTGTTGTGATGAGAAGATGATGGTAAAAAATAACATCCACATGTGGTAAAAATATTGAAAAGACTGCAGGATAAGTGAGCTTTTAATTTTTTTGCAACAATTTTCAGACTGGAGAAGGAAACAAACCGGTATTACAGAACATGTTTTATTAATAGAGAAATGTTAAAACTAATAATTATTCTAAAAATTGAGTTCTAGAATATGTGTTAAAGGAAAGTGTTTACTGTAAACATAAAAATGCTCCATCTGGTAAAAATCTGTATATATTTTTAGTATTTTACAAGGAAGGAAGAAAATGTTGAATTTCAACTCATGTGTAAATAAGTAAAGAGAAATCTTGTGTTTTCCTTTCTCATACTCATCTTAGGTCTTTGTGAAAAAATTACCCCTGCAAAAGGTTTGATAGTCACGAAATATATTCCTAGTATTCGATACATATTTCATGTTTACAGTAATAAATCCTAATGGAGTTTTTAACACACACAAGTTTTTATGATGTCTGACATAATTATAGGCATTTCTGAATTGAAAAGATTTGAAAATTAACTAACTATATATCACTGAGTTTGTAACTTTGTTAACTACTGGATTATGTTAGGCTGATTGCATGGGCATGTATGTTGTATGTAAAATATGTTTCAGATCTAGATTTTCATGGATTTGCTTGAAATGACATAAAAGCAGTATGTTTTTGTTCCATTGAAATAAATCCAGTCCATTCATATTGCTTTATTTTAGCATAATGAAATAAACAGTCTCAATTTTAAATGCCTTTTTTTCGATATGTTAAAAGTCAAATTTCAATTTTTACCTTTGGAAAGAAGTACAAAGACTTATGATTGAATACAATGTCTCCATCTTTATTTGATTTCCTATCTCCTGTGTTCTAGGATCTAATGGCTGCTCTGGCTGAATTAGAGGATGGACCAAAAGAAGAAGAGGAAGAAACAGAGAAGAAGGAGGAAGAAAAAGAGGAAGATATTGAGGAATATGAGGAGCCTAAAACTCCTGGTAAGTCCTATTGAGGAATATCAGGTTGTCCAAATCTCCAGATAAATCCTTTTAAGGAATATGAGAAGCCTGAAACTCATTGTAAGTTATTGAGGAATGTGAGGAGTATGAATATGTGGTAATTCTGGTAAATCCAATTAAGGAATATGAGTAGCCTAAAACTCTTGGTATTAAGTCCTTTTGAGTCTAAAATGTGTTGTAAGATATTGAGGAATATGAGGAGCCTAAAACTCCTGGTCTGTAATACTGAGAAATATGAGAATTAGCCTTAAACTTCTGTTCAGTCCTTTTTTTCTAAAACTACTCTGGTTTGTTCTCTGAGGAATATTAGAGGCCTTTAACCCCAAATACTGTAAATGTATTATATTTGGCTTGTACAATATTTGGCGGAAATTGATTTTTGAATAGGTTAGCGAAGATTTGATATAGCGCATTTCTGCATGTTCTTATATGTGCAAGACATTTAGCCTTGTACTTGAATAAGTGGACCCTCACCAAAGGTGAAAGATACACAGCCAAAAATAAATATTTAATGCTAAGTCCTTCTGAGGAATACAAGGAACCTAAAACCCCGGATAATGGTCTGATGTAGGACTCTAGGTAACCTTTCTAAAGGTGATTTCCACAATGCTGATGTTGTAATAACATGTATATATTAGAAAATTTCTTAATAACTCTCTGTTTGTTCTATAGAGCCTCTGGAGTGGGAAGATTTTGAAGAGGATGAAGATGTGGTGGATCTAAGAGCTAATGATATTGTGGGGGGTGTATTCCACTTTGATCTTATGGCACTCCCTCCCCAACCCAAAACCATGAACAAATGGATCGTCACTAGATGTAAGGACAGTCTATTTTTAAGGAGGGGGGATATTGTCATAATGTTTAATATTATATTTAATATTATATTATCTTGGTTTTATGGCATTAAATGCCCCTGTTTGTAATAATTTTAACAACTTGAAATGACAGATGTAGGATATATGCAAATACACTAGACTCTTACATCCAATTAAAAGTGTGCTTGTTAATTTTTGTAACAGTGGTGGATCCCCCAGAAATCGAGTACATAGATTATGTAGCTGACTCAGTCACACAGATGCCCAAGGAAAACCAGAGTAGTGGTAATACCCCAGTCCAAGGGGAGAAGAGAGATGATAAACCACCCATAGGAATTGCAATGAAGTAAGAGAGAGAGAGAGAGAGAGAGAGAGAGAGAGAGAGAGAGAGACTGACTTATATCTTGATGGAGTGAGAAAGAGAGAGAAAGATTATAGAAAATCCAACATATTTTGATTGCTGTGGGTATTTTTTCAGACTTCCAAGTCATGTGCTGTTTTCTGAGGAGCCCCTCATTGCTCGCTGGGATTACAAGAAGAAATACTGGAGACAGGATGGATTTACAGATATGAGCTATGATGAAGGTCTGTGGCTCAACACTGATTTAATGAACTAAACTGCAGCACTGTGAGAACTGGTATCTACTTATATTACCAGTTTTCAGACTGCTGGAATTTATATATATTTCTTATTACCAGGTAACCTTGATACAGATCTATAAAATAAAGCATTATGGTATTAAGCTATGCTGATATAAATTTTAAGCCTATTTTTTTTTGTTTACAGATAACAGGATTTTCTCCTTTAAGACGGCGTACTTTGGACTTTTCGCCCTCCTTCAGGACTCCCACCTTAACATGCCGTTCCAGTCCTGGGAGCTCCGCCCACATAAAACTAATGCCTGTGTCCTCACCATTATAGCAGCCATCGTAGAAGTGGAAATCGAAATAAAGGTATAATCTTATAAAGATACTTCAATTATACGATTTTATAAGCTTCCTTTATGAAGACAACTGTTTTCATTTTAAGTTCTCTATAATAAAGCAAATATATTGTAAACTAGATGAGATCTCGTTGCGAGCAACGATAATTTCAGTAAGGAATTGATTTTGACTGAGATAAAAGAGAATGACTTTAAGTTTCCCTTCATTAAATTTAAAATTTGTGCTTTTTAAAATCAACAAATTATTAAGGCTGAAAAAATATTTTTTTGAGCAAATATTCAAGTTTGTCCCTTGTAATCTTTTTACGTAATATGATCAATGTTATCATATATTGATGCAAATCGTTATGATGTAATTTTGCCCCAGTAATATATATTTTTGTTTTGTAGGATGCCTTGTGCCCCTCTAAGTAAACCCGAATTTGAGGGGTCAGACCCTTTTTCTTGAATCAAATGAAAGGTCTTATGATTTTGAAGATTTTTTGTCACACCTAAAGAATTTATCGTTGTATATAACAACTTAAATATTTTATATTAGTACTACAAGTCCTTAATGGGGCCGTTTTACAAAAATTCAAAGTATGCATATTGTTTGCATTATTCCGACATGTTTTCTTATTGTTTAATGTAAAATATTCCCCATTTTAAAATATAAAGCATCAAATATTTGATATTCTCCTTTGTGATTAAGTAACATATAAATAAATTTGTATCATATATAGTTTACATGTCGTTAAGATAACACTTTTGCTTCAGTAATTTATGCAGATCATGATTAGAGAGTTATATAAATTTGTTCCCAGCTGATGACTCCTCCAAATATGTCAGCATTCAAAACAAGGTCAGATAAATCTAAGATTTTTTGTTCAGTACTGCAATAGCTAAGATTTCTATTTGTGATACTACGTCTTATAAACAAAAATTCAAAGTTTCAAATTGAATTCATTTCCTTCTTTTGTTCAATCTCACTTTAAGACAGAAATTTAACAACATATCTTTTGTTTGAATTCTTTCATTTCTTTAATTCAATATTGTATCAAAAGAATAAAGCAATCATATTTGAATATATTTACCTCTCGTTCATTTTAGAATCCTATTGTTACAAACTGGCTGTATGAACAAATGGCACTGCTGTCGTCTGCGATGGCCTTCTCCTGGTCCAAGTGGAACAGCGAGATGGAGACAAGTGATAAAGTTTTGTTCCAGGGATCTGAAGCTCTGGAGGATGAACCGCTGCTGGAGGTAGGGGCCACAGAAGGGGGCAAAATATATAAAACTATACCTTATATTGGAGCAAGTTTTTTGACAACACCTATCCTGATTTATTATTGTAGATATGTAAAAGTGGAAATTTTAGCGAGACACAAATTTAGCGATTTGTCCTCAAAAAGTGATATTCAATTTTTAGCGAGATGTAATATTAGCGATTTTAAAATGCTCACTAAAGAAGCTATTACATATAAAATGCAATTAATTTTTAGCGATATTCAATTTTAGCGATCCACTCTCGTAAATGCCAAAATTTTAAATATATTGTAAAAATTCTGCTTGTACATCTTCAAGCTCTCTGTAATTTTCATAAAAAATGTTTTACTTAAGACTGTAAGTCTGATATAATAATAAACTCAGGTCAGATTTTAATACAATTAAATGACAGATTTTCTCAAACTGTGTTTTACAGGAGGACTGGGGTGTTTACATGGCCACGAAGAAGAGATGCATGAAGCTCCGCTGTACAGAGTTTGATGAAGAGTTCTCAGAGGAGTACGCTGAGGGAACAACAGTAAGTCTCCCAGACATGTAGATGGTGTGAACTTGTGACTTTTCCAAACGAAGTCAATACTTTTATTTGGACTTGTTATTACCACATAATAACTTTTCCCAAAGATTTTTTGTTAATAATGCGCAAATATGCTTTAAAGTTTTTATTTCTTGTAATATATTGTTCCAATACTGACAAAATTTAAAAATACAATGTAAACAAAAATATTTTTTGGTCAAAAATGGAGGAATTCATTGAAGGAAGGCAGTTATTGATAACGCGCTAATATTTTCCAGTATCTATGGGATATGCAATGTTGTTGGTATTTTCAATATCTATCCACATGCAATGTCGTTTTCAGTTCCGCTCCAACCTGTACCATACCGTGTTGACTCAGTGCTCTGAGGAAGCCAAGGAGAGAATCAACAACTCCAGTTATCAGTACGTGGACTGTGTGGAGCAGATACTGAAGGCTACTAAAGTACTCACATACTCCTAATGAAGACTTTCATACTCCTAATGGAGAGCTGCGTAAAGGGAGACAACTTCTATTCAAAGACTTGCATAGTGTGAAAATGTGGGGAGGCATCTGTGTACAAAGGCGAAAGCTGTTAACATGGATATGTCTTTTCATGATATGATTCTTCATACATGTATTTTAATTTTGATATGTTAAACTGTGTTTTGAATGAAGAAATTTACTTGTGTCTTATTTCAAAAGTTAAAAACTCAAAAAAAAAATGTGCTTTAAACAGGAAAACTGTTCAATTGTGATATGCTCTAATGCTAAGTTTTTTTTCAAAATCAACAAAAAATGGAAAACAAGCATAATCTTTTTATGTAAACCAAGCTTTTTTATGTTTCATTGTTGTAAATATTTTTTTGTTTTGTACTTCTTTATGATAGAATGGACAGTCACGTTACATTGAAATGTTAAGATTCTAATTGTAAATATTTCTTACAAAGTGCATTAAAATAAAATTGAGATAAATATCTGTTAATATTTTTTTTTGGTAAAATTTAATTATGATTGTAATTTTTTGTGTATGATATCTTTAAAGTTATGTTTCCTGATGACATTTTTTACAAAAAAGACTGAATCAAGGGATTTTCATACATTTAGTCAATAGTTGCATCCATCTGTCTTCCATTTATGTAAAATTCACATGTATCTGTAAATCAAGGCATTTGCATTTGGAGGCATTATTTCCCCATGTTAAAGGTGCACATCACAAAATAAATCCAACAGGAAATCTCTCTATTTTGAAGATTCTTCCATATATGTATAATCTGTATAAATCTCATTGTTCATTCATCAATTTTTCATTGTAAATTCCATAAAATTTTTGACAATAAGTGAAACAAGGGTAAAAAATAAACCATGTTAAGTCTGTAAAATATTGTACAGCATCTCAACATTCTCCTGGTCCATGGACAAGAACAAGTCACAAATCCATGTACTTAAGGTTGAGGATTCTGGTCCATTTATTCACACCTTAATAAATATAGTATATGAATTGGCATAAATCTTGTAAATTCCATAAAATATGCCAGTGAAACATAACAAAATGTAAAGTCTGTAAATGTGTTTTACTGAAAGCTCATATAATAAATCACTGATTTTGATAGACAAGTGACAGTTTGCTTATCAGACCTATGTTATGGATATACATTCAGATATGAAAGCAATGTAAAACTTATATACACACAAATAAAGCAGTCCCAAAGACTTCAATACAAGATTTTCTGTAAAATTGAAATACATTGTACACGTAAATCACAACCAAAAATGAAAGCTCTTGATATATAAAACATTTTACCCAGTCCCCCCCATCTAAAAAAATTTTTTAATGACCTAGATATGAACACATGAATGTTTTTCAAGAGAGGGCAGTTGTTATGGTCAGAAACTTGAGAAAATTAAATAGATCTATTCAACTTTATATTCTTATAAATTTCACTTTATGGCAGTTCTGAATGTTACATATTGACTTCTATTATGTAAGCTTAACCTGTCAAACAAAACTGGGAAAGGAATAAATAACTGGGTTCTACCCATAAGACAAGACTTTGCTGCCAATACTTCAACAGTTAATTACATGGCATAAAATAAAAAAAAAACAATTGTTACATGTACATAAGTGACAATGATAATTTATAGGACGGAAAACATTTCACTCAAAAAATGTGTTGAAAATCCTTTTCTGTGGATTTCATGACATTGAAAAAAAATTGTACATATTTCTACATGCATTTGCCATTTTTTAATAATATCACAAAACAACAGTGCAATGTGAAGTATTATTACATTTTTTACATGTAACTTGACAAAGCAATATGATGTTTACAACATTATCAACACAATTGGTTTTCATAACTTGACAGCCTGAAATGTGCACATGTATGCTTAGACTGAGATCCTTCTGACATATCACTACAATATTGGCAGTTCTTTCATTAAAAAAAGACAAATCTTTAAACTAAATAATGTACAGCTCTCATAGTGAATAAATCTTCAGTGCACACTTCTAAGCACTTCAGAAGCATATCTTCACTATACATCTGTATTGTGTACACAGACTTTATGACAGAATCAGGAGTTTTTATTGTGTGGTAACCCTCTGTTTGTCATTATTATGGAGACATTATTAACACCCTGTGGTCACTAGCACTATATCACTTCCCCACTGCTACCTGGTAATCAGGGGAGATATTCCATGGCATAACACAGCACCAACCAAATGTCAGGAATGAACACATAAAATAATACACTAATGACTCAAAGCTTCAGCCCCAAGGATTGTTACCTCAGCCAGGGTCGAGAGAATCTGAAATGTACATCATGTAAAATTCAATTAACAGTTATTACCTTTGGTACATCACTTAGATGTTATTGGAAACATTGTATCATGTACAATTTCATAATATTATTAATGAAAACATTTCACCACGGGCATTGTGGTTTTCACTTTTCTGGGATTTCAGATTAAATCCTCTGCTCACTTTTTAATAAATGACTCAATAAAATGACTATGTTTGACATCAACATATAACACCCTGAAAAGGGAAGAGATCCTTACAATTTAATCTAGAGTTACCATGGCAGTTCTTTCTGCCTTTAATGGATAATGGTATACTCTCATCAGGAAATACTGTACACTTCTAATTCACATATTTTCATCTGGGTCAAATATATGACAGTGGTTTGAGGAAAATCTCTTTGTTCATTGGGATTTGAATTCGTGGATCAAGAATTAATGAGTACTTATGAATGTAAAATTTTACATTTCATGGTGGACATGAATTTGTTGGTCTTGTCATACCTCGAAAACAAAGAAAATTAAACCCCCATGAAAATTTGTGATTTCACAGTAATCTGTTTGGTTTTGGGTGTGTACTACTTATATTTGGGAAATTAAATGTACAAAAAGAGGATGGTATAATTTCAACAAAAAGATTTAGATATACTCCATCAGAGGGAATAAGGACTAAATTTTCCCTGAAGAGAGAAGGGGGGGGATCCAACACTCTGATACTGATACTCTGTTGGAGGGTGGGTTGGTACATGTATAACTTACCCTGGGGAGGGGGTGGAGATCCCACATTCTGATGTAGAGATTGGGTGGGTTGGTATAACTTACCCTGGGGAGGAAATCCCACATTCTGATATAGAAATACTTTGTTGGAGGTTGGGTGGGTTGGTATAACTTATCCTGGGGAGGGGGTGGAGAAAGCGAGATGGGTATAACTTACCCTGGGGAGGGGGTGGAGATCCAACACTCTGTTGACTTGTACTGAGATTCGACCTCCGGACGGACACTTCCTTTTCTGTCATCAAACGGAGATTATTCCTGGAGATTTTTACTGGAGTAATACTGGTGTGTGTCACCACGGCATTCCGCGCTGAATTAGGTCTGGAACCATGACCTTCACTTCTACCACTCAGTGGACGGATTTCTCTCTCCCTGCTTCAAAAGCAAATAAGTACATGTACATGCATATTACATGTGGGGTATACATGTGTTTATTTAATTTGATAATATATTCCAATCAGATTTTTCTAAATATTATTAATTTTTATCTTCAATCTCAACTTGGTACATACTTGAGCGAGCTTGGAATGTGAGAGTGATTGTTTGACATGGGAGGTAACTCTGGATCATCAACAGAACTTTGTAAAGAGTTTAGGCCCACATCATCTTAAAAACAAATTAAAAAGCTTAGAACTAAACATTCTGCTATTTCCTCAACTGCATTGTATAATAATACATTATGGACATTCAAATATAAATGTATTTCTTAACAACTTAAAGATATTTTGAATTTACATATGTATGAAATTCTTGCCAACAAATGCACAGGGCAAAATCTAAAATACATGATTAACACACATATATGACATTTTTGTCAACAAAGTCACAGAAAAAATAGAAAGTGCATAATTAATACACATTTGCAGGACTTACCATGGGATTTTATAAGCCCTGAAGCATACATTTCTCTTAACTTCCTCTTCAAGTCTCTGCTGGTTTTCTTGTAGAAATATAAGTCCTTCTCCAACCGATGAATTCTGTAACAAGTATAATGAATCAATAAAAATTTTTAATTTACTAATTTCCCATGTTATCTTTTAAAAGAAAGTAGAAAATGTGGGAAGTAAAATTTTGTTGTACAATTTAAAGAAAGAATATAAGAAATGCCTTTGTTTTTAACTAAAGATAATTCTTGACTATTGGTTAATGAATAACTTTTCATTATAATACTAAGGGCATCAAATGAAACTTATCTCTGAAGCCCTTCCTCCCTCCCCTTTTTGTTAATCACAGTATATCTTTGCTTGGTAACTTACTTGGTCTCAGTGGTTTCCATCACTGGTTGGTCCTCTACTGCGGTGCTACTGGTGGTGATCTGTTGCATCAGTAGCTGCATCTTCTGTTCGTACTCCCTCTGTTGTTTTGTCAGGCGCCGGTCCACCTCCACCGCGGCCCGCTGGAGCGCCCCCTCCAACTCACGAATCAACTGCTCCTGCTCATCCAACTTCACCTACAAAAACACAGTGATTCAGCTCTCACCATCAGACTGTGTTATCACTACAATTCCACAGATTCTCCATAAATACATGTACAGCAAAACTCGTTTAGTACGAACACGGATATTGCGAATTTACGGTTATAGCGAAGTCATCTTGGATCCCCATCTATATAAATTTAATGAATTTCTAACACGGTTATAATGAATTACAGATATAGCGAAGTTATTTCTTTGGTCCCTGTGACTTCGTTATAACCGAGTTTTGCTGTAAATATTTAATTTTAAATAAATACACTTGACAGTCAATGAAAGCCACTCATAATATTGCAGAATAAATAAAAGATTTCTTACCTCCATTTCACTACACTGAACATCAGTCTTCCTCTCCTTTTCTCTCAAATTGACCACTTTTTCAAAGTACTTAGAAAGCAGTGTCTTGGTTTCTACAGCTGACAGTGCTTTTAGTCTAATCATGACAGAATCTTCACTCTGAAAAAAAAAACATTATGAAAAGATTATAAGACATACCTTAATGGTCAATTTCTTTTTTTTTAAATCCACCTTTTTACACAGTCATGTATGTGTAGTTCCTTTATGAGTGTGTCTGAGTGACAAATAAATGGCCTGTGTTTTACCTGAGAGAGCACCTGTGAGTGCCTTAGCTCCAGCTGTTTGCTGTTGATGTGGTCATTCTTATACTCAATAGCAGCATCCAGAGCTTCAATGGCTTCATCTAGCTCTATCAATCTGAAAAAAAAGAGAAATCAATGATTTAAAGGTGTGCATTAAATAATATGAAAAAATATTGAACATTGTTATCAGGAAAATCAAACTTTTCAAAAAAGTAACTGGTGTTTCAAGCTGTGACTAATGACAATTTTTCCCTCCCTTGGTATTTTATGGCCCTCCAAACTAGTCCCAACCTCTGTTATTACCTCCTCTCATCCTGGGGTGACATCAACCTCCCCTCCTTGAGTTTCTCCTCCAGGACCCCCCTCTTTCTCTGCAGTGTGTCTCTGTTCCCCTGTAACAAACCCAGCTCCTCCTTAATCCTTTGCTGGTCCTCTAACGGTGTGTGAGCTAGTTCCCTGCTCTTCTCATCTATCATCCTATCCACTGTATCCAACTTAGAGGACACAGTCAGAATGTTCTACATGAATAAATATTTTATGAGGTTTTTTTAATCAGTGAACATATCCCTGTACTGTTAATCATAAGTCATTTATGAACATTAAAACTTAAGGAAGGTATGTTTGTGATAGTGAACTCCACGTGAATACATGCATTAGAAGTTGTATATGACTAATACCTTATTCACCACTTGACTAGATCGTAACTTCTTCATTTCCAGCTCACTCTTCTCATTCAGTATAGCCTCCTTCTTGCTGACAATTTCTTCTCTTTTCCTGAGAATCTGTAACAGATAATTTATAAGCAGTGTAAGTCTGTGACCTTTGACCCCATTTTAACAAGTCTCTTGACTTGTGACCTTGACCTGACACTGACCTCTTCCAGTTCCTCCACCTGTCTCCTCTGTTCCACCACCTTCTCCACTTCGTTGTCCAGCCACCTCTTCTGTTCCTCTATCTTCTCCATGTCATCACTGTAACAAAATTTTACATACATGTACAAAACAAAAAATTACCCGGTACTTAAAACCTCCTGTTAGAAATTCCATAACCCGAATAGAATTCTGACATTGTACTGAAATTAGGAATCTGCATACCCCAGATATGAATACTCACCAAACCATAAAGTCAAAGTTCATGTTTTAATAATACTAAACATATGAAGAAATGTTTTGCAATTTTCCTCTTCATCCATAAATTTTTGTTGCAAATAAGACATTATAGCACAGATAAATGTTCAGTAGTCTTACATCTGTATGGGAGGTAATGTCCCGGTCTTTAGTTTACGCTGCGCGGCAGCTATCTCCTCGTTTTTCTTCTTCAGTAATTTCTCCTGATGCTCGTTCTTCTTCTGTAAATCTCTGACCTTCTGGGCTTCCTTCTGCATCTCTTTCTGAAAATCATCAAACAGAATACTGTGAAATCATCTGTGGGTCAATGTTCGTTGGTAAGCAAAATTTTGTTGGTTTGTGGGGACAAAATTTTGTGAATACTAATTTATACAGAATATTCAATAAATAAATATGTTGACAAAATATATTTTCGTGGGTATGTAAATTCATTAATAAAGGTGACCCACAAAATCCACTAACTTCAGTCCCCAAACAAACATTGATGATTCCACAGCACATGTCAGGCATTATATAAAAGATCTTATAAGAATCTCTTTATAGACTCCATATCTCACCTCCAGTTTGCCCTTCTTCTCTGATTCGTCCTTGAGTCGTTTCTGTAACTGATCCTGTTGCTGTCTCATCCTGTCCACCTGCATCTCCAGATCAGAAATCCTACAACAACAAACACCAACATTGTACTAACCACTACGAATCTGTCTGAATTAAATTCCCCTCCCCAGAAATACAAGTACATATATGTCACTATATCTTAAAATTGAATGGTAAAATCCTGAGGCTTTACTTTTTGCTATTTTGTGCTGAGAAATTGGCAATTTTCTCTGTTTCTTTTTGTTTCCTTTGAATGGCAGACATTTTTGCCTTTGAAAGCTCCAACTTTTTCTTGTATTCTCTGAAAAAATTTAAAGAAGAAAATGAAAATGTTCTCAAGTCAACTAAAGTACTAGTTTCTGCTGATTGTAAAATGTCAAGGGGCATATGTGAACTCAGTTTACTGGGTAAAAAACAAGAGGCCCAGGGGCCACATCGCTCACCTGAGTAACTTGGGTGATGCAGTTCTTTACCAGATTTCCCCTCTTGCTTTACCTATCGTACTCCACTACCCTCTTCCCTTTTATGAGTTTAATACTTTAGAATCTACACTACCCCAGGATGCTTCGACATAAGTTTCAGCTTTCCTGGCTCAGTGGTTCTTGAGATGAAGATTCTAAAAAGATTTTTTCCTAAATACAGTGTATATCTATGTAAAACTTGGATTCCCTATTGTGGCCCCGCCCTACCCCTGGGGGTTCATGATTTTAATAATTTAATATCTGCACTATCCAAGGATGCTTCCACATAAGTTTCAGCTTTCCTGGCACAGCGGTTCATTGGAAGAAGATTTTTAAAGATTTGTTTTATATATTTCTATGTAAAACTTGGATTCCCTATTGTGGCCCTGTCCAAACCCTGGGGGTCATGATTTTAACAATTTAATATCTACACTATCCAAGGATGCTTCCATATAAGTTTCAGCTTTCCTGGCTCAGTGGTTCTTGAGAAGAAGATTTTTAAAGATTTGTTCCATATATTTCTATGTAAAACTTGGATTCCCATTTGTGGCCCCGCCCTACCCCCGGGGGTCATGATATTAACAATTTAATATCTACACTATCCAAGGATGCTTCAATATAAGTTTCAGCTTTCCTGGCACAGTGGTTCTTGAGAAGAAGATTTTTAAAGATTTGTTCTATATATTTCTATGTAAAACTTGGATTCCCTATTGTGGCCCCGCCCTATCCCTGGGGGTCATGATTTTAACAATTTAATATTTACACTATCCAAGGATGCTTCCACATAAGTTTCAGCTTTCCTGGCACAGTGGTTCATTAGAAGAAGATTTTTAAAGATTTGTTCTATATATTTCTATGTAAAACTTGGATTCCCTATTGTGGCCCCGCCCTACCCCCGGGGGTTCATGATTTTAATAATTTAATATCTATACTATCCAAGGATGCTTCCACATAAGTTTCAGCTTTCCTGGCTCAGTGGTTCTTGAGAAGAAGATTTTTAAAGATTTGTTCCATATATTTCTATGTAAAACTTGGATTCCCTATTGTGGCCCCGCCCTATCCCTGGGGGTTCATGATTTTAACAATTTAATACCTACACTATCCAAGGATGCTTCCACATAAGTTTCAGCTTTCCTGGCACAGTGGTTCTTGAGAAGAAGATTTTTAAAGATTTGTTTTATATATTTCTATGTAAAACTTGGATTCCCTATTGTGGCCCCGTCCTACCCCCGGGGGTCATGATTTTAACAATTTAATATCTACACTACCAAGGGATGCTTCCATATAAGTTTCAGCTTTCCTGGTCCAGTGGTTCTTGAGAAGAAGATTTTTTAATGACCCCACCCTATTTTTGTCTTTTCTTGATTATCTCCCCTTGCAAGGGGACTTGGCCCTTCATTTTCACAATTTAAACTCCCCTTCACCCAAGGATGCTTTGTACCAAGTTTGGTTAAAATTGGCCCATTGGTTCTTGAGAAGAAGTCGAAATGTGAAAAGTTTACAGACGGACAGACAGATCGACGGACGGACGGACGGACGACGGACAAAATGTGATCAGAAAAGCTCACTTGAGCCTTCGGCTCAGGTGAGCTAAAAAAACTTGTCAATGACATCAGCTGATATGATTTACACAGAAACATCATAGTTTACACAGAACTCTAAACTTAATGGTTACCCCCCCCCCCCAACTCAACCCCCACCCCACCCCTCCCCTCTGACTTACTGCTGTAGTCTCTGTTTTTCCACTTTTTCCTGATGTTTATTTGTCTCTAACTCTGTCAGAACTTTCTGAGTTTCCTCCAAATCTGACTTTGTCTTCTCTTTCTCCTGAAATGGAAACCTAATGTCAAAACCTCAATAAGAAGGTTCATGCAAACATTCCAGATAATATCCTTAACCAAGAAACAGTCCTCAATCTTATACTTTTATTCCCTTTTCACTCATCGGAGTGCTAGCTCTTAAGGATGTTAAGTATTTTGTTGAAATTGAAAGAGTTATCTCCCCCAGTGTATTGTACATCTTTAACTTACTATATTAGGTTTTCTATACACTGACATGGCTGCTTACCTTTTCCAGGTGTTTAATCTTCTCAGCATACTGTTTATTGAGGACTTCAGCATCTTTTCCTGTTTTAACAAGTTCCTTTATAAGCTGTTCCTTCATTCTGAAAAGAAAGATTCAGATTGTTATCATTTTATCTCAACATTAATTTAGAATAGGCAGTTCCAGAATTTTTAGGGATCTGCATACAGACATTTTAAGCCATCAGTGAAGTAAGGAAGTTAGGTCTCATGTTGTTTTTAAGTTTAGGCAAAGTGATGACTGACCCAATGTTTATTCTAAGTTACAGTGTATCAGTGATCTAATGAAAGTTTGAGTTCCAGGGCCATAAAACTAAGACACGCTCAGTTTTGATTTCAGTCTCAATTTAAGATTGGAATTTATAGAGGAAAAGTGAGAATGAGATAAAGAAGAGCACATTTTCTTTAGGCCCTCGGGGTCTAATGTTTGATTCTCACTGATGCGTTGATTGACCCTACATTTATTTTAAGTAAGCGTTGACAGACCTAATTTGATTTTAATTACTAGTGAAGCGATGACTGACCTGATGTTTATGTTATCAGTGAGGACTGACCTGATGTTTATGTTATCAGTGAGGACTGACCTGATGTTTATGTTATCAGTGAGGACTGACCTGATGTTTATGTTATCAGTGAGGACTGACCTGATGTTATCAGTGAGGACTGACCTGATGTTTATGTTATCAGTGATGACTGACATGATGTTTATGTTATCAGTGATGACTGACTTGATGTTTATGTTATCAGTGAGGACTGACTTGATGTTTATGTTATCAGTGATGACTGACTTGATGTTTATGTTATCAGTGAGGACTGACCTGATGTTTATGTTATCAGTGATGACTGACATGATGTTTATGTTATCAGTGATGACTGACTTGATGTTTATGTTATCAGTGAGGACTGACTTGATGTTTATGTTATCAGTGAGGAGGAAGGGGTGGGGGTGATTATTTTTAAAATTGCCTAAAAATGACATGATGTTTATGTTATCAGTGATGACTGACATGATGTTTATGTTATCAGTGATGACTGACATGATGTTTATGTTATCAGTGATGACTGACTTGATGTTTATGTTATCAGTGAGGACTGACTTGATGTTTATGTTATCAGTGATGACTGACATGATGTTTATGTTATCAGTGATGACTGACATGATGTTTATGTTATCAGTGATGACTGACATGATGTTTATGTTATCAGTGATGACTGACTTGATGTTTATGTTATCAGTGAGGACTGACTTGATGTTTATGTTATCAGTGATGACTGACATGATGTTTATGTTATCAGTGATGACTGACATGATGTTTATGTTATCAGTGAGGACCGACCTTATGTTTATGTTATCAGTGAGGACTGACCTGATGTTTATGTTATCAGTGAGGACTGACCTGATGTTTATGGAGAGGTCCCTCATCTTCTGATGGTCCTCAGACATCTTGATCTGTGTCTCCTTGATCTTCCTCTGTGTGTTGATGCTCTTCCTGAGGCGATCCTCCACGGTCTCATACACAGAGTCCCCAGCCGAGGAGGACACACTCCCCCGGAAAGCTGTTCATATATTACAGAATACTGATATACATGTACTAAAAGAAGTATTTGAAATCCTTGTCTCCATTATAGAATACCAAGTCTTGTAACCCACAAATTATATGTATAAAATGTTCCAATCAAATAATGAATCAGATGTACACCAATTTCAGGAGACCTCTGAACTTTAAGTAATAGTGACCTTACCTGGCTTACTGATTCGGATGGCTGGGACGTTCATCTGATCTGCATTATTTTCTTTATTGTCCTCGGTGTTGCCTGCACCTTTCTTTACTTTGTATGTTCCTTTCCTTTTAAATTTGCTTCCATTCCCACTAAAAAAGTCATAGTAGTTACACAAATGTACAAAAATCATCAAATTACTAGTATATATGCATAATTTATATGAAAAATACATAACAAGTAAGTGAGAAAGGGAAAATCTTCAAAAATAAGAAATATAAAATCTTCAAAAATAAAACATATGAAATATAGAATCATTTGACCCTAGCATGTTGACTTACTGAGAAAACTGCCTTGAGTTTCCTTATAAATTGCTCACTTATTTTTCAAAAAAGTTTGTAAGAGAGCAGTTGAGACTTGCAGAGACACTATACTTACAGACTGCTACCAATGACATTAGTCTCCTCCTCCTCAAATGTCTGATGCATGACCTCGTCACTGTCCTCCAGACGACTGACCAGTAACTGACTCCGAGCCCGGAAACTCTTCATCACTCGCTCCAGCGTGAACAACGCCGGGCTCGTCTTGATGTTTCTAGATGGTGGCCTCAGTCCAGGATATGCCTGTAATTTTGACTAGACTTCAATCAAATAGCTCTCACAAACATGTAGCAAAGCTTTGCTATCTTGACATGTTTGAATATCTTATGAGTACCTTGTTTTCATTTTTTCAATCACTTCAAGAAACACTTGTCTGCAATACTTAAAACAAATGACAATGAAGATTCTAAAATTCTTACGTCTGGTCTCCTTGACAACTGGACAGGTACAGACTTTGGTCGCTGACCGCCGGTCATTCCGGCCGGAGCACTGGACGCCACAGCCTCCTCATCCAGGATACTGCTCTCACTGAATAGCTCATCCTGTTAATCAAACATACAGCAAAACATGTACACAATATGCTGGGAAAAAATTCATCCTGTAAAGACCAACATACAGTAACATACAATATACTGGAAAACATCTCTAATTGTCTCCATTGGGACCCCACAAGGAAATGAAGTAGTCAAGACTAGGATTAATAATTGAGAAGAAATTAAACTAACAAAGGTTACAAGGTTCACTTAATGAATATAATTTATGAGCATAACATAAACTAAAACAAATGAATGATTACTATTTAAAAACACATCTTAAGTTTAAATTCTTAATATTGGTGTTTCCATGAAAGATTGGTCCAGATCTACCATATGTATATCTAGGAATAATGAGTTGTCCACTCCTTGAATAGAATTTTCTTCCTACAATGCAAATAAATATTTGCTCCATGACCGTAACCTGTCATGGTCACCTTGACATTCCCCTTAATGAAAATAAAGTCTCATATTAATATTAATAAGCTTAACCATCCCTTTATAAATACTATCAGATCTTTAAAAAATACAGAATAGCTGATATTATTAACAGATACAAAAAAAAAATCATTTGATTGACCCTTTTCAATAACCATGACAAAGACACAAACATAATACCAATCTTCACTTGTAGGATACAACTATTACAAAATCAATATGTAAAACACCAAAGTCACATGGTCAATACTGATGCAAATAGATATTTTATTTACTGGACCAGGTACACTTATGAACTGTATTTTTTATATTTTCAATCATACCATGTAATTAACTGTCAGTGAACCATACTACCATATTTTTAAAGTATAAATGTTAAATCATGAATAAAGTTACTTTAGTTTTCAAACAAATGTTGTAAATGCCATTGAAATATTAGCAAATCAAAATTTAGCAATCCATACCAGTGACATTCTGTGAAAATTAAAACAAAAAACTCAACCTGGTGCCATATACCCGGTATATCATAAACACAATACCAGATATTTTTAATACTGTCTGATGAAAATTAGACTAGTCTTCAGATAACCATAAAGAATTTTGAGGCCATATATTTGTGTGCTTCATTAATATGCATAAAATCATTTTGCAAATATACCTTTCACGTACTTCATTAAAATAGAGCAAAAGTATATACATGTATAGGATATTTTATATTATACAAATTAATTTAATACAAAAGATGTGATTGAAGATAAATTCATTAATTGCCTATTTGAACAGAAAATTTACAAATCAATAAAGTGTTATTGAACCTGGCCAATATCTTTGGGTGATCAAACAATGAGACTTCCAAAGATCATTTATGGTCCATGTAAACTAGATTTGTAAAACTAGTCTAACTAAATCAGACAGTCATTTCATCAACTTGCACCTAACCCCATAATACAAAGATGAATGTAGAGATATTTTTAAAAATTTATTTCTGCCGCTAAATTTGACTACTGAGTTGATTTTGAGAAAGAACTTTTTGGAATATGTAAATGTACTGTAAGTTTGATACAGATTAAGCAAAGATCTAAAGCTCTAAATTCTAGCAGTCCTAACATTGTAACCTAGCATGTATCTTATCTAACTGATTACAAGTCAGCAGCGTAAAGTGATGAAAATCAAGATAAAGTAAATGTTACAAAAAATCTGTATAACTAGCAATGATTAAGTAAAGGCATGCTGTATTGTTGGAAAGCAATTGGAATCATCATTGTAATATTTTCTTCCAAAATAGCTGAAGAGAACTGATGATTAATGTCTGATGATAATGACTGATTTCCAACATGAACAACAAAGAAAAACATGATAAGAGTGCCCTGAACCTGTACCTGGTTTGTCAATATAACACTGTCATGTACATCATCCTAGAAAAACAGGGATTGATAAAATATTAAACAGACATCAATTAATCTCTCCCTCTGCTGAAAAAGCCTCCTAAATTCTTTACTGCCATATCAACTCCTTGTAACTTTCATCACAATTGTAAAAATAAATTCATGACATTTTATAAAGGAATCTACTAACATATGATCTGATTCTGAGTATGAAAGCAGAGGCACACAAACACTATGGCTACAGGAGTAACCTCCCTTAGAGAGTTACCTCACCTTCAGAGCTTTGTGTAGTTCCTCTATCTTCATCTGCTGTTCTATCATCTGTTGTTCCTGTTTCCTGATCTGGATCTCAGCCTCAGACAATTTCTTATTGGTTTCCTCCAGCAAATTACCCTGAAAACAAAAACCAACGGAAGTCAACTAAGTTAAGTCCGATTTTAAGGTACAAAAATAAAAGCAAACCTATTCTGGTAGACACTCTGTCAAATATCTTTTATATTTTGCCCTCATGTTTGAATTGCTTCTGTACACTGTTCTTTTTAATGTCTGTCATTTTCAATTCAAGTAACAATGTTACATAATAATTATTCAACATGCACTGTACATAGTATAAAGGCATTCTCTGCAGAAGATGAGCATTTGTACATTTAATCTCTAAGAAGATGATTTGAACACTACATGTAAATATACATATAAGGAACAAAATTTAAAAAAGAAATTTTGAACTGCAATATATCCTCGTTATAAAGCATATAACTTTTACAGGTTGCCATACCATAAAACTAAAATATTAGATTAGCAATCACATCATAATATATGATTTTGAGTTAAAATGCTGTTAAAACCATACATACCAGTTCCTCGTTTCTGTCAATCAGTCCATTAAAATCCTTATTTTTCTCAGCAAAGATTTCCTCATCACTTTTGAGATCTTCCCTGCACTACAATAAAGAGTTATCAAGATCTACACTACATTCTTTCACAATGGCTGTTCTTACTGGTTCCCAGAATTCCAGATGTATATGTTATATAAATATAAAGAGTTACTGCTGGTTAAAGTCATGCCAAAGAAAATGATAGTCAATGTAACAATCTATTACATGCTCATAGGACTCAAAATTAAAATTATTACAATTAGTAGCATTAAACAGCCATTGTCTGTGTATTAGAAGTAAGCCAGGTGCATCAATTTATCACCAGAGATAACATTTTAGACAATCATTTTTTGTAACACCAACCAGTTCTTTATTTACTACATTCTTACAATATAATAAATACAGAGGTTATTTTCAGATTATACTCAAATAAAACTTCTCTCTGGCAATAAATTTCCCTTATTAGAAAACACTGCAGATTTGCAAACACATAAATGAGTCTCATTAGATAATCCATATTTAGACACTCTGTGAATCTGTTATACTGTTTATTAGATTTAGAGTTGTACTACCTTCTTGAGTTGGGATTGCAGATCTCGAATTGTCTGGTTTTCTAATTCCTCTTTAGTAAGAGTAGCAGGAACCTTATTTTTGATCTGGAATAAAATTTGGAGCATGTATCACTTGTTTAACTCCAACAATTTCTTTCATTAATTCTCAACAAAAGATGCCCTTCAACATATCAAAAAAGTAATTGTGTGTGATCTCACTGTAATATGTAATCAGGAGCCTGTAATATCACTGTAATATGTAATCAAGAGCTAGTTATCTCACTGTAATATGTCATCAAGAGCTCGTAATCTTACTGTAATATGTAATCAAGAGCTCATAATCTTATTGTAATATGTAATCAGGAGTCTGTAATCTTACTGTAATATGTAATCAAGAGCTCATAATCTCACTGTAATAGTTTTGTTACGGTAATATGTAATTATGTGTTCACTACTGAGCCTCTGACCTCCTCCATCAGGTCCAGCCAGTCCTTTAGTCTGAAGTCCTGACTCTTAGACAGAATGTCTCGCTGCTGAATCTCTATCAGCTGTCTGTATGCCTCCTCCGCGATCATCTTGTAATGGGAACACTCAGTCTGTAATCTGTCAAAACAAAGACCAAACAGTCTATTACATTTCATTACAATCATCTTATAATGGGAACACTCGGTCTGTAATCTGTCAAAACAAAGACCAAACAGTCTATTACATTTCATTACAATCATCTTATAATGGGAACACTCGGTCTGTAATCTGTCAAAACAAAGACCAAACAGTCTATTACATTTCATTACAATCATCTTATAATGGGAACACTCGGTCTGTAATCTGTCAAAACAAAGACCAAACAGTCTGTTACATTTCATTACAATCATCTTATAATGGGAACACTCGGTCTGTAATCTGTCAAAACAAAGACCAAACAGTCTATTACATTTCATACATGTACAATCAAAGACCAATAACCATCTTTTACATACAATTACCTTCCCAAATCAATTAACTGTTCTTTTTGGAAAAATATTTAAAAATTATTGAAAGCAGAAAAAAAATACACACACTTATAATTTGGACAATCAATCCAGCAAATTATTTTTCATCACGAAATTCATGCAAAAAAAAAATTATAACGTTTAATGTTATTAAGAAAATAACAATTAACAGAGTGCAGTGTTAGATTGAGTTCGCACCTGATGACTTGTTGTTCTAACTTCTTCATCTCCTGTGCATCCTGCATGGCTTTCTCTGGATTATAGACATTGTCACCTCCCCCATTACTCAGCATAGACGTCCGCTGTCTTACCAACTCCTCCCGCAATGCCTAAAACCAAATAATTTACATGTACCTCGTAGTTAATTTAAACAGACTGTCTTAAAACTCGCACATCATTTTGTAAAACTTAAAGATTTAAAATGTAATCATTTATTCCTCAAAGTCAGACAGAGAATTTTGCCTGATTTGAATCAAGGTCAATCCAACTTATTTAATAATTTTGAATATTTGTACAGTTACCTTTATTTCACACTGCATTTCTTCAAATCTAATAGACTGCACATCTCTGTTCACTATAGGGGTATTTTTTATATTCTTGGCCTAATAAAATGACATAAATGTAAAAGTTTATGCATAACATGCTTTCAATTTATTAATGTTTTTCAATGATTTATATATAATATCATAATCTAACTTTCACTGTTTACTCTTCATCTATCTTCCTAAATCCATTCAAAAAGAACTTACCCTGTTGGCATACTTCAGAGCATTGTGAGATTCATCAAAATTGGCTGAGGAAGGACTTATACAGCAAATCATCAAAGTTTTGGCATTCCCTCCTAAAGAGTCCTTTAAGAAAACACAGGTCAACATTACATTAGAAACTGTTATGGCTTAAATGTCTCTAAAAATGCCAGTTCAGTGTATTGACTGACTACAGTACATGTGTATTAACCTGTTTGTAGTGTCGGAAGAATTACCTTTAGAAGTCGAGTGATTTTGGATTCTCTGTATGGGATGTGTGAGAGAATTACCTTTAGAAGTCGGGTAATTTTGGATTCTCTGTATGGGATGTGTGATAGAATTACCTTTAGAAGTCGGGTGATTTTGGATTCTCTGTATGGGATGTGTGATAGAATTACCTTTAGAAGTCGGGTAATTTTGGATTCTCTGTATGGGATGTGTGATAGAATTACCTTTAGAAGTCGGGTGATTTTGGATTCTCTGTATGGAATGTGTGATAGAATTACCTTTAGAAGTCGGGTGATTTTGGATTCTCTGTATGGGATGTGTGATAGAATTACCTTTAGAAGTCGAGTAATTTTGGATTCTCTGTATGGGATGTGTGATAGAATTACATTTAGAAGTCGGGTAATTTTGGATTCTCTGTATGGGATGTGTGATAGAATTACCTTTAGAAGTCGGGTAATTTTGGATTCTCTGTATGGGATGTGTGATAGAATTACCTTTAGAAGTCGGGTAATTTTGGATTCTCTTTATGGGATGTGTGATAGAATTACCTTTAGAAGTCGGGTAATTTTGGATTCTCTGTATGTGATGTGTGATAGAATTACCTTTAGAAGTCGGGTAATTTTGGATTCTCTGTATTGGATGTGTGATAGAATTACCTTTAGAAGTCGGGTAATTTTGGATTCTCTGTATTGGATGTGTGATAGAATTACCTTTAGAAGTCGAGTAATTTTGGATTCTCTGTATGGGATGTGTGATAGAATTACCTTTAGAAGTCGGGTAATTTTGGATTCTCTGTATTGGATGTGTGATAGAATTACCTTTAGAAGTCGAGTAATTTTGGATTCTCTGTATGGGATGTGTGATAGAATTACCTTTAGAAGTCGGGTAATTTTGGATTCTCTGTATTGGATGTGTGATAGAATTACCTTTAGAAGTCGGGTAATTTTGGATTCTCTGTATGGGATGTGTGATAGAATTACATTTAGAAGTCGGGTGATTTTGGATTCTCTGTATGGGATGTGTGATAGAATTACCTTTAGAAGTCGGGTGATTTTGGATTCTCTGTATGGGATGTGTGATAAATTACCTTTAGAAGTCGGGTGATTTTGGATTCTCTGTATGGGATGTGTGATAGAATTACCTTTAGAAGTCGGGTGATTTTGGATTCTCTGTATGGGATGTGTGATAGAATTACCTTTAGAAGTCGGGTGATTTTGGATTCTCTGTATGGGATGTGTGATAGAATTACCTTTAGAAGTCGGGTGATTTTGGATTCTCTGTATGGGATGTGTGATAAAATTACCTTTAGAAGTCGAGTGATTTTGGATTCTCTGTATGGGATGTGTGATAAAATTACCTTTAGAAGTCAAGTAATTTTGGATACTCTGTATGGGATGTGTGATAGAATTACCTTTAGAAGTCGGGTAATTTTGGATTCTCTGTATGGGATGTGTGATAGAATTACCTTTAGAAGTCGGGTAATTTTGGATTCTCTGTATGGGATGTGTGATAGAATTACCTTTAGAAGTCGGGTGATTTTGGATTCTCTGTATGGGATGTGTGATAAAATTACCTTTAGAAGTCGGGTGATTTTGGATTCTCTGTATGGGATGTGTGATAAAATTACCTTTAGAAGTCGAGTAATTTTGGATTCTCTGTATGGGATGTGTGATAGAATTACCTTTAGAAGTCGGGTAATTTTGGATTCTCTGTATGGGATGTGTGATAGAATTACCTTTAGAAGTCGGGTAATTTTGGATTCTCTATAAGGAATGTGAGTTGATCTCTTTTTCGGATCACCCAAAGAGCTGATGACATTACCAAGGGCCAGCAGTCCAGAGTTTATATGTACTGACTCTGTAATTCAGAACTTCACAATATCATATTGATACATTTTACTAACCAAATTATTGTTCAAGCTAGTACCTGTTTACATACAAACTAAAAAATAAGTTGTCTTGTGAATTAACAATATAATCTTTAAAAAGAATGTCTATAATATGTAGAGATTTACACCATTATTAATCATCTACTCATATAAAACTTCTTTCATTTGCTTCCTGTTTCTTAAATCTTGCTTAGATTCAACCATAAATATATAATACTTTAAGAATTTATGTGTTGTTTAGAATCAACATCAGAACTGACCTTTGAACCTGTCTCCCACATTTCCTGTTCTATGAGCCCTCTCTGATCCAGCAAGGTCAACAAAATGAAACTTCCCAAACATAGTGTGGGTGATATCTGAAAAATTACAGTAAAAGAAATGACTGGGATGTTAAAGAACTAAATTCATTCTCCTTAAATGATAATAACTAAGTTAAAATTATTATTATGTCATAATGACTGAAACAATGAAGAAAAATACAGAGAAATAGGAATTATATTCCAGTTGCTGTCAACAACGTATGCTCTTTTTTCAAATAAGACAAAAATATACAAGTGTTACAAATTACCATGTAACCAATCTTTTGAAAATTGATGTCAGTAAATAGAGAAGACTGCACTAAGTCAACCAACCATAATATTATTTAATTACTAAATTATAGTAATGATCCCCTTACCAGCAAAAAAAAAATCCATTTATTAAGCATATTCCTCATTATCATTAATAGTTTGGAATATAAAATTAGTTTAATTTGTAACATAGAATGCTACATGAACCCTTTGACAAATGGAACACTGTTCTACAGGCAAACCTTTAAGCTGCAGCAGTGAGTAAAGAAAAAAAAAACATGTACTAATGTGAAGAAAAAGCACAGATTACTATAAATGGACCACACAAGACAATTTCTACATGTAATTCAAGCCACTCTTTCATAAGTGTTACAAGCTTTGAAAAAAAGACAGACTTGAAATCACTTGAAAATTGTATAAAACAAACCTTTAGATGATGACGTTCCTAAAATCAAAGCATTATAAGAGCTTTCAATGACTAATTTCTTTTGTGAGTTTGCTGCTCATTATCTACTTATGAATTTCATTTGTCTTAGTTGACAATGATTCAAAATTTTTAAAATCAAAGGAAAAACCCTAAAAGTGATTTGGTGTCCAAGTGGAAATTTTGCATAAAGTGCTTGCATAAATGTAGCATAAAACACAACAAATCATCTCCCCCCTCCCTTGCCCCTTTCCCAATAAATGTAGAAACACTTTACACACTGTAAACCCACACTACAGCTTAGCAATACAGTCACACACAGTGATCAACCTATCAGAATGCATCCTCACTCTTAGTCACAGTGTAAGCTGAAAACATCAACAGTGCCCAAAACCATCACATGCAATACAGAGAAAAATACACACCTTCATCCAGTGACTCAGTGCTTTCACTTTGTTTTCTTTTCTCTGCCATGACATCATTTTCTATCCATTTCTGACCTATATAATCAAATTTTACTTTACTAATACTTTTGCATAAATAATATATCTGGTAAAACATGATATCTGTTCTCTGAAAAAAAAAAATCCTTGAATTTTTACTTTCTTTTCATACATGTAAAATTGTTGTAGAAAAAACTTAGCTCTTGTGTCATTTGAATACATGTAAATGATAAAATTTTATTGAAATCACAGAGTTTTAATTTCTAAATAAATGCCATAAATTGGAAGTCCTGTCCACTGACCTATGTTGACAGTGAATACAGAATGTGAACGACTCGAGTGTTCATTCATCTGAGTTGACCCTGTGGTTCGGACCGCTGACCCAGACTCGAGCAGACTCATGACATCATCAAGTGTCTCACATTCCACCTCCCGGGCCCCTATTATCACTGAAACAAAAAGCATTAAATCAGGGTGATTTGTCTGAAACTCGTTCTTAAATAAAGAATACAGGTGACTCTCGATGGCTAGATTGTTTGTTCTGCCTCTCGGTGAACCTCTGAATACTATTTTTCCTCTATATAACCAAGCAAATTTACTCCTGATCTCTCATGATCTCTCGTCAATATTCTACAATTCTTATGCAAAACCTAGGTATTACACATATTTCATTGAATTTTACTCTCTATCTCTCGAAGTTTTGATTGCGCGTGTATAAACGGCGATCAAGCGTAAAATTGAGTCTGGACTTACCTGGAAAAACACTGGCATGGAGGTGTTAATTGGGTGTTTACATAGATGACACTACACCTGTGGGTCGTCCGTGTGTTGATATAATTAACTGGTTATTATTGGTAAATTATAAACGAATTCATAACTTATTTTGGGGATTTGAAACAGAGACGATAATTTTTAGAAAATAAATTTATAGACGTTCGTATAAATAAGTTCCCATAGACTATGAACTTTAATTAGAGTCTACATAATCCCAGTATGGCAATTATTGCACATGAAATTCCTTTCTCAAGGACTGAATACCGATTTTAAAAAAATCTGGTGAACACTTTGAAGGACCCTCCCTGAGGAATAGAAACCGATAATTGCTATCCGGGTTTCATGTTATCGTGAAATAAGAACAAATAGATATTGAAACTTCAGGAATTTGTTGTATTTATTCTACATACAAAGAAAATATTCTACATACAATCATTGTTGTTGATATCAAGTATATTACCTGTAAACGTGCAATAACTTTATTTACATATACTTCCGGTATTTATAATAGTAGAACATCGATGAGCGGAACTGAAAATTCCAGATTTTATTTACGTTCTATCTCTCGAACCCCTCGATCTCTCGAACTTTTCTTGCGGTCCCTTGAACTTCGAGAGATCGCATTGATATGTATCACTTTTTACTGTTGTCCTATAAAAGTTTTTTTAATGACTTAAAGCAAAACTAGATATAGTGACATCCCTGCTGTATAGTAAGCTTTGACTTATCATGTTATACTGGTAATGATTTCCCTATTGTTTAATTCTGACTAACCATTAATGCCTTTATCATCCTCCCTGAGATGGAGATTACTGACTGGTGTCTCTATGTCTATTACCCCTGACTTACCAGTATTGCCTTTATCATCCTCCCTGAGATGGAGATTATTGGCTGGTGTCTCTATGTCTATTACCCCTGACTTACCAGTATTGCCTTTATCATCCTCCCTGAGATGGAGATTATTGGCTGGTGTCTCTATGTCTATTACCCCTGACTTACCAGTATTGCCTTTATCATCCTCCCTGAGATGGAGATTATTGGCTGGTGTCTCTATGTCTATTACCCCTGACTTACCAGTATTGCCTTTATCATCCTCCCTGAGATGGAGATTATTGGCTGGTGTTTCTATGTCTATTACCCCTGACTTACCAGTATTGCCTTTATCATCCTCCCTGAGATGGAGATTATTGGCTGGTGTTTCTATGTCTATTACCCCTGACTTACCAGTATTGCCTTTATCATCCTCCCTGAGATGGAGATTATTGGCTGGTGTTTCTATGTCTATTACCCCTGACTTACCAGTATTGCCTTTATCATCCTCCCTGAGATGGAGATTATTGGCTGGTGTTTCTATGTCTATTACCCCTGACTTACCAGTATTGCCTTTATCATCCTCCCTGAGATGGAGATTATTGGCTGGTGTCTCTATGTCTATTACCCCTGACTTACCAGTATTGCCTTTATCATCCTCCCTGAGATGGAGATTATTGGCTGGTGTCTCTATGTCTATTACCCCTGACTTACCAGTATTGCCTTTATCATCCTCCCTGAGATGGAGATTATTGGCTGGTGTCTCTATGTCCAATAGATCTTGAAGCTCCTCTTTATAAATCTCAATATAAGACACCTTCACAGAGTATTCCACCTCTTTATTAGCCTAAAGACAGAAACAAATTCTAGTTATCAAAAATAACATGAAGAAAAAGAAACATGAATCATAAAAAACTTGTAAAATAAAAAAATATCAACAAATTCATTACAATTTCAAAATTTTAACTACATGAAAACAATATTAGAAAAGGCTCTGACCTGCATGTAATCAAACATATCTTTGAGGGCCCTGGGGATAATGCCGTATTCCTCCTCTGTTAGAGCGTTCATGTTCCCCCCTCCCACCGTGTAAGTCTTACCAGAACCCTGAAATAAACAATTTCCTATCAATAAATTGATCTTCCATGTTAAAGTATTATTTTTTTAAATCACTAATCATAAGTATTATTTTCAAAGCAAGGCACTGCATAATAAAGCCCCATCTCTATCTGTCTAACATCTTATTCATAAATTTTGATAAAATAAAATTCATTCAAATTAAATGACTTTTTATTTTCTCAGTACATCACATTCGAATCAGAAGGATTTCTGTTATCTATATACTGATAAGAATAATGATAATTTCTTACTGTTTGGCCATAGGCAAATACAGTAGCATTGTATCCTTCAAAGATACTCCTCACTAAAGACTCTACACATGACTTGTATACTTCTTCCTAAAAAAATAATACCATTCTAGTTAAGTACCAGGTATCTATATATCAGTAAAAATACAAATTTTATGCACGTTTACTTAAAAGTATTGTAGTAGAAAAATGTGTAGATATTTTAAGTTTATAATTAATATACAAATTCCAAAGTAAACTCTATTCTGCTAGACTACTGTAAACCAACTTTTATTTGTAAACCAACTTTTAAATATTCAACAATTAATTTTCGTGATCAAGCCTTTTTGAATCTGTTTTTAATAAACACAGAGACTTTAAGGACCAGTTCGCACTGAGAAATATTCGTGATGAGGATACTCTCGCGAACTTTGCAAAAATTTCTCGCACGCAAATAAAAGTTGGTTTACAGTATATAATACATGATTATTTTTGCCCTTCACACTTGCATACAATTTTCCTACATATTAAACTTGGCCAAAAGCAGATATACTTGTGTTTAGGAGATGTTGTCTTTCTATAATTATCCTGTTTGAAAATTAAGCTCTTGCAATGTGGGTGACACAGAGACTAGTTTTTCAAATCTGGAAACATTTTTTTATTTACTGTTTTACGGGAATTTTTTTTAAAAAAATGAGTCGAGGGGTCGAAATAAAAATAAAAATAAAATCTTCAAATTCAGGAAAATAAAAATAAAACAAAAAAATGTAACAATTTTTTTATTTTTTAAATTACGAATGGAATTGTTTTATTACCTTAATTTGGCAGAAAAGGGTGTTATTTGAAAAAATTAATGCATGCAAAACAATTTTATCATATATTTTTTTGGGGTATTCAATAAATAATAAGATTTGAGGATTTATGAGTAGCTATCATATGGCAAGAATATAGTGAGGCTTTAAATGGACCATTTAAATTATTTCACAAGAGAGACTAATAAAAGAAAATCTGTGTATCTTTTTCAATGCAATTCAAATTAATATACACATAGGTAGATAAAACATATCTTATCTTTCTCTTGAAAATTGCCTCAATGCACAACTTTTGACATACATGATTTTCCCATAAGTATTATACTATATACATGTAAACTAGGCAATGACAATTACTCTGGCCTTGTTCTAAAAGCCATGTCATATTTGTATGGACGTATCATCTGCAGCTTTGTTTTTCCCTATTGGTAATTTTTTTATTTCACAAAGAAAGTTGTTATTACCACGCTGATGTACATTAATGTTACATAACAAGCAAAATTCCATTTTGAATCGTAATATGTGTGATTAATATGATATTAACGAGTGAAAGTTGTGACTTGAATTTCCTCAGTCACGCTACTTTCTACAGTGTTCTGTTCAGTCGTTACATGTAAAACAAAACAAATAAGTTTCAGAACAATCGTCATGCCGTATTTCAATGCTTTGAAACAATTGTCAAAGATAATACATACTTAAATCGTCTCAAAACAAGGGGTTGACAGAACCTCAATTCGTCAACTGTGATTGGATGGATATATTTACCTTAGCCAAAGACAATTCACGTTTTGAAAGGCTGTTTTTGTTATTTCTTTTATTTTTTCAGTTATAATGAGCATCGAAGGGAGAAACAAAAAATAAAACTTGATTTTATTTTTATTATATGTCAGCGCTCCTGTAAAACAGCATATAAAAAAATGATGGCCACATTTGTTATACATATATAATTATATGTTAAACTTGCACTACATATTATTACCTGTGAGACTTTTGGTGAGTGGACGTAGTCAAATGTAAATCCTCTGTCCTTCCCCAGTATGAGCTGGTTACTGGAGGGCACGACCCGCATACACATTTCTTCTCCCGATACCCTCTCCTTCGGTAGAAGTGGCCTCACCTATAGTTAATATTAAATCATCTTCAAGAAGGCAAATCAACTGTAACTTAAACAGATTCTTTAAATCTTATCTATAGCTAATTTCTTTAGTTATTTTTAAATGTTTATAATACAATGTAATAAACAGTTATTTAAAATGTTCAGAAATTGCTCACCCTTACTGCCACTCTGACATTCACTTCCTGTTGTGTTGTCATTTTTGATTCCATTTTTCCTTGTCTAAATTCTTTTTAGATGATATGTCTTCATTACGTTCATTGTAGTTTCTGGAAACATAAACAATTTCTAAATATTTACAAGGTTAAAATATTATAAACAGTAGTTATTACTTTGTTTATAATGTCTAGGACTTAACCACACTATAATTCCTTTGAAGACCTCCAATCTCGAAATGTGTTTTAGTATGTTGTAGCTGATGACACTAAGTCTTACACCAGTTCATTGTTTTACAATGCTTCCAATTCTGTAGCCAAAGAGCAAGAATTGTAGGGATATCACAGTTCCTATACTTTTAAGGTCAGTGAGCAATGGTACGTCAGTTCAGAAAATTTTTCGGTTCGGTTTCAGGTTTTTCAGTTCAGTTCCTCATAAATTTTTATCTATTTCAAGCTGCGCTTGACCTAACCATTTCACTGTCAGACATTTTGTGTTATTATGATAGAAGTTGGGAGAAGAACTCATTTACAATGGAATTATTTTTTGGGGAAAAATCTTTTTTAAAAATTCTCATTTCACACTTTCAGTGGGAAGTCATTCTTTCAGTAGAATTGCCAACACTACATTTCCAAATTATACTCAGTGATGTGTCATTAAATAACGGTTTCTCTTCAACTCATACAAAAATCATGAGCTGGCATTTGAATTGATAAATTTAAACCAATTCGTTATGATGTCCAGGCATGTCAGAATCCATACAACAATTTACACCAGAGTTACACACCTGTATAAAATGTAACTGCAAATCTAAAACTCTCAATAAAATGCTACAGACCTTAAATTGTGCTCAAAATGGCACATTTATCACTGTTAATGCATACTTTTCCTACGTTTCGATGTAAACAACAGAGAATCTGCAAGAATTTGTTGCGCATGCTTATTTGATATTTCCGGTACGAAACAATAATGATATATTTTATTTAAAGAAAAATACGTCGTTTGACGTAAATAAAGAAAGCAATAAATCAAGAAATATTTCTGATCATGATATTTTGAGACACTTTGAATTATATTTAAATGCGAAACAGATGGAAATTTAAAAATTTGTCTCCATCAACTGTGCGTTTTAGACAGAAAACAAACTTCGATCCCAATGTTAAAGGGCAATTACAAATGAAATCAACACACTTAGGGGCGATCACGTAATTATCCGAAAAAAAATTGCTTTGAAAAGGGTTTTTCAAAACTACATGTAATACGAAATAATTTTCTCATTTGATTATTAAAGAAATATCAAATTCGGCCATTAATCATAAAAATTTAGATCTAAGAATTTCTATAAACGATTGTATTTCGTCAAAACAATGGAGTTTTTAAACTTTGATTAAACAAATAAAATATGTTACAACAAATAATCAAATGCTATACATGTATAAAGCTTTTAAGGTATAATTACAAAATAACTGTTATTTATAATAGATTTAATATAACAAAGATGAGGAAAATGGTATAGAATATATTTATTTAGAAATAACAATAAACAGAAACTTACAAAACAGATTTTACAAAACGTTCTATTAGGAGAAGGCATCGAAGTTTTTAAACTTGTATCAAATCCTTTTGACTCTTTGCCGGTCAATAAAATATGACCGTTCAATTCAACAAAACAAACAATTGTATTGTTTAATGAACAGGGAGTTAGCTATCAACTTTGAAATAAAATAAAATGTAAATTACAAATAATAGCATGACAATATGTACAACGACTGTAATATGCCTATATTGTATGAGTACTATGTTCAGTTGCGGATCTAGGAATTTCGGAAAGGGGGGGGGCGCAGTAGAAGGCAGGGAGGTCCGAGGGAACTACACCGAAGCCCCAAGTTGGTCTAGGGCAAATCCCCAGTGAGAGTCCGGGGGCTTTGCTCCCGGGAGTCGACGTTTCTTACAATTAATATAAGATGTTTTTTCCTTGATTAATGGATAATGGACATATAAATTTTATATACAAAAATTTGAAACAGGAGGACGCGCACCGGCCCTGGATCCGCCTTTGTATTGTTGCTTTCTAATATTACATTTTGCATTTAATTTTTGGCATTATAAAACTGCAATAAGAGAATCTTCATTTGACATAATCCATGTAATAATTTCAACATTATTAAGGAAAAGCATTATTAAATTAGGAAAAAATTTAAAGATTATGTTAAAAAACTCTCCTCTAGAATCATTATAAAATGGACATTCTAGCAAAAAATGTAATTCAGTTGCAAACTTGGACGTGAAGTGAAGTATAACGACAGACTTTTTCACACCTAAGGAGAATTTCATTTTTACGATTTTACCACTTGCACATTTATTAAGTTTCCCGTCATATCTGCCGCCTTATGATTACAATTCTGAATTTTGTGAGAATACATCCGACTGTCCTGGTTTTTCATATATTCAAGTATTTTTTTTTTCAATATTGAATGAATTTTTATATTTAAACTATGTATTGAATTTACCAAATCTTTTCAATTAATTGGTATGGACATCTTTTCCAGAGTTAAAAAATATATCCATATATGATGGATACCTTCCCAGTTCGGAAAAGATTCCATCATTTGCACAAGTTTTAGATACTCCCATATATATAAGTCATAAAATGAGAGCTCGAGATGCCGATTCCCAAAGTGTAAAAATAAAAAAATTACCAATTCGCGGACGCTAAAGCTTATTATTATACTATAATATATGGATTAAAAATTTATTACGATGACAGAAACACCGTAGGCTGAAGTGCATGTGCGCGTGTGTTGCATGTGAGTGGGCCGGGGAGGATTTTTAAAAAAAACTTGAGATGGCATAAGTAACTAACTCAATCGACGTGTTCAAAAGTCTGTTACTGAGGATTTTTTTTTTAATTTTACATTTGGTGAAATGCAATTGAACAAGCCTAAATTAACAATTTTCCGAAGCATTTAGATTTACGTTAAATCAACACATATTTTTTATTTATATTTTCCTCATAGCAAACAGAGTAATTGTAAATAAATATCTTTAACCTTTCGAGATACTTACACACTCACTGAAGCACGCCATCCACTTGTACTTGTAAGGGAGATTAAAGATTGTTTAATTTATTTCTCACTGACTTCATTGGGCCACTCTAAATATATCGGGTTCGAGCTCAATAACATTTTAAGCGTCTTTGTTACACCGATCAACATTAATTTCTTTTAGAAAATCGTCGAAAAACGTCGAAAAATAATAATAACAATACCGATAGACATTGACGGTAGATAAAGGACTCAACTCTGTTTGTTAAACATCCTATTGTGAATTTGTTAAGGCACTGAAATGAATTACAGTTGGCTCTGATCGTTCGTGTCGCAATGGAAAGGACAGACAGTGCTAGTACTGGCATGGCATCTCTTGTCGAGATGTATGAAGAACATTCGGAAGAAGAAGAAGATAGTCCAGATGCTCCTTCTGCAGTGGACAATATTTCAGACGAAGATGAGGTCGATAGGGAATCGTCATCTCATAGTTCGAGGCCTCCATCCAGGCCAATATTTGAAGACGACAGTGCGGTATCATCGCCTCTTTCTCTTCCTGTTAAACCTGCCATGAAAAGAAAAAGTAGGTGTCACATTAAGTTGAGAGTGTAGGGAACCTTGGTTAACTAAATGGTATCGTGTTTCTGATTATTTGAAATAATGCTGAGCTCATTTCTAAAATGTCTAGTTAAACAGCTGTTAAACTGTTAAATGCAAAAAAGTAATGTAATTTTACAGTAAAACACGGTTATAGCAAACACGTTTACAATAAATTCATGCTTCAAGTTAAGTGATTTTCAATCCCCCGTGGTTTTTGAACATTTTATCATTTTACCGAATTTAAGGAATTACGTTTACAGCAAATCAAAATTTCCTATCCCTGTCACTTCCCTATAAGCTTGTTTTACTGTAGATCCCATGCTGGATATTATGTCACAAAAGAGCTATCATATACCAGTAGGGCAATAGGTCTCAGCCCTATAAGTGTTAAAAATATTTTTTTCTAAAACACCAAGGCCTTAATAGTCATATTCAATTTATAATCCCTATATTGTATGTAGTCTGAATTCAAATTTGGTTATAAAAGCGAAAAAACTTAATGAATACGCTGGTCATGAAGAACTGGTCTTTCTGCATGTAATTATTTACAAAATTTTGAACCTAACAACACGTTTCGGGACTTGGGTTAACACGTTTAAAACTTGGGTTTCTAACACGTTTCGGGACTTCTATATATTTTGTTAAGGAAATGAAATAAAACTTGTTTACTTTTGTTTGGCAATATGTTTATATATGTATAATTTCGCTGTTTTATACACAATTTATCATTTATTAAATCAAACTGTATTAGTTTGCATGCGGCATGGGGCACGCCGTGGCATGAGCATGTCAAAATTCTATGTACAAAACGCAATGTTGTCTTTACATTTCTTATTACAGCATTTGATATACAAATATATTACCTTTATAAAGTATTTGGTTCGCCAAAATTTAAGCCTTCAAAAATATATTTTAAATTAGGAATATGTATTGATTTATTTATAGTGTTTGATACGAGAGTTTGCAAACTGCAATATGTTTTGTTGTAATTGTTTTAAAAATAATTTAAACATATTCCTGTGGTTGTTTTACTTTTTCCCCAAGCTGCATGAATTGTTTCTCTCCATTTTAATAACAATTTTAAGTGTTTGATTTCATATTTGTTTACAGAATTAACAAAGGCTCAAGCTAGCACATGTGCAGTAAAAACTTTACGTTTTACGGGTAGATGTTATGTTTACTGTGTATACACAGACTACAAATTTCAATGAAAATATAATTAACACATCTTGCAAATATACCCACCAGTGCGTAATATTATGTGATGTTACATAATTAGGTACATGACACACTGTTTAAATGATACTGTAAATAAATACTAAATATTATTTAATTTGCAAATATTAAATTTTTCATTTTACATGTACGTTGTAAAAGTGTTTAAAAGACATCCTTTTAAAAAAAGAATGACTACGATGACAGGTCTCTAAATTTTATTTTTTATTAAATTTCCACCTAGCCACATTAAATAGATAAAGCTATGATGAAATTTTTTTGAATTTTTTTAAAGACATTATTTCAAACGATATCAAATGAAATCATGTTGTTTATACCATTTAAAGTTTCTTTTGCAGCAATTTCAAAAGTATGGTATTTTTTAAAAATCTACATTTTTGGGAAAATATTGGGTGTAGGTCTCATTTGTAAAATATGTTTATTTACAATGTTTTGGAAACTTTAAAAATGTTTTGCTGTAACATTTCCAGGGAGGAACAGGTTACAATAGATACTATGCTAAAACTTTTTGAAAAAAAAAATATTTGAAACTGTTTGGATGAAAAAAATAGAGAAAATCAATCAAAACATTTTGAAAACCTTTATATTTTATTGAACTTTTGATGATGGGAAAATTATTACTATTATATAAATATTGTTTGATTTGTAATTATTTCATTTACAAATAAACAAACAATATTTTTTTGCATATTTTTAGATTTTTATTTTCTTAAAATAATTTCAATAGAAACCACATAATCTTTTCAGTCCCCATTTGACCAAACTTGCATGTATATACATGTACGTAACACTTCCCTATGGGATATGTGTACCTGGTCCTAGTTGTTGTTTTAACAATTCACTGACATAATTTTAAAGATATATTCGACGGTAGCTAGAGATCACTTGAATATTCTAAAATATATATCATCAACCTGAAATATTACGTACTCTGTGTACTTAGAATAATATGCTATATCACCATAATAAAATAAATTGTTGGTGCAGGTTTCATCTCCGAAAAAATTTCTTTTTATTAAACTTGAGAAAACGTATCTATGGCGATTAAATTATAAAAAAAAATTATTTTATAAAGTTTAATGTCTGTCCATATATTTATCTAATGATACATTAATAAGATAAATAAATAATTTTAGCTAAATATGTTATTTATTTCAGTTTTTTGGAATCCCGAGGTTAAAATTTAACCCAAGTTTCATTTCTTAAACGTCTTGCCGCAAGTCCCAAACTTGTCTTATCGCTAGTGCACACTAATCGTTGTGTACCTGAATTCCAAATCTTTCAGATAATGTACCAGGTAAAATCTTGCACCCATTAAAGCCATGTTCTTTGTAAGATTAGAAGGGTGGCACAATAGAGCATCAAAAGTTTTTTTTTGTTTTGGAATATACCAGTAGAAGTTTTTATATAGCTATTCCAGAACAATCTTTTTAATAAATTTTGCAGATGACTCAGATGAGTGTTGTGTGACTTTGCCTTTTGACAACATTCATTGGGATTATAAAAAGTACTTTTCTATATTCTAGATTTATCAGTAAGCTTTAAGTGATTCCTTTGACAAACTGACTGTCACAGTGTATTTTACACACATCGTAAAATGTTTAATTTGGAACCCAACTTTCATACACACATTTTATCAGAGAATAGTCACTGGAAGATGTGTTTACCTACTAGATATTTATGGCATTTGATGGTTTTAGCTACGAGGCTGGTGTCGTACGGCCCGGATGGAGACGAGGAGGAGGGAGACAGTGATGAGGACTCGAGCCTCGGGGAGGAGGGGCAGGAGGATGAGGACACAGTAGGATCTGAGGCCATCATAGTCGACGTACAGAGATTTATACTCCTAAACCTATTTTTAAAACTCTTAATTGTGGTCAAACTAAATACACAACAATTGCTTAAACATTGTTAACTATTTCATAAGTTTAAGACTTACAGTTTAAAATCTGCCTATTTGACTCTAATACTCTACATGATTTTTACAGAATGACGTTAAACCCGAGGAGCCGTTAGATGCTGATCAAGCCTGTGAGTATTACTGTCAGGGGAATCCCCTTCTCTTCAAAGTTTGTAATTATAAAACATGTATCTCTGCCTGTCAGATGTGAAATTGTTAAGAAGTTTAATTTTGCTTTAATAAAAAAAAACAAAAAAAACAAGTTTCTGATTTTTTTTTTTTGATTACTTAAAGTTATTAAAACTGTGTGAGTTATTGAAGTCTTTATTGATCATAGTAGTTCTTGTGCACTTTTAAATGAATTTGATATCAGAATAGAGACATTCCTCTCTGTTTTTATGTTTTTTCTATCTTTGTTCTAGCATCCCTATCTCGCAGTGTACAAAACAAAACAGCAGATGAAATAGAACTTCCCGCTGAGCCACCTGGGAAGTGCTCCAAAGCTCTGCAGGTTCGGGACATATTTTCTATTGTTGGTAGTTAATTTTTAAGATAAGATGAAAAAAGTAAGGAGTTAACTTAAATAAAAAATACATTTAGTATATGTACATGATACATATACTTGTGAGAAAAATAATTTTTCTCTTCATGTATGCATGTGGAATAGGTTTGCAACAAACTGAGATACATGTAGTATTCTACTCAGCTACTCTGAGTATACAACTGGAATTTTATTTTATTCTTACTAAGTGGTTTAGCTATTAATATGCTGGGAATCAATACATTTATGAATTGCTTCATTAAAACAGATTTTTCTTTCTTCATATTTCAGGACAAAATTTCCAAGTTATACGACAAAATGCAGAATCAGGGATTAAATTTGAATTACATGAACAATAACATAAAGCAAAGGAAAAACTACCGCAATCCAAGGTATATGTTTTTCCAGTCATTACCTTTATACTGAGCTATTTCTATATTCAAATAGTCATCCTTAAATATTGTCATAATTCATTCAGTCTAACTCTGTCTCTGAAGCAAGTGTATAATTTGTTTATTTATAATTGATGAAGTGGTCACAGAATCCATTTCATATGTATGTGTTCCACTTTCACTAGGACTTATTTTGTCATGGAGATTATATACTTATACTGCATATGTTTGTATTCCTATCCATGTATAATGCATTGACACAAAATTTATTCTGCTCTTTTTTTTTTTTTTTGCAGTATTTATGAGAAGCTGATAGAATTCTGTGGTATAGATGAGAAGGGAACCAATTATCCCCCAGTAAGTACATGTAGCTGTCTTGATATTGTGTAGACCCAATCTGACTAAACCAAGACCTTTATGCTATCGCATAAATAGAGGTTTGGCTTTAGTCAGATTAATATATTGGAGTAGATCTTTTTACTTTTACTGGCTACATTCTGTTTAAAACATTAGGAAGTTTTGGAAGTTTTCAATTCATTGAAGCTCTCATATTTATGACGTCTGTTACTATTAGAATTCAATATGTGCATGGTTGTCACAAATACTGTACACCCTCATACTTCTATTGTTATATGCCTTTGCTTTACTTACAGGAAATATTTGATCCTCATCAGTGGGGAAAAGAATCATTTTATGATGCTCTGGGTAAGTGTGATTCTAATCAGGTGTGTGGGGGGGGGTGGATACATTTTATGATGCTTTGTTGACATTCTCTTATATTGAAGTTTCATCCTCTAGAACTATAAACTTGAACATTTCTATAATTCTTTGTCTATTTTTAGGTCACCTGAGTAACTCAGGTGACCTATTGCTATCTGTTTTTGTCCATCGTCGTTCGTCGTCCGTCGTATGTTAACATTTGAACATTTTCAGCTTCTTCTCTGAAACCACTGAACCAATTTCAACCAAATTTGGTATACAGCATTTATGGGTGAAGAGGAACAAAAATTTTGAATTTTATGGTTCAACCTGAGGGGTGGGGCCAAAACCACCAAAATTATAGCAATCTTTAAAAATCTTCTTTACTCCTGGACACCAAGCTGTCAAACTGTTGGCATGAATGTAATGAGCATTGAGTCCTCTACCAAAATTGTGAAATTCATGGCCCCTGGGTCAGGGGTTTTTGTGCTAGGGCGGGGCTATATAGATTATATAGTGAAAACGCATTATTTCTTTGAAAATCTTCTTCTTTGCTGTTGGGTATTAAGTAAACTAACTAAGTACATAGTTATGTTGAGCAAGAGTACCTCTACCAAAATTATGAATTTTATGGCCCCAGGGTCAGGGGTTCTAGTGTTAGGGCGGGGCTCTATTGATCATATAGTGAAAATGCATTTATTCTTTGAAAATCTTCTTCTCTGCTCTTGGGTATTAAGTAAACTAACTAAGTAAATAGTTATGTTGAGCAATAGTGCCTCTACCAAAATTGTGAATTTTATGGCCCCAGGGTCAGGGGTTATGGTGTTAGGGTGGGGCTCTTTTGATCATATAGTGAAAATGCATTTATTCTTTGAAAATCTTTTCTCTGCTTCTGGATATTAAATGAACTAACTAAACACATAGTTATGTTGAGCAAGAGTGCCTCTTCCAAAATTGTGAATTTTGTGGTCCCAGGGTCATGGGTTCTGTTGTTAGGGCGGGGCTCTATTGATCAGATAGTAAAATGCATTAATTCTTTGAAAATCGTTTTCTCTGCTTCTGGGTATTAAATAAACTAATTAAGTTCATAGTTATGTTTTCTTCCAAAATTGTGGATTTTATGGCAGGATCAGGGGTACATTAGGGTGGGGCTCTAATGATTATATAGTGAAAATGCATTAATTCTTTGAAAATCTTATCCTTTGCTCCTGGGTTTATGCCAATGATCCAAGTGTATATATTTATGATGAAGAAAGGTGCATCTAGTAAAATGGTTATTTTTTATGCCCCCTGGTCAGGGGGGGGGGGGGGGTGTTTAAAATAAATTAATGCTTTAAAATCTGCTCTATAGTATTAATCAACCATTTTATGATAAAATTTGCAAAATTTTGAAAATGTGGCCCCAGGGTCAGATTTCCTTTGGGATGAGGTGCACAACTGGTTATAAAGTGGAAGTGCATTTTCTCTTTGTTACTCTGATCTACATCTGGGTATTAGGTAAATAGAGTAAGCACGCTAAGTTTATAATGATGATAAGCAATATGGTCCTCTAAAATTGTGATTGTGAATTTCATGGCCTCTGGTTTAAAACACGAACCAATTTTAATTGTTTGAAAGTTGTTGCACGATACTCAGGTGACCTATAAGGCCCGTGGGCCTCTTGTTTTTAGGATGAATATTGTTATTACCATTTTTAGCTCACCTGAGCTGAAAGCTCAAGTGAGCTTTTCTGATCACCCATTGTCCGTCGTCCGTCTGTCCGTCCTTCTGTCTGTCTAGCTGTCCGTCCATCTGTTAACTTTTCACATTTTCAACTTCTTCTCAAGAACCACTGGGCCAATTTTAACCAAACTTGGTACAAAGCATCCTTGGGTGAAGGGGAATTTAAATTGTTAAAATAAAGGAAGGGCCAGGTCCCCTTCCAAGAGGAGATAATCAAGAAAATACAAAAATAGGTTGGGGTTATTAAAAAATCTTCTTCTCAAGAACCACTGGGCCAGAAAAACTGAAACTTTTGTGAAAGCATCCTGAGGTAGTGTAGATTCTAAATTTAAAAAATCATGACCCTCGGGGGTAGGGCAGGGCCACACTTTTACATAGAAATATATAGGAAAAATCTTTAAAAATCTTCTTCTCAAGAACCAGTGGGCCAGGAAAGCTGAAACTTATGTGGAAGCATCCTGGGGTAGTGTAGATTCTAATTTGTAAAAATCATGACCCCCGGGGGTAGGGCGGGGCCACAATAGGGAATCCAAGTTTTACATAGAAATATATAGGAACAATCTTTAAAAATCTTCTTCTCAAGAAGCAGTGTGTCAGGAAAGCTGAAACTTATGTGGAAGCATCCTGGGGTAGTGTAGATTCTAAATTGTAAAAATCACGACCCCCGGCAGTAGGGAGGGGCCACAATAGGGAATCCAAGTTTTACAAAGAAATATATAGAAAAAAATCTTTAAAAATCTTCCTCTCAAGAACCATTAGACCAGAAAAGCTGAAACTTATGTGGAAACATCCTTGGTTAGTGTAGATTCTAAATTGTTAAAATCATGACCCTGGGGGGTAGGGAGGGGCCACATTAGGGAGTCATAGTTTTATATAGAAATATATTGGAAAAATCTTTTTCTCAAGCACCAGTGGGCCAGGAAGCTGAAACTTAGGTGGAAGCATCTTGGGGTAGTGTAGTTCTAAATTATTAAAGTAAAGACCGGGGCACAATAAATATAAGAAAAGGGAAAATCTGGTAAAGAACTGCATCACCAAAGTTACTCAGGTGAGTGATGTGGCCCATGGGCCTCTTGTTTTGTTTTGATGGGGGTATTTTTAGCCGGGCTTATTGCTCAAAGAGCAATTGCCCGCTTATGTGATCCTGTTCAAGGCAGGATGTTAAACCAGTAGTCGCCATTTTAAAGTTACGTGCAAAAATATAGTTCTTACTCTCAACTGCTTTTGAGATAATACAAACGCTAAATAAAGCAACAAAAATAAAACGAAGTTTTATCTATGTAAAATAAACATTTGTAGTAATGACTTTGAAATCTTCATAAGTCAAAGAACATAGTTCATTAGCGTAAGGATTTTTGATAATCAGTGTTACCGTAGTTCTCTACACATACGGGGTAAAGCAGGAGAGGGAACCAGACTGGCCTGTTTGTTAACATTCAGCTGCGGTACCAGATTAATTCTGATTCTGACAAAATCGGACCGTGGTATTAGGATTGAAAAACTCACTGTCAGTGTCTTATCATTTATATTGATAGTTTTAAAATAATTTTTTCATCAGAATATAAACGTGATTCATGTAAGAAATCCATTCTACTCTGTAAATGAGCCCGCTCTCTGTACTTCTGAGTACTTTGATTGTAATTCCTATGTAATGTTTTATTGTGCAACATTAAAAAAATATATTATTTGAGGAAGTATGTAATAGACATACTAGTATGCTTCTTAAGTAATTTGTGCAGAGAACCATTACACAACTTTTACTTGAAGTGTTACTGAACAGTAATATACTATATGTGTACATAAATTAACATTTTCAGATTATAGCGCAATAACTGGGTACTGAGTGGTTGGTGTAATCATGAATTATTGCATCACATACCTACACCATGTATAATATTCAGTTATGACTTCTTCTGTACTCAAGAATTAATGCATTGTTGTTAGTGCCCAAACTGCTAAAATATGAAGCCCACTTTTTAAAGTACAGTAATTTGAAAAAGTATAAAACATTAAATGTTGTTTATTTATAGACAAAGCACAGAAAACAGAGATGGAGAAAAGAGAGAAAGAGAGAAAAGATAGGACAAAGGTGAAAAATAATAAGACCGTCTCACTTTTTAGTGGCATATTTCAAAGTTTTCTTATGAATATATAAAGCTAAAAAGATAGGGACAGAGGGAGAGAGATGAATATTTCCTTGAAAGCTGTCTTCAGATTTAATATCAGCATTTTAAAACCAATGTACTATTTATTTTTTATTTTTAGATAGAGTTTGTGACAGGGACGAAAAAATCAAGTTCAGATGGAGGGCCAGGTAATATTGATGATTCAGACTGGTTTGTTTACTTTATTGTAAGGAATGCCATTTTCTGTATGTATTGTCAGTAAATTTAAAGAATAACATTTATTGTAAGAAGTGACAGCTACATGTTTACTGTTTGACTAGAAAAATGAGTTACTAATTAAGATTCTCTGATCTTTTTAAGATAAATGCGTTAGAAAAAGATACAACGTTTAGCAGTTTAATAAAAAATTAAGAATTTTTATTAATTGACAGAGAAATCTTTAAAATAAAACTTCTGAAAAAAAATTAAAATCATTTTAGTTTTGTCAGCTCATAAATTACAGTAACTGGGTAGACAACATGTTTAAACCTTAACTTTGATCATTCATCCCAAAAAATATACATGTAGATCACACATTGAAATAAATATCCTTGTACATCATGTAGCCCCCCCCAAAAAAAAATACATACATGTAGATCACTCATCCAAATAAATGTACTGGTACATGTAGACCAACCCCCCTCCCCCTCCAAAAAGAAATACACGTAGCTTACTTGCAGTATCCAAAACCATTTTTAAGATGTAAAGAATAAAACTACATGTATTTACCCAAAGAAATACTCTGTGACACATCTTAGCTTTAAGTTAGGGGAGCTCAAAGAGGTTATGGCAGTATTTTAAGTATTTTTCTTCATTTTTCAGATGAGAAGAAGAGGAAGAGTAAATGGGACTCGCTACCCCAGGTGACGGGGACGAGACCGGGGGTCGTAAATCCCCCCGTCGTGGTATCCTCCCTCACCATAACAGCCACGGGAACCAAGACCACCGTCATTCCCGCTGTAGGCAACATAACCAAGAAATCAAAGTCCTGATACCTCCGTAATCTAACAGCTGAATTGTCAAGCCAAAGAAACATTGAAAAATGACAGTTTATAAATGAGTGACATCAGCAGCTGTGCTGCAGGGTATACAATAGGATTGGTTTAAACACCACAAAACATATAAAATTTATGTTGAACATCTGAAGTTAACAGAATATTTCATTTCTAGTTCTGGACTGTAAAAACTGTGAAACTGTGTAAAATACTGGTTAGTGTTATCATTCATGCAACTTTTATTATCAACATGATTCCATATAAAAATTTCATCATGTCAGTGTTTGTGCTGGATGTATGGCAGTGACTGAATAAGTGCCAGTATTAAAGATGAAGTGAAATATCACATATATACATTATATCAAATCACTCAGATTTCTTGATTACATTTTTAGTATTGGTCCTTATCAGTGAATTCTTCTCTGTGTAATATTGATAAAGTTTATTCTGTTGCTGCATTTTTGGATTTAATTACTCCAGTCTATATCTAATATGTATTAAAATTCATTGGGTGAATTCACCATGCATCGCACATATGTCTTGCTTCAGACAACTTCAAGCAATGTGAGGGTTCCCCTTTATTTACTTGTGTCTGTCTAAAAAAATTCTACGTTAGGATCACCTCGCATGACTCTCAAGATGGACATGAGAATTTTTATGATCCGCAGTGAATATGGCTGAGGCATATAAAATCTGTCATGCCTGTATTCCGTCCTTCCATTCTGCTTTGCGTTTAGTTCATTTCAAAGCTAAGTTTCAAAGAAAATATTCAAGATATTTTTATCAAACTTCGTTTGCTGTTCAATACATATTGCTAAGATCTATTTGACTGCCTCAACATTTTTACCTCGACTTTTATTTTGACTTTTCTTAAATGGACATGAGAATTTTTATTTACCATTGATTAATCAGAAATATGCAAAAGGAATACTAATTCTAAATGTCATAATTACTCAAAAAATGGCTGAGGTGATAGCCACATGTGTGTAATAAAAACTCTCTCCCACTACAAATGTAGAACTTTGGTCAGCTGTTGCAGAGTCTGGGGATGCGATTGTCTTTGGCAAATCATGTCAATCCATTTTGTCCAATGCTGCTTAATTTGGATTAAATCTAGCGATTTAGATGACTTTGACTGAAACAGGTTGTTGTTTCTTTGCAAGAATAGATGTTTCAAACGAGCCATATGTGGCTGTGCATTGTGCGATTGCAATACGGCATTAGGATGCTGCAAAATTGAATGGGTATGTGTAGGTAGAACATGGTTTCAAAGTTCATTGAATTCTAAACAAATCAATCTTACTTTCTTATAATACCTTTTTCCATATCATTACACTACCACCACCAACTTTTTTAACGTCCTGGAGGCAGTTATCTGTCTAACATTCATTTCAAAGCATTAGCACTCTTAAACTTATAAGATTTCAGATATTTTAACCAAAATGTTCAGCAGTGATGCTGTGGTCATAATCTATTGATCTGAGATCTTTGAAGTCGATATTTGGGGTGTTGTGGGGTCGGAACAATGGCATGTGAATTCCTCTTGCAATAATTCTTAGTCAACTGAAAACGGTCTTGTTAGATGATCTGTGCAGTTCAGGGATAGCTTATGTTTTAGATGACTTCCTTGCATTACATTCATGCAATTTACGTAATCCTCGGAAGTGATGCTGTGCTGCTGATGTCACACGTAGTCTACCATATTTTTTGCGAACATTTGGTGTTCGATGTTAATGGTTTAAGTTTTATAGGTTAGATATGGTCTGTGTGTAACATTAAAATCTCTTGCAATTGTAGATTGCGGTACCCCTGCTTCCAGTCGCCCTTTTTCCTTTTTGTGCTACGCAACATTCAGATGCAGCATTTCTAGGAAGCTTTATTTTTCAGATAAAACCAGGTTCAAAATATCGAGAACCCCCGCTTTTGATAGCCCCTTTGTACCTGAAGGAATTGCAGGAATTCAACAAATGAAAATTGAAATTTTTGGGGGAAATTTTGCAAAATCAGGTCTTTTTGTCTGTGAGACTGCTGTAAAGTTAACAATTGCATTTAAAAATCATGCGTTTCACTGGAATACATCGTATCCATACAAAAATAATAGTTATGACAAAACTATCATACATTTTTCAGGGCATTGTTCCTACTATGCGTTTCTTTTTTTGAAGAGTATATTTAGCTCAGTTTTATATGAACCATACGGGATACATGTAGAGTTATTCATTATGCTGATGCAAACTGAGTTAAGCTTTTCAACTGAATCAACCTTTTTTTTGCCTTTCCTTTGAGTTTGACCTCACTTTTCTTTTAAATTCATGTTTAGCTTAATTTTTAGAAAATGAAATTCAATATATTTTTACCAAACTTAATATGCTGATATATATGCAATTAGTGAGATTTATTCAACTTACTCAAAAACTTCTTTCTTGCACTTTCTTGTGACGTTGATCTCGCTTTTCTTGAATTTGCATTGTGCTTATTTTTGAAGAAAACATTTAAAATAATTTTATATAAGCTTACGCACTTATACTTAATTTAGTGAGATTTTATCTATATCCTTTTTTTGTAGATTTCAGTTTTAAAGAAACTAAAGAAGACATTCACCTCAAACTTCACCTTTAATACAAATGTTCATGCTGCATTCTTAATAAAATCTCGGTGGGGCATTCATGTCCTATGGAAAAATTTCTAGTTTTTATACCCACTATTGAAAAGTGGGAAGGTATATGGTGATCGGGATGTCCTTCCGTCTAGCTATCTGTACGCCCGTTTGTCTGAACTACGTTTTGTGGTACCCATCTCTCATCCGCAACTCCTATTCTACTGAATACTTGATACTTTTACAGATTCTTTATTACATAATGCCAGTGTGCGCCTCCTATTTTACTTTTTGATCTGACACTTATTTCGGTCTCCCAGAGCAAAACATGGACTTTACCATTATAATCATATGGGGGGGGGGGTTAGGGGGTATAATTTAGTTGGCTCACTGCTCACAGTACCTCTAGTTATTACCCGCGCTTCAGAAAAATGGGAGAGTTATAAGGAATCACTGTCTAGTTAGTGGGATTTGCCAGGGACATCATCGATAGTTGGAATTGTGGGATAATTTATGCATAACGGGCTTCTGTGGCATGCCAAATTCACAAAAATAAGCTAAAGATAGTTTCACAGTGATAAACTACGTTTATCGACTGTAAACTATAGTTTACAAACCGTGAACTATAGTCAACAATTCGTTAACTATAGTTTTCATCTGTAAAACTATATTTAACGGTTGTTAACTATAGTTTACGAATGCTAATCTAAGTTTATCTGTCTGCAATAAAACGTTAACAATAGATTTTGTTGATAAACATAGATTCACATCTGTAAACTATAGTTTACAATCGTAAACTATAGTTAAGAGTTGTTAATCATAGTTTCACAAATCGTGAAACTATATTTATCAGATCGTTAACTATAGTTAAGAGTTGTAAACCATAGTTTACAAATTGTGAAACTGTATTTATCAGATAATCTATGTTTTGCAATCGCAAATGATTGTTTTCAGTGTTAAGTATAGTTTACGGTTCTGAAACGTAGATTATAGCGTTAACTATGGTTTACAGATGTAAAATATAGATTAACGTTGTTAACTACCTATAGTTTACAGTCCGTAAACTATAGTTTTCAAATGATAAACCTAGTTTATCGACTGTGAAACTATGTTTATTGGCTCATTTTTGTGAATTTGGCGTGCCATAGGCTTCCCTTGATTCACTGACACTTTGTTACAGATAGTGCCACTCTGCACCTCATATATATTACTTTTGATTTTAAAACATATTTCTGGTTTCCCATAGCAAAACATTAAAACTGCCATTTTTTATATAATTTTGAAGGGTACCCATCTCTTATCTGCAACTCCTTCAATACCACTGAATACAATTTAATGATACTTTCACTGATTGTTTATTACATAATGCCATTGTGCACCTCTTATTTTACTTCTTGATCTGACATTTCGGGCCTCTCAGAGCAAAAACATGGACTTTGCAATTATAATCATATAGGAGGCGGGGGTATCATTTAGCGAGCTGTGCTCACATTACCTCTAGTTTTTCTACTTTTCCCCTTAAATATAGATTGAGAACTTCCAATTAATCTCTCTCGTTCTCTCTCTATTATATATGGGTGGGGGATTAAATGGCAGTGAAGAATACTGGATCATACTTTCCAATTATTAGAAAAATGTTTTTGGATTTAATTGTTTCCGTAACATTTATTTAATTGAACAAAACAATGATTTTTTGTGCTTAGATACAAGTATATACACATGTATACAAAATACGTATTATGAAGGATTTCAAATGAAGATGATCTCTGTGAAAAAGAAGATTACTGGTATTCTTTGAATTTGTGAGTCAACTTTAAACAAAGATAACTAAATGCACTTTCCATTTATTGTTTTCTTTTCCAAGCCTCCCAGACTTGAGGAAAATTGTAGACTACCTCGTGTGTTCGAGCCAAAAGTTGACGCAGACGGCAATAACGACAAAGAAAGTTTCCTACGTGTGGAGCAAAATAATGTGGCTGAAATTGTATGTAATCAAAGTTTTCTATTAGATTTGTGGAGAGCAAGGTCTCTAAAACATCAATCTCACAGCCTTCGCAGTTTATAGTTAGGAGGTCTATTTTATGACAGCCCACTCCTAGCTGAATGAAAAAATCCAAGACACTCACTAACCGAACCTTTTCAGTCGTTTTAGCTCGCCTTTTTTGTATAACTTTTTTCCTTGATAAATTCGTTGCGTCTCCGACTATTCCAATGTCCATTTCCTTCTGACTTCTGGAGAGGCCAAAGTTATACGTTCTTATGCTTGTGTTGAAGTTGAAAGTTTTAATGTTCTTGTTAAGTGTGTTGTAAAAACTTGGCACAGGTTCTATAACAACATAGTGCTTTGCATCTGTTACAGGAATAAGTCTTCTCAGAAGTTGACCGGTGTAACCCCCAATTTCAATTATTACAACATCAGATTTTCCTTTCAGGAAGGAGAAAAACTTACTTGTGATATTGTAATCCAAGCGTCGAAGATAAAATTCTTGAACATTTTCTGGTATCATGTTACCTTCCACACAATAATGAAACGAGGGTATCTCAACGCTGGATAAGTCTTTTACATGTTTTCGTTTTATCATATTTATACATTTATTACTTTTGGTTGAAGGTAGAATAGGTGTAACCTGTGGTAAGTCGGGTATCCTTATTGGTGATGTCAACTGCTCATTTATGAAGGGGAGATCTGAAGGTAGGTCACAATTCGTCACTCGTACTGCTTTTATTCCCAATAAGTCCTTCAAATGTGTCATCAGGTTCTTCAAACTGTATGATACAATGCTGATAACTACAACGGCTATAATTGTTTTCCAAAATATTCGTTTCTGGGACATATTCTGAAAGATAACCAAGCATAATTTTATTTATTCTTTTATCTATAGATTTTGTTTTTGTTGAAAGTTATCTTGTACACGTTTAATTTGTCAGATTACATGTATTCCGATGAAGATTGAAAATTTATAGCGACACATGCATGTCATCATCCATTGTTATGATTCCACGTACTGACATTTATAGTTATATGGATTAATGTACTTATCTAATGCCTATTAATTATGAATTTCGATGGCTGTGTTCATTTTGTATATCTATAATTGTATTTGCGCTGTAATTCTTTCGTCTTCAGAGATACAGATTTTGAGCACTAAATGTGTTGTACTAGAAATTTGCTTTAATCATGACACTAAATCTGAAGAGTTTTTAATCAGTTTCATTATATAGCCTAAATTTTTATTATTAAACAAGATGTGTTTGTGAGACACTATGCGCGCGGCTGCAACAAAGTTAAAGAAACCCCCATATTTTTAGCATATAGGTCACAGTCAAGATCACAAGGTCATCGATCTTGGTGTCATTTGAAAGAACTTGATTAGTGAAGTATGCATACCAAATATGAAGTCTCTATCTCTCATTGTTCAAAAGTTATGGTGAAGGTTAAAAAGGCTATTTTTAGCTTATAGGACACAGTCAAGGTCACAAGGTCATTGACCTTTGTGTAATGTGAAAGGGTTTAATTATCGGAGTATGTCAAATATGAAGTCTCTATCTTTCTTCGTTCAAAAGTTATGGCGAAGGTTACAGTTTGCCGACAAAAAAGCTATATTTAGCGTATAGGTCACAGTAAATGTCACAAGGTCGAAAACCATGGTGTCATTTAAAAGAGCTTAATCAGTGTTGTATGGATACCAAATATGAATTTTCTATCTTTTATGGTTCAAAAGTTATGGCGAAGGTTGCAGACAAACAGACAGACAGACAGGACAAAAACAATATACGCCTCGGATCTTTCGATCCGGGCGCATAAAAAAAGATTTTTGTTTTTGATTTTCGAAAGAAGTACAATGTAACTTGTAAAACTTGTTTTTTATTTGGAAAGACACGAATAGCACACCATCAAATTGCTGCATGTTCCTACTCACTGTATAAGCATGGAAAAATTAAAACTCACTTAGGCCTTCAGAAGTTCCTACGAATTTACATTGAATTTCAAACAACACACAATAATAAGATTATCTGTAAACATAAGAAATAATGAAAAGTAAACAAATCTTTTACCGTTTCTCTAGACTCGTTTTTCACACTGGTCTTTGGTTGAAACTGGTTTAATTCTGATCTAATAATAGATTTAAATCACCGATCACCACCCTGATGTATGGAAACCACTTAGAGAAAAACTACGACAAAATAGTTACATAAATAATAAAGTTTTTGTTTCACTTTCTTCTCCACCTCTGCTAATGTGTTCGGAACTTTTTATGTGCGGAGTTTAAAGTGGACATTATTCATATATCACACGTGTGCTTCGATGGTGACATACCAGAATATTTGCTCCGAAGTGACAGGAAAGCCCTGAAATGTTATGTCTCCCGCTGCCGAAAGCAACATTTCTGGTATAGTCACCCGAGAAGCCATGTGGTGATTATGAATAACATTTTTAGTATTTAAATTCGTTTAATATCAATCAAGTTAAGAAAAATGACAAAAAGAGTATTTTAGGCTCGGATTCGGCGTGGCTAACTATAACGAGATATTCCAGGTCATTTTAGGGAAGGTTATTCCATTCCTATTGTAATACTGCAGCAAGTTGTTGGACATTGTCAGGAGGTTGTTGACGTTGGCGTAGCCGCTGTCCAAGCATGTCCCAGCCATGCTCGATGGGTTTCATACTAAGTGCGGTCCATGGTAATGTTTATTGCCCTTGTCACAGCGACTTGTCTAGTGCAAGCCTGTACATGTAGCATGCCAAGAGCACACTAACCTCTCATCCTATGTTTAACGTCTCTGTTTAATTAAGGACTTCAACAACTGATAATCTGATGCTTTCTCTTCGGAATCTTTCTTTAGAGTTACTTCAACCTTCCCATTCAGAGGCATACTAATTTGTGGCACAACACTCTTGATCATCAGTAGCATCCCGTGCAGATCGGGATTTAATATAAAGAATTATGACCCTTTGATCTTGACGTTGGGGTTTGACCTACTTTTAAAAATTGGTAACCTTGGCCATAACTTTTGAAGGGTTAGGGCTAGGGCTTCCATACTTCACATATATATTTTTTGTGGCAAGACCTTTCATCGGATACCAATTACACTGACCTTGGAGATTTTCGTACTTATGAAAAAACTTTAAACTTGACCTACTTTCATATTTTCACAATTGTTTTCCAGTGAGATTACCCTACTTTGGATACCAATATATTAAACTTGCATATACAAGAAAAGTTTAATATTCGCTATGTTTCCATACGGGGACATCAGTGTTTCACAAACACATCTTGTTTGAATTGCTTATAAAAGCGTGGCTTCTCGGTTGACTATACCAGAAAATTTGCCTTCGGTAGCGGGATACGTAACACTTCAGGGCTTTCCTGTCACTTCGGGGCAAATATTCTGGTATGTCACCATCTAATCACTTGTGTGATATATGAATACTGGCCACTTAACTCCGCACATAAAAGGTTCCGAACACATTAGCAGAGGTGAACAAGTAAGTGAAACAAAAACTTTATTATTATTTATATAACTGTTTTGTCGTAGTTCTTTCTCTAAGTGTTTTCCATACATCAGGGTGGTGATCGGTGATTTAAATCTATTATTAGATCAGAATTAAACCAGTTTCAACCAAAGACCAGTGTGAAAAACGAGTCTAGAGAAACGGTAAAAGATTTGTTTACTTTTCATTATTTCTTATATTTACAGATAATCTTATTATTGTGTGTTGTTTGAAATTCAATGTAAATTCGTAGGAACTTCTGAAGGCCTAAGTGAGTTTTAATTTTTCCATGCTTATACAGTGAGTAGGAACATGCAGCAATTTGATGGTGTGCCATTCGTGTCTTTCCAAATTAAGAACAAGTTTTACAAGTTACTTCTTTCGAAAATCAAAAATAAAAATCTTTTTTTAAAGAATAGAATATAAGCTACATACTGAAACTAATTAAAAACTCTTCAGATTTAGTATCATGATTAAAGTAAATTTTTTATTTTATAAATCATTTAGTGATCATAACCTATATCTCTGGAGACCAAAGGATTACAGCGCAAATACAATTATAGTATCATAATGAAGTACAAAAAAAAGGTATACTGAAGTACTTTGAAAATTAACACCTCAAAATTGAAATGTAATAATGATACAGAAGATTATAATAACATGTTAAATCATTTTACTATATAGTTCGATGCACGTGCATGTATCAATTAAAATCTCATTTAGCTCACATGAGCTAAAAGTTCAAGTGAGATTTAATGATCACATTTTGTCTGTTGTCCGTCTGACTGTCTAGTAACCCTCAGACTGTAAACTTTTCACATTTTCCACTTCTTTTCCAGAACAACTGGAACAATTTTATCAAAACTCGCCATGACTCTCGCTCATATAGTGTAAAATTTGAAAGTTTGTTCAAATCATGATTCCATTCTGTAACATGGTGTTTTATTTGGGAATCAAAGATTTATACATGAATATATCTTCTTCAGAATAGCAAAGCCATGATAAATTGTATCAATAAGGAAGCATTTTTAGTTAGTGGAGGTTCAAATTTCTTTAAGTATAACCGCCGGAAAGGGGATGTTAAGATGGGCTACAATGGGCAATAAAAGTTTTTAAAGAAAAGCATAGGGAAAAAAATTAAGATTATTCTTATCAAGAATGTCAAAACCTTGCAATTAATTAGTCATATTTATACAGAAGCATCCTGAATGAGTGTAAAATCAATTTTGTTCATGATTACGGCGGATATGTTCAAAATGGGGGATAAAAAGAATCCACAGGTAAAATCTTTTCGAGAACAGAAAATTCATGATTAGTCATATTTATATGGAAGCGTCATTAGGCATTCTAGAATCAAAGTTTTATAGAAAAGCTTAAGAAAAAAATCTTTAAGAATCTTCTTATCAAGATCGTCAAAACCTTGATTGGTGATAATTATATACATGTAGAAGCATCTTAAGTGATTGTAAATCAATTTTGTTCAAATCATGATCCCCGGGGGTAAGATGTGTTTAAAATGGGGGATCAAAGAACGCAGAAGAAAAATCTGTTCGAAAACAGAAAATTCATAATTAATTTTTCATATTTATATGGAAGCGTCATTAGTTATTGTAGATTCAAGTTCAAATCATGAGCCCTGCGGGTAGGGTACGGCTACAGCAGGGGATCAAAGTTTGGAATATGAGATATATTAAAAATTCTTCTAAAGACAAGCAAAGCGGTAATTACAATGTAATCATATTAATTTAGACATCCTCAAGCACAAGTGTAAATTCAAGTGTGTTAACATTTTCTCCATGGGGTAGAGCAAAGTAATAAACATCTGTTCACTTTTCTATTTTTAACTTTTCAAAACTGAACTGATTTCTGTCTGTTTCTAGTAACAGCTAGTACTCAGGTGATCGATGTGGCCCATGGGTCCATTGTTTTTAAAGTTATATTTATATTCCCGCTTTAAAAGCAGGGGATACGTAGTGATCGGGATGTTCGTCCGTACGTCCGTCTGTATGCTTTGGGGTACCCATCTCTTATCCGCACCTCCTCTCATACTACTGAGTGAAATTTAATGAAACCTTCACACAATTTTTTTTACATATTGCACCCCCTATTTTATATTTTGATCTGACACTTATTTCGGTTCTCTTAGAGCAAAACATGGATTTTGCTGCTATATTCATATGGGAGGCAGGGGTACATGTATAATGATTTTCGTCAAAACAAAATGAACTTGGATCTTCATTTAATGACATACTCAATATTTGAGTGTAGGAAATCAATCAGTGCACTTAATGGCCATTCTTCGACGACCATCTCAAGAATAAAAAAGACTCCTGTAGAAATTTAATTACTTATAACATAAAACATTTTTTTCTAATATCAAATACTAAATTCTTATATAAAATTTTTAATCGCCTTTTTGTCCCACCTTATTACCTTCAAGGGATACAAGAAAAGAAACTTTCAATCTGAAATACTTGAAGAGCTTTGCATATATTAATCTGACTACAAATAAGCATGATGTTGGGGGGGGGGGTTGTTTTGCTTATGCATATGCATTTTGCATATGTTGGCAATCTAAGAAAAGAGTTTGATATTCCACCTGCAGATTAAATAGAAATCGTGTGTTGAGGAATTATTTATGAGCCCTTGAACAAAGTAAGCATACAGAGTATGTATTGTAGACCTTCCCTATTCTCGGAAGAGGGAGGGTAATTTGAAAATATCTTAATATGCACTAATTTTATTTGAACAAACTTCATTTATTTTATTTGAACAAACTTGAGTTTGTGGTCTTGAAAAGTTTAGTTTACGTTTGGCCTTTGTTTAAGGAACGGCATGAAGGCGGACGAAGACGCATGTTAATCAGGAAAACTCACTTAAACTGATGGCTTCTAGAGAAAGTGGGCCAGGTCCCCTGAAATCAACCCCGGAAAACATGCACTCATACGTTCATGTTGTTAAAATTCTAATATGCAAAAAGAGACTAGAAATAGTGACATTGTCTCTAGAAAAATTTAGTGATTTTCAATTTTCTAAATGTAATTTGGGTTTCATTTGATTTACACCGCTTCTAGAATGTACTCTAGTAGAGAGCGTCTGATGTTTCTTGTTTACTAGAGTTAATATTTTTGTAAGGAGTAAAGATATCTGAAAAACATTATAAAGTACCAATTGATGAAAAGAAAGACTTTTGAGACCATATCTTGATATTATTTGATTTGAACATGTCTAATTATGTAATAAATACATAAGTAAATTGGTCAGCAGGCATAGTCTATATAAGCCCTCTCGACAGGTACAAGGTTGATTTATACACATTATACTATATATAGTTACAGGCTCATATATCACCAATAAGTTATATATAACTTACACAAAATCGAATGGAATTTTGAAGAAAAGGAAAAAAAATACATATAGTTAAACAAGTGAATACCGGTTAATGTGAAAATGAGAGAATAAATTGAAATATGAGAATTACAGCAATTTATATAAAATACAATGAATGTGTATTTTACACATTCGTGCCGTTCCGTAAAAGGGCTCAACGTAATGATCCCCGGGAAGTTGCTTCAATGTTTAATTTGCATGTGGGAACTGAGGATCAGCATGAAACACGAATATCAACCAGAGGGCAAAAGGCAAAGGGTTTATATTATTTTTAGGATTTGTCGTTGAACTTTTTGACAAATCATGCATTGTAACGGTTATAGATTTCCAACGTATGCTTGAAATACACCCCCTTTACCACTGAAAAAAATCCTACCAACATTATACTTATACATTGTCAAGTCAGAAAAAAATACATGCAGAGCCCTTCAGGTGTTTCATATCGAAGGTTTCCTTGTTCCTTGAAGTTATACGGTGGGATAAAAATAGAGATGAAAAGTTTTATATGAAAATATGGTTTTGGTATTAGAAAGAAATGCTTTGTGTTACAAGTAGTCAATTTTCTACAGGATTTCTACGCTCAAATACTAGTAATTGATCAAGTCTGTCATAAAATGAAGACCCCAGTTCATTTTGTTTTGACGATAATGCATCATTCGGTCTTCATTCTATATGTTAAATTATTAAATACGAATAAGGGATGCTGACCACGTAAATACATACTAAGATAGTAATCTTTCGAATTCATTCAATTATAATATTTAATCAATGTCACGCTGACCCATATTAATTCACATTAATATTTACATGAATATTAACTACATTAAACACATAATTAGTACCGGTAAATAGAAATAGAGTGCATAAGAAGCATATATGTAAGGTATGTTCCAATTGTGTTACACCCGAAATAAATGTCAGATCAAAAAGTAAAATAGGAGGTCACAATGGTATTATTTCATAAAAAAAAATCTGTAATTTAAGTATTATCAAACTGTATTCAGTGTTGTCGGAGGAGACGTAGGTAAGAGATGGGTACCCCTCAATATTACTGAAAGAATGGCAGTGTTCATTTCTTGCTATGGGAATCTCAAAATATGTGTCCAGTCAAAAAGTAAAATAGAAGAAGCACATTGGCAATATTTTAAAACGATTGAGTGAAAGATTCTTAAAATTTTAATCAGTGGTATGAGAGGAGTTGTGGATAAGAGATGGGTAAACCAAAGAGTAAAAGACGGACGTCATGTACAGGACGGACGTACAGGCGGACGGGCATTCTGATCACTATGTTCCCACCTGCTTTTCAAGCCAGATTAGGAATATAACTTTTAAAACAATAGGCTTAGGGACCACATTGATCACGTGAGTACTAATGCTAGAAACAGAGGGTTTTGACTACCTGAAGATGCTTCCATTTTAATGCAACTTATCATGGCATTGCTGTTCTTAAGAAGATGTATTCATGTATAAATCTTTGATTCCCAAATAAGACACCATGCTACTCAGGAATCATGATTTGAACAAACTTTCAAATTTTCAAACTATCTGAGCGAGAGTCATGGCGAGTGTGGATAAATTGGTCAAGTTTTCTGGAAAAGAAGTGGAAAATGTAAAAAAAAAAGAAAAGTTCACAGTCGGAGGGTTACTAGACAGTCAGACGGACAACAGAAAAAATGTGATCACTCACGTGACCATGCTCATATGAGCTAAAAGAGATTTTAAATGATACATGCATGTGCTTCAAACTATATAGTAAAATCATTTAACATGTAATTATAACCTGTATTATTATCTAATTCAAGAATTGATTTTTTTTTTGTATTTTCAAAGTACTTCAGTATACCGTTAATTGACTTTTTGGGATGTTACTCACCTTCACCCAAGACGGGAGTTGATGTATCAGTCTGCGTAACATGTCTCCTAGCATCGCAATGTCAATCACTCTATCTGCTTATCTTAATAATTAATGTTGAATTTCAGAGCTTTTGTACATCAAATTAGAAATGAAATTGTATCATCAAGTAACCTACTTATCTTGTATCCTTCGGTGTACTGTATACAGAGTAAAATCATAATCCTTATAACCAGGATGTCCGGAGAGATTATTTAATATCTCTAATATTTAATATTTCTAGAATACTAGTACTTTTCGCCGTCCAGAAAAAATACCAGTCTATTATGACTCGCCTATAAGTCGGACATAGACTTTTGGACTAAAATTTAACTTCCTAAAAACCGACTTATAGGCGAGTATATACGGTAAGACTTTTGTATAATGTTTCCTTCCATGAGGACTCTGTGAATTACTTATGCATAAGCACTCATGTTTCCACTGAGAGAATCATTTGACTTTCTTATAAAATTTAAGCCATTTTTAATGATTTAAGCATAGGAAAACCAGGCGAATTCCCGACCCTGAGAAAGAAAAGGCGGAAATTTTAGCAATACAGTGTGAAAAACCTCCTCTACAGTACAAATTCAGGAATATATTAAAAACCGTTTTAGAAAATTGAAAGACAATTTACGAGCCATTGATCCTTTTTTTAATAGTAAATTCGTTTGTGATAAATGGATTAAAAATGCTACGTAAACAGAAAAACTTGTATAAATTATTATATCCTTTTTAAATTAGGGTGACCGTTATAACCTTTTTTTGTTTTCCAGAAGAATCTGGTTTTAATCCTACCTTTGGAAATCTAACTTACACTCATCGTTCTCTTTTTATAATTAAAATTCTTAAAAATCATATTTCAGTGTTAAATATTTTTAACATTTAGTCAACCAAGAGTTCAGCCTTCTCCCTTTTTTGCCTTTATCAGAATCCTAAACCTCATAACAATCTTTCTAAACAAAATAATACGTTGCAAAGTGCAGTAATTTGCTCTACCTACCCCCATCTTTATCTTTACCAAAGCATTGTCCACTGTTAAAGAGAAACAACAGTATATAACTAGAATAGTGTAAGTCAGATGCCGATTTCAAATGCTTCGACAATTTTTTTTTAATAAATTTAATTCTAAGACAATAGCATCATTTCTGCACTTTATATACAACCCCTTCCTCGCAATTAATATGGGATAGGATGGGACAACAATAAACAATAAAAATTTTACATTGGAATTTTCATGGAAAAAATCTTTTATAGCTTTTCATGAATATTAAATGAATGATGTCTTATTTAATAATGGCTTTTCAGAGCGTTTGGCTCGTTCAATTCAAGATCAACAGGAGTAGGGTGGGGTCACTATAGACAATCGAACTTTTCCATTGTAAAAAAAAATCTTAATTCTCTAAAGGATGAATTTAAATAGAAGATATATCAGCAAATACAATTTATCATTTAATTAAATGCTGACTGACATTTTTCATACTAATTGTTAGTCCATTATTTTTACACTGCATTGACAACGGATTTTCCGTTATTTCCCGATCATGACATGGAGCACACGGGATGCACACTCCTCCATGGCACCTGATCCCACCTCTTATGTTTTGGAGGTCTGTATTTGCTCTGCTCCTATTTTGTAGTGTTTTATGGACTTTGATACTGAATATTGGTTGTTGTCTACATACTAGTATTCTTCATATGATAGATTCACGTTTGTTCAATTATTATTAACTCCTAGGGTTAGGCCACATTATGTAATATTTATGTAGAACCCCGGACTGTCAACCTCTTGTTTCATTTATCACTGTTTACTCCTCTTGAAGTTTTATCTTCTCGCAGACAAAACAATAATAGATACATGTACATGCTTAACATTTTCTTATCCATGCCCATACTTTTACAAGTATTCTATAAAGGTTTATAAATTTTTGATCGATTAAAAATATTTAGTGTTCAAAAAGAAAACAGGTAGACATTAAATTAATTAATTACTATTGAGGAATGATATCTTACATTGGTATCTCATCTGATTTATTGTAGAAAGCTGGTTTTGAAGAAGAAAAAAACCCCTCAGTATCTCATAAGTAAAGGGTTGAGGTTTCTAGAAAAAGAATCAGTAACGAGGTCAAACCCATTTCTGATAATGAATAATTTGACAAGTTATCATGGCCATAGACGCTCATGGTTATGACCATTCACTTGTATGAGTGAGTACAAGAAAATATAATCAGGTAGAATAAATGACCACGTTTTAATGTATAAATAGGCGTCGTGCACAGAATTGGAGCAGATTTTGTAACCTCAAAGATGCGTCCTTCAACGCTTAAATTTGACGTCCAAGTGTTGGAATATGCAATATATCTCTCAAATTGCGAAGAACTCGTTAAAAAAAAGCTTAGATTCATGATATACATCCTATTAAATATCAAAAGAAGATGGGCGCATTTGGCGTGTGATCTGCAGGAATCATTTGTACGAAACATTTATGGTTTAAATGTCCATGATTTGGTTGGCTGAACATACACATGTAGCTGGTCAGAGTTCACAAACACGTCCATAGGTTTTTTTTCAATTAGTTTGAAAGTGTGAGATTGTAACGTTTTTGTCCGTTTTTCCTAGGGGATACTATAACATAGTAATGTTTCATAAGAAATAAACACCTAAAATATTTAATGCATATAGATGCATGATACGTGTACATGTACATTATATAGAATAGAAGATTAGAATTGATTTCGCTCGAGAACCAAACTGAATCAAACTTAATTTAATTCAAAATTTCAATATATCCGTACATAAAACGAAACTGACAAAATAAATGGTTGGTTGTATGAAAAAAAAAAAATTAACGCCCCATGCCAGGCTCGAACCAAAAATCTTTCGATTCCAGTGCACTGATCAGGTAGCCCTACTTACTGAGCTATCACCGCCCCACATACACATTTGATTTTTAAAGGACAAAGAAGCACCACATTCACACATTTGGATTTTGGGGGGAAAAGTTCGTTTTTCGTGGTCTCTGGGTCTTCTCTCCATTTTTTTTTTTTTTTTTTTAAAAAGTGTATTCGTTTCATTGAATTAAAATACACACAAATAACGTTTCAAAATCATGGAGAGAAGACCCAGAGATAGAAAATTTTTAGAAAAAGTGTTTAAAATGTACCATTTTGTACCAAATGTCTGATGTGGCCAATTTTCAAGTTATTTTTTAGCAAATCAAAGCTCAATTTCGGGAAAATATTTTCCTTTCCTGTTGCACATGAACCCGATAAATAAAAAAAAAAATTAAAATTTCATGTGACATGTCAATAAGATTTTCACTTTTCAATTACGCCCAGATTCCTGCCGAATCCCAATCAAAAGCGCCCTCGTTCTTTGCATAGTAGTGTTGTAGTATAAAAACCGACGTGACATCAAAATTACCTTAGCAATCTCTCCAAATACTTGCTATTTTCAAGAGACACTTTTCTACTACTTGATTTGCACATTCCATTTACCATTTTAATTTTACCAGCAGAACTCATTTTATAGAAAAAAAAAAATATATACTCAACATTCCATATTTCTTTGTTACTTGTCAAATTCACGGCATACCAGTATATTACGGGACGCTACCATTTATTTTACAAACAGTAGGAATCTGCAAATATTGGATTGTGTATGAGGTAGAAAATGAGGACCTCGAGAAACCATGTCGTCATGAAACTAAATGGAGAAGGCGCCTGGTCATCAGATAGTGTCTTTTTTATTTTAGGATAATTTGATAAATATTCAAGTTATCAAGCTAGAATTTTAAACTTTTGTTGTTTGATGTTCTTTAAAAATTTTGTAAGCATAGACTACATAGTATTAATTTTACCGCATCCGTCCACGAACTTTTTGAACCCATCTTATGTACACATATTTATAGAATACGTTTTTTACAGACTCGGGGTCTCTAAAGTTTTGTATGTACATACTGATAAAGTTTATGGATTTCTGCATGTACAAGGCGGTGGATACGAGTGCATGCTTACATACGTTTGATGTAAAACAGCATTTTGATTAACTTAATTTTCTTTTTTCTTGAGAATTTGATTATTTCATTTTCACTCACCATTTAATAATTACTTAAAGTATTAAAAGGCTAAACATAATTTTTTGCTATGCTTTCTCTCTTTTCAAATATGTACAATGTTAAAGATTATATAATTTATTTTACAGTTGTAATTTACACGCTGTGAATTTAACACTTAATGCTCTCAGGCCTTAACAAGCAATCTCAGTTTTGGGGTGTACAGCCACATATTTGTCAGTTCAGTTCAGTTCTTTATTCCGTGGGACGTACATTCCATAAGCATCATAAGTACAACATTGTATTTATCAATTACATACATAGTACAATAACATGTTATAAACTTACCAACTAGTAATACATACATTTTATTATATAGCTAATTGATTTAAACATTCCATTCGTAATTCATTAGCATAATATATATATTTCCCTAACTGATTTACATCTTTGGTATTTGTACTATAGAATAATTGTATTAACTTGAAGACACTTGGTCTTCGGGAGTAGTAATGTTTGATGAACTTGTTTCTTAAATCGTGAAAAACTGGACAAATGAATAAAAAATGAAATTCGTCAGATGGGGACACTATCAACAACCCTACATTCTTTGACAACCTAAAAGAGAAAAAAGGTCATCAGACGTTTTAATGGAGGGGTACGAGCAGTAGTATACATACTATTAGAAATGTTTTTAGTATACATACCAGTAGTAATGTTTTTTATTATAAAACAGTAGAATTCAATTCAATTTAATTCGTTTATTGACCAATTAAGGACCCTCGTCGGGAAAAAAGAAAGTACATAGATAAAATGTATAAAATGGTTATGATCATATGCATGAAATACAATATACATATACATAAGAGGGAAAGGGTTTCTAGATTGATAAGAAAAATACAAGTAAGGGAATATCCAAAATATTTTATATGCACATAAGAATTGTTTTATAGGTATATATACAGTACATCATATACAGTACATCATATATATATATATATATATATATATATATATATATATATATATATATATATATATATATATATATATATATATATATATATATATATATATATATATATATATATATATGCATACATTACTAAATCATATGTACTTGAAAGTATCATACTTTTAATAATCATTAATAAAAAAATGACACATTCTTATATCGGCAGTATTATTGGGGGCACCCACCCAATGCCACCACTCTGGTTCCTACGGCCATGACTGAAAACGTTATACATTTACGTATATACCTGTAATTCATACAAAAAATCAGTAGCCATATGCATCTCAAAGAATGAATAATTAATTTTGAACTATAACATGCAATGCCTGATTATCGTGAATATAGCGGAAAAGAGCAAAAAATAAGAAAAACATTGTCTGCAATTTAAACTATAGACCTTGTGATTAAAACGTTGATGAAATACACATTTTTATTTTTAAAGTGCGAATTTTACAGAATAAAGTGAAATTTTTCAATTTTGAAAGTGTAAATTTTGTATAATTCACAATAAAGTGTAAATTACAAATTAAGTGTAAATTTTACATCGAATAAGTGTAGAAAATAGCGAGTGTACATATATTTCTCAGTGTTTCCATTTCCAAGCTGCTTCCAATGAAGCAAAAATGCAAAATGCAAAAAATTAACAAATTTTCCTGTTTTTATAGAGTTCTACAAAATATAACGGGCATAAGAGATTTATATAAAATCATAATAAAAATATTGGAGATATTCTTAAACTTCTATGTTTTAAATTTCAAGAGCGTATGTTAATTACTTTTTATATAATAACATTTCTTTTTTCAACATAACGTCAAAAACACACTATAACGACGTCAACCTACCTATCAATTGCGAAATCGGTTAAAAAAAATCAGTTATATAAAATTGTAATTACATTTTAAAACCTGTTATTTCTTAATTAAAACAGTAAGTACGCTTCATTTTACTATGATGCGCGAAATATTGCGCAATGAAAACCAAAGTCGGTCCCCTTAAAAGTCACTTTAAATTCTAGATTCTGAACAAAAAAGTGTGTGGGTTATATCTAGACATTATAACATGTGATAAATATTACTTCCGACTTTGCATGTCCCAGTTAGAGGTTTTGGAGCAAGGGACACTTTTCGTTGTTTAACAGGCACTGCAGGTGTATTCCTTATGTTCCGCTATACACATACTTAGCGGAGCTAAACATCCATGCTCTCAACGTGTATTCAATTTAGTATCCAACATTTATATTTAAAGTAAATGATCGGGTTGTATAGAGGTTTACAAAATTTACCTTAAACTGATACAGATCTGCAAAATTTACGATATAATCATAACTATCCCTGTACAGTCTGATGTTGCATTTGACCTTATATTTTGCAGCTTATTTTCACTTGAAGAGGGTACCCATAGGACGATGTTGCTATTGAGTAATTACAAAACAATAGTTTTGGATTTAATTTATTTAAGATATTAGATAGTCGATGCAATGACCTTGTCAGCAAATTCAATTTATCATTGAGTCAAGTGCTGACTGGCGTTTTTCATACTAATTGTTAGTCCATTATTTGTACGAGGGTTGTTTGAAAAAAGTTCGTGGACGATGTCAATCTCTGTTATATTACCCGCTAGAAATATAAAATAAGCACATTATCATGTGTAAAATATTTCTTTTGTTGATGTGTGATGGTTCATTCCATTCGATTTTACAGAAATCTTTTGACTTCATTTTAAAATCAACATGTTTTGTACCCGCGGAGCACAATGTAACGTCAAAACACAGCGTCGAGAATTTCTAAAAAAAATAAGTAGTTATCCCTATATATTTCACACAGCTTAATCCAATGCCCATTCATTAAATCATTTTTCTAATACTTGGCATTTATTTTTTTATATTTACATCCACTGAATATTTTCTCCTTTATTTCTTAAGAAAACCCATTGCGTTAATCACTGTATGAACTACATTAGGCATGTCGTTTGTACAGATGTCTGGATCAGTGGCTGTTCCTTCAATAAAACGTATAAAAACGTTCGCATCAATTCATTAATACAATAATTAATCTTTTTAATCTTACTTTAATGATTATTTAAACAGATATAAATATAAACAATAAAATGTCTTTCTTTGTTTGTTATTACTGGAATTAACAGTTGCAGCTATTGCAGAAAAAATTTACATAACCCGCTTATGTATTTTTTCTGCAACAGCTGCTTCCATTAATTCCAGTAATAACAAACAAAGAAAGCATTTTATTGTTTAAAGATATATATGCCGTATTAGTATTTTATTTAAAAGAAATAAATATATGTGGTTTCTCATCAAGTTATATAAGTTATATACTTTCTGCAAATAAGACAATTTCACTCCATAACTTTTAAAAGTTATGAAATATTATTTCGTAAAAATTATTTTCTCTCCGAGAAAGATAATAAACGCCTCTTATTGAAATATTCATGATCACGTGGGCTCGCATGCTCACAGCAAACAATGATCCAATCTCGTGAATGAACCGAAAAGCATGATGGTCTACTACGTTTTTTAGTACCAACATTTGAGTTAGGGATTTTCAATACGTGAGCACACCTGAGAGTTGGTTGCTTTTTGTACCGAGGAATAATCACGTGCAATTGTCTTTTCACTAGCAGTACAGCACGGGGAAACTCTAAACAAACGGACCTGTACAATGGAGTGGGGAACACTTTAATTTTTATCATTGTTAATCATTTGTATGCAAATATGAGCATGGGATTAGTAGATGATAATGTACATAATGCATTAAGCGTGTAAATGCTTGGGAAAATGCATCAAGTCTTTCTGAGAGCGATTTTGAAAACTAGCCCTTTCGAAAAACACATGTAGTATTTTATGTAGTAACCCATAAATGCATTAAATGCAACTCATTGAGCTGATTGGTCGATTTTTAGTCATATTGGTTCCTCACTGAACAGACGTCACAAAAAATATTTTCTTCGACCTGATTTTTCCCGCGCACATGCGCAGATCCAGGATAAACGTCAGTCCTTTATAAATATGCATGAGAATATCGTGTTCTTTTCCCGACCAGTACTTTGTTAATACCGAATAATATTTCGTCAAATTTACAAGAATGCTTCATTTTTGATAGCTTATCATACTTCGGAAATTTTTGTTCGTTTTCAACTGTGCAAAAATACTGTTTAACACGGCATACATATCTTTAAAAGAATTGCTCTCGTTGTATAATTTCCTTTGTTAAGGTTTTAATAACTCTGCTTTCACAGGATATGCAACCCTGAAGCTTACACTGTCTTTTATGAAACATTTTCATAATAATTAAATCCAGGAGAGTGTACATATGATATTTACCACAAATCTCAGATAATTTGGCCCCAATCCCAAAAAGTACGTCTGATCTGTATAGGTATAAAGTAACGACTATACAAAAGACCCCCTCACCGGTCAGGCTCTACAGTCCCGGACGGGCAAAGGGAAATAACTCTAACACAAAAATAAGACAAAACCATCGCAGTATCTTAGGAACGTTACAAATGCTTTATTTCTATAGTTAAAGTTTTGTTTAATTACAATAACATGTTATTTTTGAAAGGCACGCTCAATAATTCTCCATATATCTTAAACAAAATCAATAAATTTTATTGATCTTGTTTCATAAATAAATTTGAATATATTTGCCGGATACAAATCTTATTTGTAATAATTTGTTCATAGATATATTAAATATATTTAATTAATTTAATTTTAGTTGCAACACGTCATTTGATTGGTTAAACGGTTTTATCCATTTTATATAACATAACTTGCCTAAGTCACAATGAGTGACGTCAAAAACGTTTTACTCTGCTTGACGTTAACAGTTGAAATACTTGAAGCTTTTTTCCGAAGGAAAAAAAGAAAAATTTTCTCATTGTCTACATTGAAATTATATTATAAGGAATGAAGCTTATTTCAACTTATGTTATACGATATAACATAACTTGGGGCAGCTTAAGCTTTTTTATAAACCGCTTCGCGGTTTATAAAGCGTAAACTGCCCCAAGTTATCTTATATCGTATAACAAAAGTTGAAATAAGCTTCATTCCTTAATAAATACTTTTAGATATTGAAAAGTTTTGGAAAAGACGATTTATTGTAGGCCAAGTCGTAAACAAACGTCTGCGTTATACCTCTTTCGACTGTTTCAAGGCCCAACATTCAATCTTGTTTAGAGAATATTTGAGTTTTTTCGAATAAAGGTACTAAATAAAGTAAGCTGAAGATGCATGAAGAAAGATATATACCGAAAAACAGATTGTGTTAATTATCATTCCTTACGTGTAAATATATACTTTGAGATATAATCAAAGCAAATCAACCATTAATGAGTCAGTAGGGAACGATCATGAAACTTTCACTAAGCATTATTGAAAAAAAGTGAGGTACCACGCTCTGAGAGAAGTCTTTAAGGACTCTTCCGATGCTGAAATGTGAATATGACATATTACTGCTGAAGAAGACCTCGGTATATATTATTATATCCTACTTGTCAATACAATTATTAGTTATATTGAAATGGTTAAATCTATTTATATAAAGCTTTTTATGACACTTTGCTGTTACAAAATTGCTCTTTTAATCTTTTAAACAACCCACGTAAAGAATTATTATTTTATTTTACGCTTTTATCGCTTTTATAATTTATATTTTATAGGCATGGTTTTGAATTAAGATAATTATATCTATATTTTATTCTTTTTTTTTTGCGATTCTAATGATTTATGGGTTAAAGCGATGGTTGAGTGAGTAGTTTTCAAATTATTACACATAATTTAATTCATTTTTACAAACTCTGAAGATTGTATATTGTGTATCGCCGAGTCGGCAATATTTCAACCATATTTCGGCGTATATACCATGAAGACAGTCGTGTACAGCAGACAAAATTGCTAACGCACCATTTGTTAATTCTTATTTGTGAATTGAACATTTGTCGGATCGATGATAGTGTATATAATTTGCCATTATTTCCAAAACAGTGAGATTGACAAATGTCTTGGTAACATGTAAAGACCCTCAAGCGACCTTCTTGTCCGAAAACCAATTTCCAGCTGTGCACTGCGCACCATTTTTGCCCAGATATGAAATTCTTGATCACTAAAGGTGGCCTGTGAGGTTGCAACAGGATGAGTCCCCCAGTTATAAATCAAATAACAAACAGTCATTAACTATCATATCGCCTAGTAATCACCCAGTGCCTTAGTGTCAATACCAAATCCATTCAACTTCCGGTTGACCAAGTTTTGCGGAACAATTTTTAAGTTACTGTATGCTGCTAACTTAAAGCCGTTGCTATCTATACCTTAAACGTTTTTATGTTTTTTAATCTATTTGCAACAATGCTTTATGAGTGGAATTCCTAAGCTTACTAAAGTTTCTATTTTTTTTTTTACAAATTTCTCTAAAGACACCCCCTGCAGACGCCATACTGTCTGCTTTAGCACGCTCTTCTAGCGTTTAAAGGGCCATAGACACAGTTTCAATTAAAATTTCAACTTTTATCTTTTCGTTTTTACATATATTTAACTAGAGTATTTCTAATGATCATCAAAAATTTGAACGTCAGTTGTCGAGATACATGATAAATTTATAGCTCTAAACCTTTGTTATGTAAACAAGGTCCGTGTCATGTTTTGTTTACATAGGTTAATATAGTAATACTGTATATGTTCGTTCAAAATAGATAATTTTAAAAAAAAGTTAATTTTAAATATGATTCGACAGTTTCTATTGATTTGCTGAACTTCATTTTGTTATAAATATGATATTTTCTATATGTAAACAAAAACAAGGCACGAGCCTTGTTTACATTATGAAGAACCTTAAATTCTGTATCTCAATTGTTAATCAACAAATGATGTTCAAATTTTTGCTATTCGTTAGATGATGCCTTAGGTAGGAATAGTTAACATTAAAATTGGTTTTAAAAAAATCAGTGAAAACTGTGTCCATGCCCCTTTAACGCTGCATACGGTATAATCTTTTCTGAGTTTTTAATTAGCACAAATGTAAAGAATACAAATACTAACCAAAAAATTGAATTTTTTTCTTTAAAAATAGAATAGACACGATTTTAATTTTTTCTTTGAATTGGTCACACTTCAGTAAACACTGTAGCTATTAATAAGGTTTGACATTAATATGCCTTAATTTTATTAAAGTAACATAATTATATATCAAATACATCATAAACAGGTTTTTAAGGTTCATAAACCCTCTGCTCACTCATATGAAATTTTTCTTTAACTTTTATGATTTTCCAAAGGAAGTGTATATGCTGAATAAAATTCGTACAATTAAAGCATGGCTTGCGGGGCAAAATTTGACAAAATATTCACTTAAACTTGACAAATCTATAAAGGAATAATAGACATTTGTGTCATTAAGAGTTATCTCTCTTATCAGAGTATCATTGTACCTTAAAGGTAAAGTATTAATTCTCTTAGGTGGTGCGTGAGCAATTTTGTCTATAGTGTATTTTCGCGGGGATTTAATTGAAGATCTTTTATGTTCTTGAGTAATAGGAGTTCCATGACTTTTGAAACAAATCCCGAGAAAAAAACTTCTGGCTCACGTTTTTAATAATGATGCCAAGTCAGAAGAGGGATCAATATTCAAAATATCGTATAAGTTATCAATAATTAAGACATGCAGAGATAACACTGCTCTCCCATCTCTTCCATACACCCAGTTTGTTCACGTAAGCAAAGCATAAACTGTGTTTTGACAAAACAAATGTGAATAAAAGTGTAAGAAGTATAATAGTGCATTTTTCTGATTGTTTTTCATTGCTCTACAAGGGTGGTTTGACCCAAAATCATGCAATCTTATAAATGATGCACTTTTGAACTTGCTTTAACGTGTAAGTTGCATGTGGAAACTGATGATCAGCCTGAAATACGAATATCAGCCAGGGCAAAAAGGCAAAGGTTTATATTATTTTTAGGATTTGTCGTTGAACTTTTTGACAAATCATGCACCGTAACGGTTATAGATATAAATAAAAGATATTGAATTTTATCATATTTACTTTTACAATATATCTGTTAAATAGATTCCAAATGTATTGCTTAATTTGTATATTTTTTCCACTGACAGTTTTAATAATCAGTACACAAATAGTATGCCTAATATAGATACATAATATATATATCATCATTTACAAAAATATCAATCATTTATAAATTATCATTTGTTATCAAAACAGGGGGTTTGACTGGGTACTGACATACTGTACCTACTGTTTAAATTGTAATGAGTTTATATTTCTCAGTTGTTTTGATATTCTACGAACAATTTCTATAACGAGGCAATGAGTTATTGACAGACAAGTTGATGAAGGAAGAATATCAACAATCTCGTTTAATGTCCTATTTTCGTAAGTTCAATGGTTGATACGATGACCTTGTCAGCAAAAACAATTACCATTAAATCAAATGCTGACTAGTTTTTTTCATACTGATTGTTAGGCCATTATTTACACACTGAGCTATATACAGATTTTTTCCCCATTATTTCTCGACGATGACAAAGAGCACACATCGGATGTGACCGGTCGGCATGGAATGCTCACTCCTCCATGGCACCTGATCCCACCTCTGATGTGTTTGAGGTCCGTGTTTGCTCCCCAGTCCCCACCTATTTTGTATTGTTTAATAAAGTTTTGAGCTCAAATACTGTTCGTTATTTCTACACATTTCACTGTCGTCAACACATCAGTCACTGATTAATTAACAAAATGAAGTCCATCATGAGAACCTTACCTTAATTATCTCTCTCTCATTGCATTCTTTTCCAGGCTTCCCATACAAAACGGAAATTGTAAACTTCCACATGCGTTTTGGCAAGAAGTTGACGCAGTCTGCAATAGCGGCACCGAAAATCTCTAATATTGCGGGCAGTATAATGAGGCTGAAATTGCATGTAATCGAATTTTTCAATCAGATTCGTGGACAACAAGTTCTCCAAAACTTCAAATTCACATCCTTCGCAGTTGATGGTCAGAAGGTCTATTCTTTGACACCCCACTCCCAGCTGAAAGAAGAAATCCAAGATACCCACTAATTGAACTTTTTCAGTAGTATGTGAGTGTGATTTACTTAACATTTGTGTTCCATCAGCAGTTTTTACTATGGTCAACTCCTTGCTAAATTTAGAAAGACCAAAATTATATGTTTTTATATTTGTATCGAATTTCAATGTCTGAATATTCTTGTTTAGTGTCTTGTAGAAACTAGGAACAGGTTCTTTGACTACATAATGTTTCGCTCCAGTTGCAGGAATAAGTTTTCTTAGAGTCTGACCGGAGTAACCTCCTATTTCGATTATAATAACATTGGATCTTCTTCTGAGGAAAGAAAAATATGGAGAAATGATATTGTAGTTATTTTTTTCTCATCTGTTGAACATGAAATTCGTGGATTTGCTTACTATGCGTACTACTTTTGACACAGACATTAAACGAGCGTGTATCGAAGTTTGAAAAGTCTGATACATGATTCCATTTTATCTTGTCGATACATTTATTTTTTCTTATGTAGGGTAGAACAGATCTGACATGTGATAAATTCGTTTTCCGTATTGGTGATGCTTCCTCGTTCCTAAAAAGATGTTCTGGCAGTCCACATGTTGGTATTGTTATTTCTGTAAATTCAGTGTAGATTGGAATTTTCATCATGTTCATGGAAACGTAGGCAAAGAAACAGAATGCCACAAGTACTGCAAGTACTAGTAATCCGACTGTGTATGTCTTGTTCTGAAAGAAATAGGCTTTGTAGATTATTATTTTATATATAGATTTAAGATGCCCAATTATAAATTACTTAAGACTAAACCCAAGCAGCATTTCAATTTTTTAAATTTGAATTTTTTTTGTATTTAAGGGGGCCGACTTTGGTTTCCATTGTGCAATACTTTGTGCATCATAATAAAATGAAGCGTATTTACTGTTTTAAAGCAACTTTTTTTCCCACATAATTTATAAAAGTTAACAAAATTATGAAATTGTTGGTTAAAAATTTAGTTACAATTTTAAATTATTGATTTTTAAAACGATTTTTAAACTGATAGTTAAATTGACGTCGTATTTTTATAACGTACTTTTGACGTTATGATACATTAAAACTCTTATAAAAGGGGTCCTAAAATGTTATAAAAGAAAACATATCAGATATAAGCTCTTGAAATTTCATACTAAGGAATTTGATATTCTCTGATTCATTATTATATTTTTTGTACAGATGCATTGTATCTGTCTTTTTTTCAATCCATAAAATAGGGAAATGGCAATAATATTGACATTTTGAGATGCCCCCTTCTGGAAACAAGACGGTAGAATTTTGTGTTTCTTGCATATACTGTACTTAGGTTGCAATTGCACTATTCCTCTTGCAGTTTACTGTATTTAAGAAGAAAACGTTTTTATGGCTTTAGAACAATAGTTTTGATATAGTTTAACACATTTAATACGAGTTTTTTTATTTAAGAAAAAAACATATACACTCTAATAAAAATTAGATGTTCCGAATCCGCTACCGCTCCTCAAACATCCCCATTCAGGGTCACCACAGAGCGACCTTTTTTTCGATGATGAATAAGCACAACAATTTTGGCCAATCAGATTCAAGCTTCGGTAAACAATTCTTAAATTAGTACCACGGTTACAAAATTATTATTATTGATACTGTCTTACGTTGAATTAAAGTAATTTTGGTATAAAGTTAATGTATAGTCCGCCAGTCTGGCATCCTTACACGAATAATGCAAACGAAAAAGCACAAACTATACAGGATATCCAGCACGTCACATTTTTACATAGCACAGCTTCTGCAATGCATATTTTGTTTACTATGAAACTCCTCGGGCGTTTAGGTTCGGCAGTGAAAAGAGGAAATCCATCCGAACTTTAAGGATGGATTCTTCTCATATTTCTTATAATTGCAGAATCTTGATTTTCTGAATGCTCAATATTCAGACTGTGTACACTTAGGGCAAATTTGTTTCTCAAAAACTGGGTTTAGTTTTGGACCAGTTTTGTAAACCGTTCATTTGTTCCACAAACTAGTTTTAAACTAGTTTAAACCCAGAACCGGTTTTTCATTTGTTTTTGCTGTAACAGAAACTAGTTCGTTAAACCAACCAAACCACCTCCAATGGTGGTTTATTCGGTTTACAAAAGAGCGGGAAGTATTCCAATATGGCGATGATAAAAGATGGTGACTATTCTAATACAGAGAAAAAGTTATAAATAATTGTTTTTCCGGGGACAAACAACTCTTTTGACTAAAATGCCAAATTCTGATATTTGATGTTCTACATGTATACTCGATTCTCATTATATCGCGGGTTTCGTTGTATCGCGGTATATCGCAAAAATTTGAATACATAGCCTTTATCCTTTTTATTGATGAACAATATGTTTATGTTGTCTGAATGTTTACTCTTTTGATGATTAAGGAGTATGGAACATCCGTTTAAAAAAAATATTTAAAAAAAAAACAACGTAATTTTTCAGATTTCCACTCACGTTTTTATTATTTTTAACCATTAAATCTATAACCTAGTAAAAATTATACTATAGCTCATCTTTTAAAGGTCTTAAGTTTGTATATTTACTTTTCCTGTAGAATTACATAGTAAATTCAAAAATAAAAATTGAGGTCCATGTCATCTACAAGTTCCCATGTTTTCCCATACCGCAATACAATGAGACTCTCAAATTTTGGAGGTAACTAAGACTTCCTGTTTTATAAATAGACAATAACTTAAACGATGCAAGCTTGGGAAATAATTTTACACTAAAAAGTTAGTCAATAGATTGGTTTATAAATATGTTTTGATGAAAGTTAAAAGTAAAAAATTGGAATAACACTTTTTATGCAAAAGGATTAAGTACCGCGATATAATGAGACATCAGTACTGTATAGGGGATTAATTTCACGGGTTGTAATTTTCACGTTTTTCTCTTATCTGACACGATCGCGGTTTCTTGAATTCGCGGAATTTGGTATGTAATAAAAGTTACTTCCCTTGTCTCCATTTAATCCATACCATAGCTACTTGTTAACTATTTATTTATTTCACGAACAGGGTAAGTTATTATGAAATTGTTAGATTTTATAAATAATTAATTAACACAAGTGCGGTTATCAATAGTCCCTAAACGTTAAATGACTTTCCTATATGCCATTACGATGAGTGCATGTGCATCCGAGATCTTCAGTACAACGCGGCGAAAAACCACTGGACGGAAATAAAACTTTTAATGTAGTTCTACGAAATAATTATCCTTCTACACTTCCTTTGTCAGTAAGTTCGATATTTATTTGAATGATTTTTTAAAACCAAGATGTCGAAAAAACTGCATGAACGAATATGCATGAGAATGCTGGTAACAAATACACGTGGTAACATTAATTACGCACGGGTAATCAAAACCCATGGTCCACGTGTTTTGATTGATGAAACATGTAGCGTTGGCTATTAAAACAGCTTTTGAACAAACACAAATTATTATCTGCCGATTTGAAGTAAAGTAAAGCGTGATAATTAAAATAATTGAATGACACTACTCGCAATTACTGAAATGACCATGGACTGCATGTAGGCCTACACCTATATAAATCTATCGTAGTCTATTCTCAAATTTCCAAATAAAACATGGAGATTGTTTAAAATCTATTCACTGTTTCTTGAATTCACGGATTTGTTAACACCGTGAATATAGCGAATATTAACACCGCGAGTTATTTTCCCCCTATACAGTATATATATATAAGGCTTCAGAGAATACACCGTGTATATCCCAACATGCGGGGTGTATACTATGTTGTGCGCGGGGTGTATGCTTCCGAAGCGAGAGAAAGGGGGTCAATGTAGGTTATTTGTCCATTTTCTCAATTTACGGATATTTTTCGCCAGAAAGCATATGCCTACGGAAGAAAGCATTATCTAAGGAGTATATGGATACCTATGAATCCACTGGATACCTTCTAGTTTTGTCAAACACCTCAACACAATTCCGAGGATCGGAGCAAGATTGACGCCACACTGCGTTTATGATCAAATATCAGAAGAAAGCTTTGCTTTATCATCACTTTTATGTTATTGTTAAATACGGGTTTACCATATAACGTTTGTACAAATTGTCTGTAAATAAAATAGTTCATATACAAAGATATTGACGAAAAATCAATGTTGTGTCCGGGGTGTATGCAACATGTTGTACGCGGGGTGTATACCCCTCTCTTTACTTTATAGTATCATTGTCTGAAATATCATTTAAAAAATTCTTAACAATTGACTTTTGTGAAAGTTATATTTATTTTTTAAATTATTCACCAGTTTTGCAATAGCACAACTTCAGGTTCATGAATTCGATTTACTGAAAAAATCGTTCTTTTGACTTTGCATGCACATGGAAGTAAATGTACAGGGTACTTTGTTTAACTTTTTCATGTGATGACCAACAATTCATCCCTTCAATTTAAAGACACCATATTCATATCATTCCTTAAAAAATGCTTCACACATGCATCATTTTGAACATTTAACATTTTCTAATAATTTCTGTTTAATCTTTTTCAACATTTTTTTAAATGATACTGCATACGGAGTGTATATATCTCAGTTGATTCGATACGCAAGAGCATGCTGCTCTACCTATGAACAATTTCTAAAACGAGGTAAATTATTGACAAGAAAGTCGATGAAGCAAGAATATCAGCAGTCTCGTTTAAAGTCGTCATTTCGTAGGTTCTATGGTCGATACAATGACCTTGTCAGCAAATACAATTTATCATTGAGTCAAATGCTGACTGACGTTTTTATACCAATTGTAAGTCCATTATTTATACTCTGAATTGAGGACGGATTTTCCCGTTATTTCACGATCATGACAATATGAGCACACGGCGGAAGTGACTGGTCAGTAGGGATGCTCACTCCTCCATGGCACCTGATCCCTCCTTTGATGTTTTGGAGGTCCATGTTTGCTCTGCACTTGTTTTGTATTGTTTTTTTTGTATTGGACTTTGAGATTGAATACTGTTCGTTATTTCCACACCCCTTTATTGAAAATATTTATGTTTTTGTAATGTCATAAACACTGCATAATTATTTCATGAAGTATTTATATGCTGTGTACTTTGCCCCAGGAGCTCACATTTGGCAGTAAACTATTTGTTTTATATTGAGGCATTGTATTGTACTGAGTACATATTTTCTAAGAATGGGCCCGGAGAGGGAGTGTTTGTGTCTTAGGTCTTTTTTTTGGGGGGGAGGGGGTTAAACTTTACTTCATGTATATACGATAATAAATTAGAGGAGGGGTGAACATTAGTTGATATTAATTACACATCAACGTAAAACTGTAATTGTACCCAAAACAGTTTTTTTTCAATTGTGCATGCCCTCAGAAAATTGTCGTCCCTTATTACAAATGTGCATTTTTACAGCTGGCTTTACATGTTTATTGTGATTTGTAAAATATGAAATCTTTTCAGATAAAGAAAAATGAGTCCACATATTGCAAAAACTGAAAGGAAAATTAATTTAATATATCATACAAACACGTAATATCACCCCCCCTTTTTGTTCCAGACACAACTTTTCACTACAGAAAATGTTCATCGAAAGTCAAGTTGCCCCCCCCCCCCTTTTCTTGCAGCATAGCCAAACACAATGATTATGTAGTAAAAAAAGGAGAATTGTTACTGAAAAAATATGGGACCTTCAATCCCATCTGAAATAGGAGTTTTGAGATTCGATAAGCCCCCCCTTCTTATAGCCAGTCAACCTGTGTCAATGTTTTTTTTTAATTTAGTTTCAATAGAAATAGAGGCTGTTTCATTTTAAAGTTAAGCCACATGTATATAATTTCTCTAGGATGCGTTTTATATATTGTTGAAATTTTCATAGCAATAAATATTAACTTTGTCTAGTTAATTAGTGTGTATTGAAAACTGTTTAACATCAATAAATTTCTGAGTCTTTGAATTTTTTTTGACAGTTATCAATTTGATCAATACTGTTAAACAAAAAAAAAAAAACTACCTACCTGCCGAACTTGAAAAAATGTGGGTCGGAGTACATCAAACAAAAATATTTTTAATGATGGTCCAATAATAAGAAATTTTAGCATTCCCTTCATGTGTATTACTAAGCAACCCATAGCGAGAAAGCAAGCAGTTCTGTTACTTGCTGAGCAAATCGCTTTATGAGGTTATAAAGCAATTAACTCATTTGTAGTTTATTTCAGACATTGGACATGTAAATATTTTTCTTTAAAAATCTTTTTTTTTCCCTTACAGATAGGACATGTTCTTCTTGTGTTAACTGTACTTTTATCAAATGGTGAGTCAGAGAGAAACTGTTTCCCTTGTACGTGTACATATACAGCATGGCGACTTAGGGATTATGTGTTAACTGGGGACTGCTCCAACCTAAATCTATCGTACATACCAACCATCGATGAACTTATCTATATTCTAGACGTTTCTAATAATAGACTTTCAGAGGATGCATTACTCCATCTGTCGAAATTTAAAAATCTGAAAGTGCTGCGGCTGAGATCCAACCTTCTAACAGGATTGCCTATGAACTTCTCCTCAGAAGTGAGTTTAATAAACGAGATTGACATGTCCGGAAACAAACTTGATCATTTCTATCCCTCTTCCTTGGCTACTCTCAGGTATTTGGATGAAATTCGTGGGCTTGAGGCCAAACATTTTGATGACAATGCTTTCAAAGGCTTTGAAACATTGCGAGTTCTAGATGTAACTTTTTCACAAATAACCATTCCAGAGAATATATTTTCCGGATTGAGGCTTCACACTTTAGCGTTCAAAATCATTTACTCTGAAAATTTTCCTCCAAATCTCTTAAGCTTTGGAAAGAAACATCTATCTACTTTATCAATACTTGCTCCAAAAGTGAAATTTATAAGTGGAGTCATTTTTCATGGACTGTCATTGTTAGAGAACCTTGACCTCACTTTTTGTGAACTGCAATCCTTACCTGTACGACTATTCGCAGATCCTTCTTCAGAAGAAATGCCTCGACATCTTCTGAGTTTAAGTATTGAAGGCGTAAAAAGTTTACCAAGGGACATCTTTCAAGGACAACAAAGATTAGAGAGACTTACTATGAATGGAGTCGAGGATATACCATCTGGGATTTTTGATCGAATTAACACATTGCATCATTTAAATATGTCCCATAGTAACGTGAAGAGAATATCTTCATTCTGGTTCAGTGATCTGAGGAGCCTGAAGTCCTTAAATCTAAGCCATACTGGACTACAGAGACTAGACAATCATTCGTTCATTGGACTGAATTCTTTGTCTACCTTGGATTTATCTCATAATCAGTTAAAAGATTTACCAGCATCAGTTTTGCAACCATTTAAAGGAACTCTTCTTTACCTGAATGCCAAATACAACAATATTAGCTATGTAACAGACAAGACATTTAGGGGTATGTTTTCCTTACAAGCGTTAGATCTTAGCTTCAATGGCATTCTAAAAATATCTTCAAGGTCACTCAGCGACTTGAGCAAATTACAGTCACTTAACCTGCAAAACAACCGTTTGTATTTTATACCAGAGGATCTTCTACAGTATAACCAAGACTTTCAAAATCTTGATATATCAAACAACAAACTCGTATTGTTGCCAGAAAAACTACTTGAGAATGCCAGATCGCTACATTTTCTGGACGTCTCTAACAACTTTATATCCACTTTTCCTGAGGATTTTTTGAAAAACTCAAGATTTTTAGAGTTACTAGTTTTGGATGGAAACCCTCTTCATTGCGATTGCAAATTGTTTAGTATAAGATATCAGACTTCTGGCAGCATGTTAAAGATGACTGGGATTTGTAACTCACCTGATTATTTAAAAGGCATGGCAGTAAATGAAGCATCATCAAAAGAAGACTGCAGCCAAGACAATAACACAGTTCCTATTTCATCTTTTCATACACAACAATACATTTCAACAAAAAGTTTGCTTTCTACAACTTATAGGAGACAAACCACCACAAAAGATGATGTGTTTTTAACCACTTTCCAAACACAACCTTCTCCAACTGACCCTGCAGTTGCAACCAATGATACAAGAGAACTCACTTCAGCGTATGATAAAAGACCACCCAGCACAAAAAATAATGTATTTCCAATCACTTCTGAAACACAACCTCCTCCAACTGATTCTGCAGTTTCAACCACTTTAGATACAGAACTCACTTCAACTTATGATAAACGTCTGTCCACCACAAAAGATGATGTGTTTCTAACCACTTCCCAAACACCACCAGATACTCCAGTTGTCCCTATAGCTTCAACTACAGATACACAAGCACTCATTTCAAGTGACTTGGGGATTTCTTCTACTTTAGACACTCAACTAGGAACACAAACAAATAATATGATCCGTACTACTTCTATGTACTATATGTCTTCATCGGGCCCAACAAAAAGTATAAAGCCTTCAAGTTCGAGTTTTGAGTTGTTAGCAGAAACAACAAATATTAACTTGGCTACCATTGTTCAAAAAACAAGCACACCTAAGCAAGAGAAAACTAGCAGCTTTTCTTATTTTACTAATAGTGTTACCAAATCTCTGAAACCAGTCGTATTCGAAGGAAAGGACTTTGATAGTGTTACCTCCTCTGGGATGCAAGCATTTTATGTAACAGTAGGCGTCATAGGGGCCCTACTTGTGTTTGGTGTATTTGCTTATGTTGTACGCCATAGAAAACTCGCAATTAGGAGCAGAAGTTACACTGTTAACTCTAAACGTACACAAAAAAGAACTCTTCCAGAACAAGCTATAGATGTTTAGCTATCAAAGACTCTCAATAGTTACCTCAGTGCAAAAGTTCATAATATAATATACTGGATAAATATTGACATTGTATTATATTCAAGCTCGCTTCAATTTCGCATTTACATTCATGATTTGTCAAAGTAATGAAAATTCCATCCACATGTATATGTGACGAGTACAAATGTTCATCGTTCATGACATATAAGGGATGTCTACTTATTAAAAATTATGTTCATGAAATTTGCTACTTTTTAATTTGTTTAAATATATTTTTGTTAATTGTGACATTTGATTCAGCATGTTGGGGATATATATTCCAGTAAGCACAAATTTAAATTATCAAACAGTTTGACCCCGACTGTCAGTCGTGTCACAAGCTCAACAGAAATTTTAAAGTATTATCATTAAGAAGAAGTGCATATTTGCAGGAAATTCTGAATATAAGTTTACTTTAAACTTGTGGTTGTCCTCAGTTAGCCCTGTTACTGACAGCGCAACTCCTCATTAGAACAGAATTGTATGAAACTTTGAAGATAGTGAAAACATATACTGTACAGATCTACGTGCGTCAAAATCGGGAAATTCTCCTTCGGTTCTGTTCTTGTCAGTGCAACTGCACTGAAACCATCCATCAGAGTTTCATGAAACATCGTAGTTTTTAAAGTCCTACTGCTTTGTTTTGAAATTTCTTCAAAATCAAGTAATACTACTGAAAACAGTTTGATGCGTAAAATCATGTCTGTTTAGTGTAGTCTACTTATGTGATAAGTTATATTAAAATCGGATATAAACTGTAGGAGAAATAGTGCTTTAATTTAAGTTCTCTGATATGTCTATTTTTAGTAACCATGGCAACAACCTCGTTCATCAAAACTCGATGCACGAACTTATGTATCAGTGCAGACTACTTGTTTACCAAGTTATATAGAAATCAGGTGAAACTAGGAGGAGTAGCGTTTTAACGAATTTTCATTTATTGTTTTGATTTTAGTAACCATGGCAACACTTTGAACAACAAAATCAATAACTGATGCACTAACTTATATGCCTTAGTGTAGTCTACTTGTGTGTCAAATTATTTTGAAATCGGGCCAAAGCTGTAGGAATAGCATTTTGAAAAAATGATTACAGACATCTAGAAGGAATCACGACGGACACCGTACCATCTCGTAAGCTCTACTGGTCTCTGACCCCTCCACCCCCATTGCCCCGTTCCGTACAAGCCATTTGAAGCAGTACCTACAGAGTAAAGAAAAACATTGCTATTTCTCCTCCATTTAATCCTCCTTCTTATTGATACATTTAAGTTTGAACAAGATGCACCCACAGGGGAAAAAGACTCTAACCTTGATAAAATGAGTTTCAATTAATTTCTTTTCATAATTTTTCTTTAAATTGAGGAGTTATTATCGTTGCTTTAAGGGAATGGTGGCGGCATCATAACAGAGTCTATGGTGTGGATGACGCCATTACCGACTGTCAAGTCCGTCTTCACGATTTTGTACTTTCTTTCAATTACCAATGAACCTGAAATAAAAAATTTGCTTAAATCAGCGTGTTACACATTAATTCTAGAAATCAACATCAGAGGAGGGTTATATGTTGTTAATTTGAAATATTAGCGAAAAAACTCGTGAAAAGCAGAATTAATGTAACACTTATATCAGTGAGTAGAGCCAACTCACCGTCTACATCCAAAGTGAAAACAAGTTGTCCTCCCTCTATGGTAGGCAGGAATGTGTCATGGATCCCAGGATGTGACGTGTTGTAAGGCAGCAGACCAACTTTGTATTTACTTCCACCAATTAAATGGTAAGTTACAACTCCTACAGGAATGAAATAAATTGCATAAATTAAATAATTATCATGCATTTAAAGCTGACATGAATTCTTAAAAACGCAACATGTTCATCTATGTACGACTTGTTTCATACCAACTTTAGCCGTATTCCGCCATATTTCTTTCAGAGACCTTGTATCATTTTAAAGCTGACATGAATTCTTAAAAACGCAACATGTTCATTTATGTACAAATTGTTTCATACCAACTATAGCCGTATTCTATTCCGCCATATTTCTTTCAGATACCTTTTCTCATTGTAACGATATATACCCCAATGCGCTCGTTACACTTGAATGATTTTTTTGTTTGGGTATCGACTTGTGCACATCTCCGATGGTAAAGCATATGAGAACACATGAGTTGATCAAGACATTTTAAAACCACAACAAACAGCATAATAATATTCCTGAATAATTATTGATTTGAATCAAAAGAAAAAAATGCGAGTTTGGTGAGAAATTTAGATGCACGAGTGCGTATTTTTACAGTGCGCCAATTTATGCAGAATAAACTTGAAATAAAAAGCAGTAAAATCTGCAAACACATTTTGAAATTATATCATTTGAATGGAACAAAACAACCAACGTCTTTGATTTGCAGCCCCTATGGAATTGGTGCATATCGAGAAAACGCCTCGAACGCTGTAAACGTACCCATACCTGGTAATAAGGTTACTGCATCGGTTCGAAGATGTGCACAAGTCAAGTGATATACACCCTGAATTCCATTTATTGAAATATGTATCACAAAAAAGAAATAAACTCCACAAAAGCTCAATAGTAAACACACTGTCATTACTCCGTACGGACTAGCACGTCGATACACTTATAGTCCGTGCTGATCAGATTTTGGTCAGGGAAAATATCACAAGTGGAAAAAGAAAGTTATTTGGTATTTGCGCGGCTGAAAGGGGGGGGGGGGGTATAATTGTGCTATAATTGTAAATTGTCTATCTACATGTAGTTCTAATATACATTCTATACAAAGTCATGTATATAGTCTGCAGTTGGTTCGCGTCGGAAAATTCATTTGTCAATTATAACTGATTATTTTAGTACTAATCTCAAATCTAAACCAAGTAATTTGATGTACGGTAATTATTTACTTCAAATCTTAAAAGCAGTTAACCAGAATACAATTTTTTATGTGTACATCTATACGTTCTTTAACACACACAAACACACGCAGAAAGGCCATCCTCTGTTCAGATTGACATTTAGGCATTTGATTTTTTAGGCTGGGGAGGGGGGGGGCGTGCAAAAATAATTGACATGACCGTTATTTAAATATTCTTGGAAGACAGACATCTCTGCCGAATTCAATTATGAAATTTTTTTTTAAATGTGTCACTCCGACCACAAAGTATGTGCATTTTGAGGAATGTATAAATGTTTTATAATTATGTTGTTATAGAGAGTCTTTCGAGATTTCAGTATCCCTGCCTGATAGTCTAGCTATTTTTTTTATATATATAAATAATTTCTGTAGGTGAATTTGGGAGATAATTTTAAAAGCTAGGGTAGGGATTCTTGACACTGGTTGAGATACGGATAATTTTCATTTACTCTTTTGTATACTGAACTCTCTCTCTCTCTCTCTCTCTCTCTCTCTCTCTCTCTCTCTGTAACCATCCCTTAGGGCAATAATAGGTATAAGATCCTACGCACTTTGTGCTGTACCATTTATTAAGCCTTAGGACAGATCAAGGATTTTTTTCAGGCGAGATGTCGAAATTTCATAAATTGAATAATAATTTTAATTTGGACAAGAAGTTAATCCAAACGGCCAAATTGAAAGAGAAACTAGAGGTATTGTGAGCAACGAGCTCACTAAATGATACCCCCGCCTCCCATATGGTTATAATGGCAAAGTCCATATTTTGCTGTTGTCACTAAACCCAAAATAATGTCGGAACAAAAAGTAAAATAGGAGGTGAACAATGGTAATATGTAATAAACCTAAGATTCTGTGAAAGTTTTATTAAATTTCACTTAGTGGTATAAGAGGATTTGCGGATAAGAGATGGGTACCCCAAAAAGCGTAACATATCATATAATAAACGTGAAATATACATCACAGGAATGGGTACATTGGACATACCTTCTCACGCATTGGCCTCGGAAGCAAATTGAAAGTGGGGGGGGGGGGGCTAAGTGCAAAGAAATTATTTTTATACATTCAAAAAATCTGGCTTAAAAAAAAGGGGAAATGTCCTTTTCCATATCCTATTTCGTAATAAACGTGACAATTTTTCTCCATTTCCTCTTTTTAAATCTATACACTTGTCTGTGGAAAGTGGGGGGGGGGGGGCTAACCTACGCAGCAATGCTCAATGTCCATACTAAGTATATATTTATAAAAAAGTCACCCCCCTGGTTCCGACACGTCACCTATGCTCAAACGTATGTGTCGAACCTGGACCTGGACAACAGACAAGAGAATTTTTAAAAAGCTAATTGTAGGTAAAATGTGGAATTCTCACGGGGGGTTTGCTCTCTCTTCCTATATGCTTTTTCTAGTAATCGTTAATTATTTATGTCTAGAAATTTAATTCACATTAAATTCTATTTTCATTATCATTGTACCACAGAATCAAACTCGTTTAATATAACCCTCGCAACATGTTGCGTGAGGTATAATGTTTTGGATCCATCAGTCAGTCCTTTTTTTTTTTTGTTGTTGTTTGTCAGCGCAACTTCTTATAAACCACTGCACAGAGTTTTGTCGAACTTTCGAGATATTTATAGGAGTCAATGTGTGTGTAGATTTGCACATCACCAGGAAATTCCGAATTCATTTTTTTTCGGGAATTTCCGCACTTTTACATTTAGATTTTGGCCATGTCTTGATTATAAAGATGAGCAGTTTGTCAGCGCAATTCCTCATAAACCGCTGCGCACAATTTCGTCAAACTTAGCAGATATTTAGAAAACAATGTGCATAGATGTGCATATAACAAGGAAATAACGATTCCTTTATTTTTTTCTGGGAATTTCAGCACTTCGTCTTTTGGGGGAGCGTGGGGTATGTTTTCATTCATTGTGCATAAAATTATGAATAACTTTAAATCAAATTATATTAGGTCTAATAAAGCCAATACACAATATTTATTTGATAATAATTAATCATAAAGATATCAATCTGTTTCAGACGTTTTTCTTAAATTATTTTTATGAGAGTGTTAATATGCATGTTTTATTACCCCCCCCCCCCCCCCCATATCACAGGAAAATATATTCAAAAGGTGAATGATTCGTAATAATGCCTGCTTTATTTTTATGAATTTGATGAAGTTAAACCATGTAATCATAAATTTTATTTACAACATTTACAGACAAGAGTAATGTTTATTTTTGAAAAAATTACTTGCATTTTTTTTTTCAATCAACCCCACTGAGCTTTCAACCTTTGATATTTTCCCTGACCAAATAAAATGATCGGCATGGGCCACGTGTGTCCAAGCATCTTTTACTGTTGATTTAGCAATGGATTACATGACTTCTGAGATGCATTTTTCAATAAAAGTAAAATAGGATAATTCTTTCGACATGTGCACATCCCTGTAACGATAGCGGTAGTCAGGTAAATGTTTTTATCACTGCGTTTGACGCGTTTTCTCGACATGCATGGGTGTTTGATGTACATGTATATATTCCGTGTTAGTTTATTTTCTATATTGCAGCAAATGCATTCAAAAATAATTGAATTCTCGGTATAGTTCTATTTTTTGTTGAATTTTTACTTTTCAAACATGTATTTGGTCAGTTTATTCAGTTTATGACTTCTAAAAACTTTGTTATCGGAGATGTGTACATGTCGACAGCCAGGCTAGAAAATCACTCAAGTGAAGCAATTCAACCAGGCTATATATAGCAGGTACAGGTGACCAAAAATATTCAATTAAATATGGCGGAATCGAAGAAATATGGCGGACAAAGGCGTACAGGAATGTAGTAAGTCGTACAAAGATGAAAAATGATGGCTTTTTAAGAGTTCATGTCAGCTTTAAAGTCAAAAGTTATCAATAGTACAATACTTAAAGAACTTACCAATACAGTTTTTATGGTTCATTTATGAAATAAATAATCCGTTGAAAAAGTTTTTATCACACTGTCGAGATTTGTCTTCATTTTATGCATTTTAAAATCTTGCAAGTCCTGTTACGAAATGTGGAGTGATATTTTCTTTTCATCGATACTGGTGAGTACTAGAGGCATTGTGCTTTTGATAAATTTTAATTTCGGCATTTAGTTCGGTTCACAAGTATCGAAAATAAGCTCCAGTTGAAGACGGTGAAATTCCCAGTTTTCGTAATGGCGCCGGTTCTGACGTTTTCCTGGCATGTAAAATATCAAAATTGTAAAAAAAAAAAAAAAAGCCAGGAAAACGTCAGATTTTTCGGACTAAAGGAAAACGAGCAGCTTCTCGTATGCATTTAAATGGACAAAACATTTTTTCACAACTATACTCGTGATCACGTGTGTTGGCCAGGGAATCTACCTGACAATTGCATTCACCCAAAGTACAATAAAGGAATTTATCAAGCATGAAATTCCTGTAGTATTCGTAGTAACCCATAAATTATAATGCAATTCTCATTCAGCTGATATGTCAATTAAAGTTACACTGGTGCCTCAATTGCTAATCTGACGTCAAAAAATAGTCCCGTTTCCCATGCAAAATATTTGTCCAAAAAGAAATTAAATTCATGACAGCAGAAAATTGTATCATAGAGAATATTTATAATTAAAACTTGAATGAATTCAAGAGAGATCGATTGAAGTACATTTCGACAGAATGATAATATAGGGTAGTAAAAACTAAAACGCAGCATAACTTATCTGTTTACCATGTCTCCACGTGCTATTCACTTCCTAGCCACATCTATATTTTTTCCTTATCTATCACAGTCACTTACTCAACTTATATTTGCATGAGCCAGTTTCAAAACGTTTCGATAATATTAAATCTTTAGGGTACAATGAAGCTAAAACCTTACACCTTCTTTGACAAATTTATTTACATGTATGATCTTGTTAAAAACTGGCCTTAAGTTTGAGCTTATGGATAATGCTCTTTTTAGTTTTTTGGATCATATTTACTGCATGCCTGTGTTGGGAATGGGACAAACAAATTTCATTCCATACGTTAGGAAATTTCTTTTTTTGAATTAAGTAGTATAGTAAATGAAGGAGCAAAGTATGTGTACTAATTTTCATTATTTCATTTTGTATCAAATCAATGGATGGGGATTCACAATTCTTCCGAGATTTAATGGATTTTAGAACAATTTAAATCGATATGAGTGTACTTTCCAGTACATTCAGTATATTTGTGGCAAAATATAACTTCGCAGCAAAGTTAGAGTTATAGAAAAGGGGGCGAAACCTAATTTGTGCGAGAAAATTTAACTATGACATCATACAAATATACGTCATACAACAATTCTTAAAAATACCACAAAATGAGATGATTTGCTAGTTTAATCTGTAGGAAACTATCAAAACTTACTACAGCATGCCGTTTTGTCGTTAGTTAAATCCCACATAACGAGTTATAAACAAGTCACTGATCGCAATCCATTTGATATTGTGACGTAATTTAGTAAAACTTGACGTACAATGTATATGCAGTTAGAGATAGATCAAGTAATATTTTCTTAACGAAAAATGTACTCCATAATTAAATGAAAGATATGGAGATAACGAACATTATTATATAGTCTATTTATATTCCCTATATAATCTGTACAAGCGCAAACAGTTCACAACAATACATATTCACTGGATTTGAGGCCGTATTTACCGGAGGGTCAGGGCGCGTGCAGCGCCATTTTGACGTCACCATCAAAGTTATAAACAACATTGTAAACAATATTTGCAACGGCTGAAACGAGCTATGTAACTGAACAACGAAAATGTTATTCAAACCCATCGCTGGATTATTTTTACACATTTGGACGTCTTACACGTAGCGAAATTCGAAAAGGAAAACACGAAGGATACAAACTACATAATTCGGATATATTTTTTTTTTTAATTTTCAACGAAGGAATTAAGTTCGTAAATGAAAATGGTGTCGTCATGCAGCTTTCATTGTTTTATTAATTCGAATTCGGACTATATAAATCAATCAATTATGGACTGTTTTGTGTTGAATATAATTTGTTATTTACCAATAAAATATCCATATTGACCCCGGCTTCGCCTCGGTCAATATGAATATTTTTCTGGTGAATAACAAACCATATTTTAACACCAAAAGAGTCCATAATTGTAAAGTGTTCAATATCAAAGTCCACAAAACAATACAAAATAGGAGCAGAGCAAACAATGATCTCCGAAATATTTGGGCTGTGAGCCATAAAACTTAAACGAGCTCACTTTTGATCTCAGTCTCACTTTTTCCAAAGGAATTGTTAGTCTGAGATCAAAAGTGAGCTCGTCAAAGTTTGTATGGCCCCCAGGCCAGAGGTGCATGGATCAGGTGCCATGATAAAATATTATACACATATATTCTATACGCCATTAACTTGGATTCCATGTCTTCTTCAAGATTTTATGAAGATATTGTCTATATACTACGTATTTAATTGACACTGCCGTTTTTTATGCAAGTATATCGGAGGGGAATGTGGGTACGTCTTAATAAATCGATCTAGTGCAAGGGCATACACTCAATAGAACATGTTAGGCTTTTATAATTCAACTTTAGAACTATTAAGGTATCTGAAAAGTGCTGACTCCAGAAGTGTAAAGGTACTAGTATCTGAAAAGTGCTGCGATCCTGATAAAGTCTTGAAAATAATTTAATTATATAACATTTCATGCCATTAATCAGCAACAAATGCAGGATTCGGTCATTCAAATAAGATTTTAACAATGAATTTGAAGAATCTAGGTATGATCGCAGCACTTTTCAGAAAGTATAATGCGTGTTGAAAATATTTAAAATTTCTCGCGTTACGAAGTATGGCGAGAAATAATTGTCCTAACGACATGTAAACAAATTGTTTGAGTCGGAACGGATAATTGTATACTAAGTAATGGCCAATGGAAATGAGTTCTAAGTAATGACGTGTTCGAATGGGTTAAAGAGATTTCTAGAAATCATTCTCTAGCGCAGGCTCTACCCGAGCAAGTAAAAGTTTTGTACATTATAATAAATGGCAATTTCATATATTAGGTTTGTGAGAATGAGTCCGCCATTCAGTTTGTTTACCTCGCAATATTGCTGATGACTTTGAGGTTTCCATAGTTTTTTCAACATAAATCAGTGTTGTCATGGTTGTTCCTGGGCGGCGAGGGAATCATAGTTCAATAGTTGTGTGTTTATTTTAAAGTTGTATTAATTGATAAATGTTTTATACTGCTTTGTTCATATTGTGTGGAAACAAGAAAGCCTAGCGACATCTCACAGTGCGCTGAAATGCATACAAATGTATTGTTGTTTATGTCAGTGAAGTGAAAAGCGGACTTATGAAATTTCACATTGAAATATATAACAGTTTAAATTATCCAAAGATTTTTGTCCTTAGAAATACGGTGAAGCAGTTGAGGCCTTTAATGAGATCACATTTGTTCTATAATTTCCAAATTAAAATAGGACTGGAATCAAGGAAGTTCTCTTAAACTCAATACGAATCGTATTTACGTTACTTCTCTTCGTATTTGCATATACGTCTGAAAGAAAATCCAATTGAATAAAAAAAAATGTTTTTGTGAATTCAGCAATAAAGTGGACGTTATTATTTTCATCGATTTTAACTGCAGATCTTTTTTTAAATTCTTCGCAAGGTTGCCTCTGTGACACAATGGTAAAACTGAAGAGTTGGAGGTCCGTGTTTGCTCCGGTCCTATTTTGTAATGTTTCATAAACTTATGAGCTCAAATACTGTTCGTAATCTCCAAACATTTCAATGAATTCAATACATCACTCACTGACCAATTACCAAAATGAAGTCCATCATGAGAACCTTAATTATCTCCATAATCTCTCTCTCATTGCTTTCTTTTCCAGGCTTCCCAGACGAAAGGAAAATTGTATACTTCCACATGCGTTTTGGCGAGAAGTTGACGCAGTCTGCAATAGCGGCATCGAAAATCTCCAATATTGTGAGCAGTATAATGAGGCTGAAATTGTATGAAATCGAATTTCTGAATTAAATTCGTAGACAACAAGTTCTCTAAAACTTCAAACTCGCATCCTTCACAGTTGATGGTCAGTAGGTCTATTCTTTGGCACCCCACTCCAAGCTGAATGAAGAAATCCAAGACACTCACTAATTGAACCTTTTCAGTTGTATTTGCGTTTGAGGTACTTAACATCTGTGTCCCATCTGCTGTTCTTTCTATGGTCAACTCCTTGCTAAATGTAGAAAGACCAAAATTATATGTTTTTATATTTGTATCGAATTTCAATGTCTGAATGTTCTTGTTAAGTGTCTTGTAGAAACTAGGAACAGGTTCTATGACTACATAATGTTTCGCTCCAGTTGCAGGAATAAGTTTTCTTAGAGTCTGGCCGGTGTAACCTCCGACCTCGATTATAATAACATTGGATCTTCTTCTGAGGAAAGAAAAATATGAAGAAGTGATATTGTAGGTACTTGATTTAATCATTCGTTGAATTTGAAATTCGTTAATTTGCTTAAGATGAGAACTACTTTTGACACAGATATTAAACGATGGTATGTCGAAATATGAGAAGTCTGATTCATAATTCCATTTTATCTTGTCAATACATTTTTGTTTTCTTATGTAGGGTAGAACAGATTTGACTTGTGATAAATTCGTTTTCCGTATTGTTAATGTTTCCTCGTTCCTAAAAAGATGTTCAGGTAGTCCGCATGTTGGTATTGTTATTTCTGTAAGTTCAGTGTAGATTGCAATTTTCATCATGTTCCTGGAGATATATCCAAAGAAACAGAATGCCAGAAATACTGCAAGTGCTCCCCCTTTGTATGTCTTGTTCTGAAAGAAACAGTCTTTGCAGATTATACTGTAAAACGAGAATATTTTGCGCACTACTAATTTTAGCGCCTTTGGCGCAAGAGCCCTTGAACGCTAAAATTTATTGTGCGCTAATGGATTTCTAGATATTATATTTTGTGTGTATTCAAAGCTTTCACATAAGTAAATGTTAATCGGAATGCGCGATTACGTAATGCCCAAAGGGCATCTACATTGTAGCTATTCCACCTAAAAATTAAAAGAAAGATTTCAACATTAATTTTTTGGTTTTTGAGGTGTAAAGTCTGAAAGATGAAAGGTATAAGCATCCTTTTCATTAAATTATACGGAATAAAGTCAATGCTGATGCCAAAATTTACCCAAACAATGACAACTTCTACTACCTAGGAGAGCTAATCAAGAAAGACAACTTCGAGATGAATCTCGAGCGTGATTGAAATAAAGGAGAGATCCAAATGACTAATTTTAATGTTTTCAATAATATTCAATTGAAAAAATAGGAAATACGGTATATGATAATTTGTAAAAAATATACTTAAATTTACTCTCTTTTAAAAACTTGTAAGGCTTCATTCTACAAAAATCACAACATAACAAATATGTCTCCGATCCCGATGAAGACACATTTTTAAAAAATATTGTGGGAATTTGTGTGACTCTCTAGAGAATCAGTTTATTCATGAAAAAATCATAAATTATGTTAAAAATCATTAGAAGAACTTAATCTTACTTAATCATAGATTTTAAATAAATATATGAAAACTTTCACATATGCTGTGCTATTCATTGAAAGTACATTTGCTTCAAAGTATCTTTATGAAATGATTTCTGTGTACATTAAGAGAAATAATATAATATAAAAACTTCCTGTTACTTACTTAATTAGTTACTTTCAATTGACATTGCTAAGATCCAGTGTATTCACTTTCGTATCAATGTTTACTTCGCATAACAAATTCGAACGAATTGTGCATTCCAATATGTTACTATTTTTTAGATAAAATGGCGTCAACGGGAATAGCTATACATTGACAAACCTTCGTTGGCCTTATATGGCTATTGTTATTAATACGCTCAGAGGATCTTATCACGAGCAACTGACCAATCGTTAAATAGCTACGTTTACGCCAAATACATGTTTACATTTTACTTCGAACACGTCGTTCAGGTCAATCTATGATCATGGTAATTGAGTGCATTTTTTTAAAAAATGTTCTTATGAACAAAATACAAAGATTAAAAAGTTAATTAGACCAAAATATGTTTAATAAATGTACTTTGTGTCATGTTCAGAATATCAGCGATTCAACAAGGGTAAGGAAAACGAGCAGCATCTCATGCATTTAAATTGGACAAAACAGTTTTTACGTAACTATACTAGTGATCACGTGTTTTGGCCAGAGAAAGGCTTGTTAGTCAAGGAAAAGCCTTGTCTCAAAGATTACATATGGTTAGTATGAAAGCGTTGGCCCTTACTGTTCAAAAGTTATGGCCAGGATTAAAGTTTGTAAAAAGAAGGTCAAACTCCAAGTTCAATGTCAAAGTTGTTGATATCCAATGAAAGTTCTTCTCACAAGGATTACATATTTGAAGTATGAAAGTCCTAGCCCTTACCGTTCAAAAGTTATGACCAAGGTTAAAGTTTTTCCGTAAGTACGGAAATCTCCAAGGTCAAGGTCAAAATTCTTGGTTTCAAATGAAAGGTCTTGCCAAAAATTAGTGTTATTTGAAAAATGAAATTCCTAGTATCTACCGTTTAAAAATTAGGGCCAAAGTAAAAATTTGCAATTTTTGTGTAAAAGTGGGTCTAACTCCTTGGTCAAGGTCAAAAGGTCAAAGTTTTTGGCATCAAATGAGAGGTCTTGTCAAAAGAATTAAATATGTGAAATATGAAAGCCCTAGTACTAACCCTTCAAAAATTATGGTCAAGGTTTTATTTTTAAAGTTGGTCAAACTCCAAGATCAAGGTTAAAGGGTCAAGGTTCTTGGTATCCAATGAAACGTCTTCTCACAAGGATTACTTATGTGAAGTAAGAAAGCCCTAGCACTTTATGTTTAAAAGATATAGCCAAGGTTAAAGCTTAATTTATAAGTACAGTAATCTCTAATATCTAGGTCAAAAGGTCAAGGTTGTTGATATCCAATGAAAAGTTTTCTCACAAAAATACACGTCAAGTAAAAATGCCCTGATATCTACTGTTCAAAAGCTAAGGCCAAAGTAAAAGTTCATAATTTTGTGTTAAAGTGGGTCAAACTCCAAGGTCAATGTCAAAAGGTCGCATCTGGTGGTACCCAAAGAAAGGTCTTGTCACAAGGAATACACATGTAAAATATGAATGTCATAGCTCCACTAAATCAACAGTTATGGGCAAGGTTAAAGTTTTAGCGGACAAACAGAGAGACAGAGAGAAACAGACAGAGAAACAGCTTGACAGACAGAGAGACGGACACAAAACTTATATACCCCGAAACCTCGTTTACGTGGGCATAAAAAACGTTAGGAATGTGTTATTTTTATTTTTATGAATTTACCATCCTGCCTTTTATATTGTACTTCTTCTTTGTTTTACATTGTATATGATGTTATTTACATTAAAGCGCTTAAGGATATTTGTATTATTAGATAAGACGCTATGTAAAAGTTAATTAATAATAATAAAATAAAAATCTACAATACCTTAAATGCTTCCATATTTTGATATCTATCATTTGAATTACAACACAAGCACCTGACCTGGTCAGACTATTTTGAGTATGAAAAACAAACATTTAAATAAAAAGAGGCCTTTGGGTTCACCTGAGCACGGTGACAAGAAAAAGAGCAGAAATCAGTTCAGTATTTAAAAGTTTAAATCCATTAGTGGTCCCAATCTATCCTTAAAGAGGAAGGGGGAGGGAGTAGATTTGAACAAACTTGAATCTACACTAAATAAGGATGCTTGCACACTGTAAGTCGTTTTAATTCCAAGGTGTTGAAATTTCACGATATCTAAAAAAGTACCAAATGCAATCGTTTTAATTTTACGCTGAAAGAAATTTACTAAAAATTTTATATAAGCATTTAAACTTAAAAAAATTAATAATAACATTCACTCTTGGTTTATTTTCGCGGAAAACGATAAATCGCGAACTTAGTAAAATTAAAACCGCCTTGATTATTTGCCAATCTTCAGTACTTCATTGACTAATCGTAGCTTTTTTACACTTCAAGTTTGAACTGAAATGAATTAACCCTACCAACGAGGGGTGATCAAAAAGTTCGCAAACTAATTGAATAACTTCCATACAAGAAACAATATTTGGTTTTAATGTTGATTATATTTTAAATTAATCCTCCCCGATTTTAATGCACATCAACCACCGTTCTGCGCATGTTTTATATTTCTTTCCATGTGAATTAATTTTTATGACAAGAACAGTTAATTTGTCGGAAATGGTCATATCTCGGCAACAGAATGGGTGGATAATAACATCCTTTCCAAAAATAACAATTTAATTAAAAACTATAACCCTGTTAAATTAACATAAAAATACTACAATTGTGCGTTTAAAATTAATTTGTCACTTTTTCCCCTCGCAATGTTTGTTTGAGTTATTTAAGGAATGAAGCTAATTTCAACTTATGTTATCCGATATAACATAACTTGGGGCAGTTTACGCTTTATAAACCGCGAAGCGGTTTATAAGAAAGCGTAAACTGCCCCAAGTTTTGTTATATCGGATAACATAAGTTGAAATTAGCTTCATTCCTTATAATTTAATTTCAGTGTAGACGATGAGACAATATTTCCTCCGGAAAAGGGCTTCAAATTGAGCAATATTTTAAAAGTAACGTCAAGCGGAGTAATACGTTTTTGACGTAACTCATTGTGACGTAGGCAAGTTATTTTATACAAAATGTTATATGTTCCTATGAATGATTCAGCCAATGAAATTGCTTGATACAAGTAAAATTAAATTATTTAAATTTGCAGCGTCATCTGACGTCACAAGCGGTTCTTACGTCTACTAACCACGTCAGTTATGAAGGGCGCTAAATTCACATTACAGATTAACGAAATAAGCAGTTACGAAGAAGGAAAATTAGAGAATGTAAATATAAGTATTGAATTCATATTTTTGGCTGTCTTTGGTCCTGTAACACACCTGGCCGTGCCGACAAATTTATCATACCGCGCTAAAGCGCGGTATTCAATTTGTCGGCACGGCCAGGTGTGTTATAGGACCGAAGACAGCCATAAATATGAATTCAATGCTTAAATGCATATCTTTTCAAACTTGTTTTCACTGGGCAAGATGACAAGTATCATTTTTAACCATCAGCCTTCCTTCACTAAAACGATTAATCTAATCATTAATTGAATTTATAGGAAATCATTTATCTCAATAAACTGTATATGATACTGTAGAGGGATTTCTAAGATATTACAATAAATTGTACAGTCGTTTGTTGAACGAGTTCGACTGAGACAACCATTTTTCGTCACAGGTGACCTAAATAGTGACGTCATTTTCACATTGTGACGTCACAAACAAGGAGAGAAACTTTATTCAGCGTATGCTATTTATAGATCTTGTGTATGGCTATGTGTGTACTGAATTTCATTCTAATCTGAATTGTGGTTTTGTAGATATAGAGATAGTTTACGAACTTTTTGATCACCCCTCGTAGAATTGTTTCTATATTAATATTACCAATCGTAGCATTGATGTGTTTGTCAAGATTTTCAAAGGTTATTGTATTTATATATATATATATATATTCCTATCTAAAACCTCATCCCCGTAGGTCATGATTAGAACAAACGTAAATCTACAGTACCTGAGGATGCTTCCATACAAATATAATCCATCATGTCCTTTCTGTTCCCGAGAAGAAGCCTTTTAAAGATTTTTTCCTATATATTCGTTTATAAAACTTGAATTGTCCATTTTGGACCCACACAACCCTCCTGGGCCATGATTTGAACATATTTGAATCTAGATGCGGCTTCTTCCATACCAATATAACCAGTCATGACTTTGCTGTTCGGAAGATGTTCAAAGATTTGTCCTATATGTTCCTAAAATGTAAAACTTCGTGTTCTGCCGCCCTACCCTCGGGGGGTCATGATTTGAATTTAAACTACCTGACGATGTTTCCCTATTAGTTTCATCTTTCCTGGCACAGAGGTTCTTAAGCAGAAGATTTTCAAAACATGCCATTAAATTTTCACTTTTTCTGAAATCCCCTATTGGATTGGGAGAGGCCGTGGCGCTGCGTTTTATTTTTAATTTGAACCCCCTTGAATTACCCAAGGATGCTTCGTGGCAAGTTTGCTTGAAATTGCTCCTGTGGTTCTAGAGAAGAAGTCGAACATGTGAAAAATTGACAGACTAACAGACGGACAGCTAGACAGTCGGACGCCGGACAAATCGCAGGTTACAAGTTATTGCCAAATTATGCTGATTTGTAAATAACATTTTAAGTAATTCAATCCATTTAAGGGTAAACACTTCCTCCCTAAACCTCAGTTGAACTTTTGACCATCAGAACCCAGACGTCTGCATTTCGAGTGACCTTCCCCTCTTCTCATTTATCGCTTGAATTCTCTATCAATCTAAATTACATTCTTTTTGGGCTTTTCTGGGTGATTTAATAGGATAACGGCAATAATCAGCACGTTAGTTATTTTATGTAGCGCTTTGTATACATTCATATGATATCTAACTTCACAATTCAATATATATATAGTGTATTTTATTTATTATCATTTTTTTTTTTTACAATTCTTTAAATACACATGTTTTTGAGAGTTAAGCTCTCTCAGTGTATAACCTTTTCCATTATTTATGTCAAAGTTTAACAGATAAACTCTTTCTCGTCTCATTTAAACTTTTATTGTATGGACTTGAATATTTTAGTACATTAGGATGTAGAAAAGCGATAAAACAAGGAAACCAGGCATTTACACTAAAATATAAATCGCTAAAAATTCTTACCGTTTAAATTGCCTGGAGTGTAAATGTCAAGATTATCTGAAGCTGATCGAGTTATCTAAATATGGGTATGGCTCTAATGAGCCCATGCAACAAAAGAATCGAAGTCTGAATCCTTACTATCATACTGCCATTACACACATGAATGAATATGAACGAAGGTGGAAGTAATATGCTTTGTAAGAAATCCTCTTGCTCTTATCAATAGTACAAACAACCCCTAAAGAATATTAAGAAGACTCAAGGTCAAAGGCACCGTACCTTATCTACCGATAATTAATTTAAGATTATAGCGTCATCAGATGCATGTTCATAGAGAAAAAAAAATCAGCAATCATTACCAGGGATTTATGAAAGAATCAATTGATGGAAATTAATGGATAATTCAAAGAAAAATATTTAAAAATTACTAAACATATCCTGTAGGTTACTTTTATTAAAACTTGCTTTAGAATAAGTGTACAACACCATACGTAGACATTGAAATATAGCACACAGTTATCTAAAGTATTTGAACTCTTCTACTCCATAGAAAAAAGACAAAACAGTTTAAGCTTCGTTGCGTATGTCCTTTTAAGGTTATCACTGTTTTCATTTTACTTGTGATGCGTTCATTGATCCAAATATCAATTTAAATATTTTATATTTTGAGCGCAAAATCTTTGAAATCCGACAGGACTTATAAATGCTGAAAGCCTTCTAAACAAATCATACATGTATAAATTTGGTACCTACGAAATGTAAAGAAAAAAAAACATTAATACATGTTGAGATTTTACAATGTTTTCCCGAAAGATCCCTGCATACAACCGCTCCAGTTTATTTGTGACATATCCATTAAACCAGAAAAAGAACCCATTTGGCAGGATTTGGAGGCATTGCAATTTGTGCCGAAAAGGCTTGCCTGTCTTTCTGCCTCTAAAGTGATTGTAGTACGTGATCGTGTAGTAGTCGCCCTTGCTAGATACAAGAACATTGAAATTCCTATAATCGGTGTCCTAACGCTGTCAACTTATTTAGGTATCGCTGAATACAGATTAGTGCTGGAACATGTAGAAAAACTGTTTGACGCTTATAGTTCAAATAGAATTATCGGTGACATCAATGCTCATCTATAAGATAAATAAGAAGCAAAAGTCGCGTCAAATCCAACGAACAGATCATCGAGGATTTTATTCATGAACGTAGACTGGAGTCTGTCACAAGCCCAAGTAAATCAACTGGTCTGTTGCTCTCAATGTAAAGTAAACCTCTTTGAAAGACAACCTGTTTGTTGCACTAGATTAACATGATTAACTCGACTTTGTTAGGTCCACAGGAATAATCGAAGACCATTATCTCAATTACTCCGACTTTCTTCCGATTTTTGTAAACATCTCTTTCGAATGTAGATTGTCCGTCAGAATGAAAACTTACGGTGAAAATGTTGGTATCAGCTGGAGCAAAGTATCAGCCACTAAAAGAACAATGAAATTGCTTGAGACGGATGTGTGACTAAATTAACTGATGAAAAAATTGCAAAAGCACCAAACAATTGTGACAAGTTTTTTTTTTGCTCCTTATGCTTAGCTCTAGGATTCACCTGAAATATTCCATCTTCAAACACAACTTGATTTTGTTGTGTTGAAGTCGGATCACGAAAAAGAAGGGCACAAAAATTAAAAAAAATATTGTTGTTAGTTTTTTCATTTACTTTTGGGGAAAATACACTTCTAGGGGTGATGCTGATAAAAGGATTTGGTTAATTATCTAAAAGGTGAAATTGAGCTGCATCTTGATTATATTGAGCTGCAAAAGCAGGTATAGAACTAAAGAAGCGACAGTGGATACCGTCTGACTCTGAGTCACAATCGCTGCCTGCCTGCCTGGCGACATCATGTTCAGTACGTGGTGGTAGATGAGTTGCTTTAGCTACAATTTGTTTTTAGGCCTGGATGCAGAATTTGTTGTGATTTTTCTAGAATAAGGGCGTCTATCCTTCGAGGCTCTTAATGCAAGTAACATACTTATGTGTATTTGACAATAGATTAATTCTTAAAGCGTTTTTGCTTCTGTGTCATTCAAATTACGGAATAATGAGGAATATTTTAGAAGACATGCGCATACAACAAATATTAGAAATTTTTTAGCACGGAACCCGAGGAATTATGAACGGAATGACACTTAGAAGTATTGATCTTTGTACATGTATATGAAATATATTTGCTCCATGAAATAACCAGGTTTATCCATATTGGATAAAAACCATTAATGAAACTAGAGTGCCTTCTTAAAGCGTTTGACGTGATTAGTAATCTTTCTCATTTCTGTTTCTGACTAAGACAGTGAGAAGTGGATTGGGGGGTCGTATAGATGCTTAGATACCTAGTCAAAATTACTTTTAAATTATAGATTTACTAATATTAACTGGTAAACCTACCCAATACCTAGAAAAACTACTTTTAAGGTAGTGACTGTACGGACAGTAAGTTTACTTGTTTTCATATATAGTGACTTTAACTAGTTATTTTTTGTTTTCAAAGTAAGATAATGCCTGTACATACATGTTGTTAGTTAAAGAGATGACCGAAAGTATTACACGTGATGACTGTTTAGCAGTCGCCATTGAAGAGTACGTTGATAGGATTACAAAATTACTAATAAACGCTGTTGAACTTTCCCAACCAGTACCGTCCTCACCTCGTATGGGAATATTGAAATTCCACCTTGGGGCCAAGATTCACGGTCTAGGACTCGGCAAAGCCTCGTCCTAGACTGTGAATCTTGTCCCCTCGGTGGAATTTCACTATCCCACACTCGCAGTAATGAATGATTCATTTAATCCCATAAAAAGGAATGGACCACCTTTATATTACTGGTGTCTACCGGCATCACAGTAATGCTGAAGGCCATAGAAACTTACAGTTTAAAGATAAAAACTCTAAATCAAGAATCAATGTAATAAATTAACTCTTGTACATATGTAATTAACTTAAATGTTTCTTAATATGATAGAACCAATCTCTATATTAAAGAGAGAAATAAAGAATGTCTGTCTGTCTCTGCATAATTGTTAATTTTGTTAATCTTTAATGTGAATTTAGCGGCATTCAGAACCGGTGCGCTTAATTTACGTAAGAGGCGTTTGTGACGTGGAAAGTTTAGGAACTGAACGAACATTGCGAGGGAAAAAATGGCACATTTCAACGGTACTGTTGTTGTATTTTTACGAAAATTTACAGGGAAATTGTTTTTATACAAATAGAGTAAATTATACAATTTTCATGGAGTATTGAGATTATATATTGTTCCTACTATGTAGTAGGTTTCCTGTGTTTTAATATGTCTTACAACGATCATTTTAATGTATACATGTATTCAATTTTAAGTTTGTTATTTTGAAATATACTAAACTTAAATAATATGTCAGTGTGACATGAAATCCTTACAGACCCTGACGTCGGGTTACGACATCTCCGTATTTATACACATGAATCATACTACATGACCCTTGGTTCACCTGTTGACATTTTACAGTCGATATCTCCTTGTATATAACACAAGCGTGAACCTCTTTTCTCTGTATTTAATGCAAGACTGATCTCTTTAATTTGTATCTATGTTAAAACAACATTACGTAAAATCTGGTCTCTATCTCTGTATTATTTATTTAACTCAAATATAAACCTTGTTTGTCTGTTGATTTACAATGTTCTCAAGAAATGGTCTCAAAGGTCAAATTGTTTTTCTTTTCATAATTTAATACCTTATCATGTTTTACCTATGTCGTTACTCCTTTCAAAAATATTAACAGCAGTAAAGAAGAAACTTACATGTACTCTGCTATGTACATTCTAGAAAATTGAAAGTCGCCCAATTTTTCTAGTGAGAATCACTATTTTTAGTCTCTTTTTGTATTTAAATCAAACAAGATAAACGTATTGGTAATATAAGTGCATGTTTTCCGTGGTTAATTTCTGGCCCACTTTTTTCTAGAATCTATAAGCTTAAGTCAAAATTTCCTGATCACAAATCATCTTTGGCTGATAGAGAATCAAGTTTGTTCAAATAAAATAGGTGTAGTTTTTTCAAATTACCTTTCCACTTTCGAGAACAGGGAAGGTACATACTCTGTATGCTAACGTAGTTCAAGGGGTCATAATTCCTCGAACACACAATTTCTGCGGGTAGAATATTACACGTTTTTCCTAGATTGTCAACAAATGCCTAAAATATCAGCAAAGCAATCCCCCAACATTATACTTATCTGTAGTCAGAATGCTACATATATATACAAAGCTCTTGAGGTGTTTCAGATTGAAGATTCTTTTATTGTTTCCCTTGAAAGTAATAAGGTGGGACAAAATAGCAATTAAAAATTTTATATAAAGAAAATTGTTTTTGATTTTAGAAAGAATGCTTTTAATTAAAAGTAGCCAATTTTCTAGAGTTTTTTCCTTGAGATAGTCGTAGGAGAATGGTCTTTAAATGCACAGATTGATTTTAGACGCTCAAATATTGAACATGTCTGTCATAAAATGAAGACCCTGTTCATTTTGTTTTGACAAAACTTAATCCGTTGGTCTTCATTCTCTCATTCTATGTGGGTTAATGTTTTTTGTTACACCAAATGGCTTAATTACGCGAAACCAAAATAGTACAGAGCTAGAGGTACTGTGAGCACTGTGCTAACTAAATGATACCCCCACCTCCCATATGATTATAATGGTAAAGTTCATGTTTTGCTCTGGGAGACCTCAAATAAATGTCAGATTAAAGAGTGAAATGGGAGGTCACAATAGCATTACGTAATAAAGAATCTGTGAAAGTGTCATCAATTTATTCAGTGGTGTAGGAGGAGTTGCAGATAAGAGATGGGTCCCCCTCAATATTATAGAAAGAATGACAGTGTCCACTTCTTGCAATAGGAAACCAAAATATGCGTCCAATAAAAAAAGTAAAACAGTAGGTGCACAATGACAATATGTAAAAAATATTGTGTGACAGTTTCTTCACGTTTTAATCAGTGGTATGAGAGGAGTTGCGGATAAGAGATGGGTACTCCAAGGCGTAACTAAACGACAGACAGACGGACGTGCAGACAGACAGAATGACGAACATCCCGATCATTATGTATCCCCTTTTTTCAAACGGGGGTATAAATATACATGTAGCATTTAAAAACAATAGGCCGAGGGGCCACATCGATCACAAGAATACTGGCCACATCTATCACGTGAGTACTACTGCTAGAAACAGACAGAAATCAGACCCGTTTTGAAAAGTTGAAATTGAAAAGTGGTCCAGATAGTTGTTTTTCAATTTATACCTTGCTATACCCCATGAAGAAAATGGGAACACACTTGAAGTTACACCACTTGAGGATGTATCTGAATAAATTGAACAGACTACGACTTTGCTTTTCTTGAGATTTTTTAATTATTTTTAAAGCTCTTCAATTCCAAACATTAATCCTCTGTTGTAGCTGTATCTTACCGGCTGATGATTGCAAAGTGCTTTTGTAAACTCAATTCTACAATACCAATAAATGATGCCTCAGTATAAATAAAACAAATCATGAATTTTCTGTTCTCTAAAATAATTTTCCTTTACATTCCTTTGCTATCCCATTTTGAACACATCCTAACCCCATGGATCACGATTTGAACAAAATTGATTTTGCTTTCACTTGAAATGCTTCCATATATACCCGGTATATGACCAATCAAAGTTTTGACGTTCTTAATTAGGAAATTCTTCAAGATTTTCAAATGCTTTTATAAAAAAAAAATATTGTTCATTTTAGCCAATCCTAACCCCCCCTGGTTCTTGGCTACCTGAAGATGCTTCCATAATAATACAACTTATCATGGCTTTGCTGTTCTTAAGAAGTATTCATGTATAAATCTTTGATTTACGGATAAGACGCAATGTTACCAAGGGAATCATGATTTAAAAAAAAAACTTTGAAATTGTCCACTATCTGAGCGAGAGCCATGGCGAGTTTGGATGAAAGTTGTTACGGAAAAGAAGATTAGAGTAAATTGCAACAGACAAAATTTTACCATGAAAGGAAACTTGACTCTTTAGCTCATATGAGTTAAAAGAGATTAAAAGAGATTTTAATTGATACATGTATGTGCTTTAAACTACAAAGCAAAATGATTTAACATGTAATTATAACCTTCTGTATCATTAATTAATTTAAAATTTGAGTTGTTTATTTTCAAAGTACTTCAGTATATCGTTAATTGACTTTTTGGGATGTTACTCACCTTTACCCAAGACGGGAGTTGATGTGTAAGTCTGCGTAACTTGTCTCCTAGCATCGCAATGTCAATCTTTTTCTCTCTGCTTATCTTACCTATTGAGTTAATAAAGCTTTCATATGTTCCCTCCAATAAAATTCGTCTATAGATAAAAACAATTTTCTACCAGCATATTTTGCTAAATACGAGAAAAATGAGTAATAATGAATTTCACGGCTTTGTTACATCCAATAAAAATGTATCATCACACGACCTGTGACCTACGTCTCGGGTGTCCCTCGGTGTTCTTTATACAACATAACAGAGTGAATTCCTGTATCCCATATAACCAGTGTTCTGTATACAGTATACAGTGTGAAACCAGGATCGTTATAACCAGAATGTCTGGAGGGATAATATAAGTACGATGTTTCCTTACATAAGGAATCTGTGAATTCCTGAGTCAGAAGGGGTCATATTTCCATTGTTGAAAGAATCATTAGACTTTCTTTTGCTTTATGATTCATGCATTGGCAAAAATCATTCATGAAAATGAAAAAAAGGAGATTTAGCCATACATTTTGATTTTCTCTCGGGGAAACCCTCCTCTAGAGAACAAATTCAGGGATATATTTAAAAATTTTAAATTATTTAGTTAGCATCATCTTTTCTATCTATTGAAGAAACCACAAATAATAGATTTTATTTTTAACAAAATTAATAATGTTTTTGTAAGCAATGGTTTGTCTAGGTGGCGCAACCTCGAAAATGACGTTTTTTCGCCCTCGGTATTACTGAGGAAAACTCCTTTGTAATGAACATCTGACATCAAAAAATCCCATTAATTCAGGTTTGTGATGGGACGGTTCAAGTCCGTAAAATTTGCAATTTTTACATCATTCGGTAAGTTCTATTAGATTTTATTGTACATTTTGTATGGAGTGTCCAAACAATTAAGGGCTTTAAAATGACGTCAAAAGGGGGTAGATGGTTCTTTTTCCAACATTCTATAAAGTTTTGCGCCTGAAAAAAATGTTATACACCTTTAAAATGTTAAATCTGGCTACAGGGAAATAAAATGCATCCACAGGACTTATTTTTAATGCCAAAATAGATTCCGAGAGAAAAGGATTGAACAGTTTATGTCGATTTGTATTCAAGGTATGAAAATTCAATCACGTCAAAAAATGACGTTGGTTATTTGTGGTAGATATTGAACTCAAAAAGCAGACTGTGCTGGCATAATCCAGCAAGGATCTCTCCCAATGTATAAATCCATATGCAATATTATATGCATTGAAAGCAGCCTTTCATGACAGTGTAGATGCATACAAACAAGACGGGTTTAAGGGGGATGTACAAGCCCTATTGGATCTAGTCTGGTGTAAAATAAGAAATACCAAGAATGCGCTTAATACTCTACTAAACTAGCCCAAAGTTACTCAAAGTGCTAATGCACTAATTACCTACTGTTAGAGACCAAAATCAGTTAATAATTAAGTTTATTTTGTTTTAATTAGGAGGAAATTAATCATGTTAGAACTGCGCAGCTACAGCATTCACGAGATGAAAAATGCATTGAATACAGTGTTAGTTTGATTCATTGATAATATGGCTACAACCATTTGTTTCGCTTTTTTCTTGTCATTATCCATAATTCTTGAAAATTTGATTTTTCATATGGGTGTCTTCCTGAGGCCATGTGTTTATTTCGTCCGCCATTCCTCTGTCACACAGAGTTCGAATAGCATTTGTTTTAGAATAAATGCGACCATAATAACATCAAGACAAGAAATTACTAAGTAATAATCATTAGGTTATATTACTTACTACTTTTATTTGTTGAATTGCATCGTCTGATTACTGAAAAAAGCTATTTTAACCCCACTTCAGCAAATCGGGAAAAACTGTTCTGTTAACAGCTCGAGTTTCCTCGATAATATCATTCCACTGAGCACGTGGTTGGCATGTGCATATATCTGCTGTGGATAGATGCGTTTATTACCATGATTATATTTAATTTTTCATGCAACAAGTCTTGATGATTTGTTGGTTTCTTTAAAACTCAAGAAAAAAGATAAAACATGTCCTAAACATATGTGATTACGGCGGGTCTTTTTTCTGTGGCGATAGAAGTTATTTTCAAATGGGGCACTGCAAGGAGGATGCTTAGCATTTAATTTGAAAATGTTAAACAATATGCGGTGCATGAAAAACAAATTGTAATTACATGTCTTACATTCGAAAAGTTGGTACATGTGTCTATTTTGTTTAGCAGTTAGATAGAAAAAATAGGCAGTTATAGGATTTCCTTCAGGCACCTCACATAAATAGCTAGATTGTTTGCAATGAACCACACATTGTATGGAGTAATGTTTGGACATAAAAACGCATCATGTCTCATTATGTTGATAACATTGTAAGCTCTCGCTCAGTGAACATACGAAGCTTGATAAAATATATTTAACTGTTTCTTTGAAATTTAGAAGCAAGCACAATGTCTGCAAAGAAAAGTCCATTGCATATGCTATGTCTATCACGCAAAAAAATGAGAGGCTATACCCCCCCCCCCCCCAAAAAAAAAAAATTCCATGTTTGTTTTTCAAAATAGTGCCAAAGATTCAAAAATTTTGCATTTCTAAGTATATGATTGAACATATACTAGCCTTATAAGACAATTTGCTATAAAAATATTTGGTTGCCCTCTCTCCCGATCTACTGCCTAGAAATGGCCCGACTCAATTTTTTTTTACATCCCATTACATGTTTTTTATTCTTCCGTCAACGAATATGTTTAAAATTTTAGGAATTTTTTTCTCACCTATAAATACGAACCCAATAATTTTTCCCTGAGTTGGGAGGACCACCAAACGTCATTTTAAAGATGGTATAAAATATTTATTAATGTTGATTTTTTTTCTTTACTCTGTAAAATTGTAATTTTGACAAAAAGGGCAAATAGAAAAAGTTTTTTTTTTCATTAAATCTCCTACCCCACTCTGAATGATTTCATTCCTTTTAAAATGTTGCTCCGCTAAAATCAAAATTGTAAATGTTTATTTGACAGAGTATTCGAGGGTAGATCAAAAAGTAAACGATATATCTTAGGTATTTGATAGTTACTGTAAAGGTATTACATTTGGCTGTGTATTCTTTTTAGCGCCTTTCGCGGAAAGCAGCCTCCGCTAAATCAAGTACATCGCTAAATGCTTTGTGTATAAAGGTTTATGTAACGCACATTCAAAAAGTGCTAAATTAAATCTACGCCAACTTGTTGATAATTCAATTTTCCTCCAAATATCGTGCACGCCAAATATAATTCATTTACAGTATATTATTGTTGAAATATTCAAGTATTTTTCAAAGTGTAAATTGGAGGTCTTTGATTTTCAAAGTGTAAATTGGAGGTCTTTGATAGCATATTGCTTAATTAAAAACACATACCGGTATCCCTTTTCAAACTTGCTAATTTATCACTGGGCAATATAACAAGTATCATATTTAACCATCTGCCTTCCTTCACTAAAACGATCTATCCAATCATTGATTGAATTTGTAGGAAGCCATTTGTCTTAATAAACTATGAACAAATTCTTATATGCTACTTCAAAGGCATTTTAAGATATACCATAAATATTTTAGTCGTTTGTTAAACGAGTTCTTCTGAGGCAACCATTTTTCGTCACAAGTACCTGCATAATGACGTCATTATGAGCAAAACTTTATTCAGCATATGCTATTTTATAGAACTTGTGTTTAGCTATGTGTGCACCAAATTTGTTTCTAATCTGAATTGTGGTTTTGTAGATATAGAGATAGTTCGCGAACTTTGTGATCACCCCTCGTACTAGTAGGTACTAAATCAAGGTCATTCATATCGATTTTATGTGTTTAATTTCTTTGTGTTTCATTGGTGATAATTAAAATTTTGATATATATTATAAGTTATCTGTGGCAAACTTCTTAACTTTGATGGTGCTAATTTTTCCTTACCTGGAATCAAAGAGTTTAAGATTTTTTTTCTTTGATATCAATAAGTACATTATTTAACAACTGTTCGATAATAATACTAAATAAATCATTTCGCCATACAATAACACATTTCCTCTTTTAAAAGAGTTCATACTATTTGAAATATTTTGCAATTGTAATTCTCTTCTACATTTTAAGATTGTTATGTCCCTCCATATTAAGAAGAGGTCTGGAAAACAAAATTCTGTGCTAAAAATAGACCACGTGCTGCTACCCATGAACTACTTTCATGGTTCTTTACACTCTTTTTGAAGACAACGATACCTTGTTTTGAACTTGAAATTATCATTTAAAAGTGCAAAATTTAGACATTTTCTCAACAAATGGTTGTAGAGAGAACATTGATGCACAGTTTGCATATTTTTTTGGATTTTTTAAGGCTCTGCTGAATTCTGTAGCTGCGCAGTTCTAAGGAGCATAATACTGAATAATTTAGATGTTTTTAATAATGCAAGATTTTAAATATATAGACTGTACAGGCGGAGAGAAGAGTACGGAAGCGGAAGCGTATTAGTGCCACTTGCACACTTTACTTTTTTTTAATTTCGACACTTTAATCTGTAAATTTTACACTTTAATCTGTAAATATTACACTTTAAAGTGTAAATTTCACACTTTAATTTGTAAATTTTACACATTAATCTGTAAATTTTACAGATTAATCTGTAAAATTTACACGTTAAAGTGTAAATTTTACACATTAATCTGTAAAATTTACACTTTAAAGTGTAAATTTTACACTTTACAGTGTAAATTTTACACTTTAAAGTGTAAATTTTACACTTAATCTGTAAAATTTACACTTTAATCTGTAAATTTTACACATTAATCTGTAAAATTTACACTTTATTCTGTAAATTTTACAGATTAATCTGTAAATTTTACACTTTAAAGTGTAAATTTTTTACAGAGGATGTGTGAAGATGCTAAATTGACTATGTGAATAAACAAATAAAGTGTAAATTTTACAGATTAAAGTGTAACATTTACAGATTAAAGTGTAAAATTTACAGATTAAAGTGTAAATTTTACAGATTAATGTGTAAAATTTACACTTTAAAGCGTAAAATTTACAGATTAAAGTGTAAATTTTACAGATTAATCTGTAAAATTTACACTTTAATCTGTAAATTAATCTATAAAATTTACAGATTAAAGTGTAAAATTTACACATTAAAGTGTAAAATTTACACATTAAAGTGTAAAATTTACACATTAAAGTGTAAATTTTACAAATTAAAGTGAAAAATTTACAGATTAAAGTGTAAAATCTACAGATTAAAGTGTAAAATTTACAGATTAAAGTGTAGAATTTACACATTAAAGTGTAAATTTTATAAATTAAAGTGAAAAATTTACAGATTAAAGTGTAAAATTTACAGATTAAAGTGTAAAATTTACAGATTAAAGTGTAAAATTTACAGATTAAAGTGTAAATTTTACAGATTAAAGTATAAAATTTACACTTTAAAGTGTAAATTTTACAGATTAAAGTGTAAAATTTGATATAAGTGTGTGTTGATAAAAATGTGATATCTTTTATCTCAAGCTCACCAGGATATATCATATCGACGTAGGAATGGAAATTATCATTATTAAAGCTGACATGAACTCTTAAAAAGCCATCATTTTTCATCTTTGTACGACTTACTATATTCCTGTACGCCTTTGTCCGCCATATTTCTTCGATTCCGCCATATCTAATTGAAAATTTTTGGTCACCTGTACCTGCTATATATGGCCTTGTACGATTGCTTCTCTTGAGTGATTTTCTAGCCTGACTGTCGACATGTACACATCTCCGATAACAAAGATTTTAGAAGTCCATAAACTGACCAAATACATGTTTGAAAAGTAAAAATTCAACGAAAAATAGAACTATACCGAGAATTAAATTATTTTTGAATGCATTTGCTGCAATATAGAAAATAAACTAACACGGAATACATACATGTACATCAAACACCCATGCAGGTCGAGAAAACGCGTCAAACGCAGTGATAAAAACATTTACCTGACTACTGCTATCGTTACAGGGATGTGCACATGTCGAAAGAATTATCCTATTTTACTTTTATTGAAAAATGCATCTCAGAAGTCATGTAATCCATTGCTAACTCAACAGTAAAAGATGCTTGGACACACGTGGCCCATGACGATCATTTTATTTGGTCAGGGAAAATATCAAAGGTTGAAAGCTCAGTGGGGTTGATTGAAAAAAAAAATGCAAGTAATTTTTTTCAAAAATAAACATTACTCTTGTCTGTACATGTTGTAAATAAAATTTACGATTAAGTACATGGTTTAACTTCATCAAATTCATTTTTTAAAAAAAAAAAAGCAGGCATTATTACGAATCATTCACCTTTTGAAGATATTTTCCCGTGATATGAGGGGGGGGGGGGTGTAATAAAACATGCATAACCCTCTCATAAAAATAATGTAAGAAAAACGTCTGAAACAGATTGGATTTCTTTATGATCAATTATTATCAAATAAATATTGTGTATATTGGCTTTATTAGACCTAATATAATTTGATTTAAAGTTATTTATAATTTTATGCACTATGAAAGAAAAAGTGAGCACGTTCACATACCCCACGCTCCCCCAAAAGTCGAAGTAGTGCTGAAATTCCCAGAAAAAAATAAAGGAATCGTAATTTCCTTGTAATATGCACATCTATACACATTGCGTCCTAAATATCTGCAAAGTTTGACGAAATTGTGTGCAGCGGTTCATGAGGAGTTGCGCTGACAAACTGCTCACCTCTATATTCAAGATATGGCCAAAATCTAAATGTAAAAGTGCGGAAATTCCCGAAAAATAAAGAATTCGGAATTTCCTGGTGATGTGCAAATCTACACACACATTGTCTCCTATGAATATCTGCAAAGTTCGACAAAACTCTGTACAGTGGTTTATGAGAATTGAAGTTGCGCTGACCAAAAAAAAAAAAAAAAAAAAAGACTGACTGACGGGTCAAAAACATTATACCTCACGCGTGGGGTATAATAAACAAGTTTGATTCTTTGGTACAATGATAATGAAAATAGAATTTAATGTGAATTAAATTTCTAAACATAAATAAGTAATGATTATTAGAAAAAGCATATAGGAAGAGAGAGTAAACGCCTCGTGAGAATTCCACATTCTACCTAAAACTAGCTTTTTAAAAATTCTCTTGTCTGTTGTCCAAGTTCGACACATACGTTTGAGAAGGTATTCGAGAAAGTTCCCAATGTTCCCATTCCTGTGATTTATATTTCACGTTTATTATATCCCCCGCCTGAAAAGTGGGAGGTAATCGTTATGTCCGTTCGTCTGTCTGTTACGCTTTGGGGTACCCATCTCTTATCCGCAAATCTTCTTACACCACTTAGAGAAATTTAATGAAACTTCCAAAGAATCTTAAGTTTATTACAGATTACCATTATGCACCTCCCATTTTACTTTTTGATCTGACACGTATGGGTTTAGCGAAATATGGACTTTGCCATTATAACCATATGGGAGGCAGGGGGTATCATTTAGTGAGTTCATTGCTCATATTAATACATGTACGTCTAGTTTCTCTTTCAATTTGGGTTAATTTCCTGTCCAAAGTAAAATTATTATTCATATGAAGTTTCGACATCCCGCCTGAAAAAAATCCTTGATCTGTCCTAAGGCATAATAAATGGTACAGCACAAAGTGCGTAGGATTTTATACCTATCATTGCCCCAACGGGTGGTTACAGACAGAAAGAGAGAGAGAGAGTTCAATATACAAAAGAATAAATAATAATTATCCGTATTCAACCAGTGTCAAGTATCCCTACCCTAGCTTTTAAAATTATCTCCCAAATTCACCTTCAGAAATTATTTATATATATAAAAAATACCTAGACTATCAGGCAGGGATACTGAAATCTCGAAATACCTCCTGTTACAACATAATTATGAAACAGTTACATTCCTCAAAATGCACATACTTTGTGGTCGGAGTGACACATTTTAAAAAAATCTCAAAACTGAATTCGGCAGAAATGTCTGTCTTCCAAGAATATTTAAATAACGGTCATGTCAATTATTTTTGTATGCCCCCCCCCCCCCGTCCAAAAAATCAAATGCCTAAATGTCAATCTGAACAGGGGATGACCTTTTTCCGTGTGTGTATGTGTTAAAGAATGTATAGATGTACACATAAAAATTTGTATTCTGGTTAATTGCTTTTAAGATTTGAAGTAAATTATAGCCGTACATCAAATTACTTTGTTTAGATTTGAGATTAGTACTAAAATAATCAGTTATAATTGACAAATGAATTTTGCGACGCAAACCAACTGCTGACTATATACATGACTTTGTCTAGAATGTATATTAGAACTACATGTAGATAAACAATTCACAATTATAGCTTATGAACATCAGTTATAATATCCCCCCCCCTTTCAGCCGCGCAAATACCAAATAACTTCTCTTTCCACTTTTGATATTTTCCCTGACCAAAATCTGATCAGCACGGACTAGGTGTATCGTCGTGCTAGTGTGTACGGAGTAATGACCATGTGTTTACTATTGAGCTTTTATGGAGTTTATTTCTTTTTTGTGATGCATATTTCAATAAATGGAATTCAGGGTGTATTTCACTTGACTTGTGCACATCTTCGAACCGATGCAGTAACCTTATTACCAGGTATGGGTACTTTACAGCGTTCGAGGCGTTTTCTCGATATGCATCAATTGCATAGGACCTGCAAATCAAAGACGTTGGTTGTTTTGTTCCATTCAAATGATATAATTTCAAAATGTGTTTGCAAATTTTACTGCTCTTCATTTCAAGTTTATTCTGCATAAATTGGCGCACTGTAAAAATACGTACTCATGCATCCAAATTTCTCTTCCAAACTTGCATTTTTTTTCTTTTGATTCAAATCAATAATCATTCAAAAATATGATTATTATGTTTTTTATTTTGTTTTTGAAATGTCTTGATCACCTCATGTGTTCTCATATGCTTTACCATCGGAGATGTGCACAAGTCGATACCCAATCCAAAAGATCATTCACGTGTAACGAGCGCATTGGGGTATACATCGTTACAATGAGACAAGGTATCTGAAAGAAATATGGCGGAATACGGCTATAGTTGGTATGAAACAAGTCGTACATAGATGAAAATGTTGCGTATTTAAGAATTCATGTCAGCTTTAATTGACAATACGTCGATATATCTAAATGTCGAGTTGAAGGCCACAGCAAGTGTTTTCTTCTTAACACGCATAAGATTTTGCATAAATTCTGCTTCATATGAATATAAAAATAAGTGTGCTAATAACGGAGCGCAATTTGTACCCATGGGAATTCCGATAGATTGTTGGAATATCTGGTCTCCAAAAACCACATAGATATTGTCAATCAGAAACTCAAGCATCTTCTTGATGTCAACTTCAGAGTACTTATGTGTGCAATCAGAATCTGTTTTAACAAAATAATTTTGCAAATGACCAATGACGAGGTAAGTAAATTTACGAGTTCCATTTTTATTGAAGAAGCAGCTGTCAATTTTGAAAAGTCTTGTGATTTCAAATTGTCCAAAAGTTCTTTAGAATTTTTAAGTATCCACATCTGATTCACACCACTTCTTGAATAAATGGTTGCACAGTACTCTTGAAGTTTTTCCTTCACCACTGTCAGTATCTTAGTAAGGAGTAACGAAAGAGGCTTGGTTGAACATTTACTGAACCTGCAATGTATCTTTGTTTGTATCTGTTCATTTATATGACGTGTACGTTTATTGCACAACTGTGATTTAATACTAAAAATACATCTTGCAACCATGCCAAAAGGCGTTGTTATAAAGCTTAAAGATAATTTACGGGCCATTGATCCTTCTTTTTTAAAAAGTAAATTCGAATATGGTAAATGATTTTGAAATGTTACGTAAACAGGAAAGCTTATTATTACATTTTTTTATCATAGGCCTATACTTTTGAAAATATAACTCATACTAATATTTCTCTTTTTATAGATAAAATTATCAAAAATCATATATGAGTGTTAAATATTTTAAAAATTTTAGTCAACCAAGTTGAGAATATCAAAAGGAATAGGTTAGGGCCTAAATTTTCCCATTGTAAAAAGATCTAAATTCTCTAGAAGTGCAAAACCGTGATCGGTAATTTTTAAATAGAAGGTATGATAGATTCAAATATGTTTAAATTAAGAATCCTTAGCGTGGGGCTACAGTATGTAATAAAAATATTTACATAGAGGCCCGGGGTGTTAGTGTTCTGTCAACCTCTGCTTTCATTTATTGCCGTACTCTCCGCCTGAAGTTTTATCTTCTCGCAGACAAAACAAGTATACATGTACACGTTAAACATTTTCTTATCCATACCAATACTTTTACGAGTATACTCTAAGGGTTTATAAATTTTGATCGATTAAAAATATTTTGTATTCAAAAAGCAAAGAGGTAGACAGAACAGTAATCAATTACTATTAAGAAACGATGCCTTACAATGGTATCTTACCTTATTTTTCGGAGAAAAATTGTTTTGAAGAACAAAAAACTAACATTCCTATGCATAAAGGGCTGAGGTGTCCAGAAAAATATTCAGTAACATAGTTAGACCCATTCAGGATAATGAATAAATTGACCATTCACTTGCATGAAAAAAAAACATTAGGGTAAACATTAGGATATACAGTAAAATTTGTTTCCGGAACAAGCACTCGCAAACATTTCTATGGGAGGGTTTAGGAATTTTGGCAAGTGCGAGCTGTATACAGCGGACGGGTTACTAGACAGTCAGACGGACAACAGACAAATGTGATCATTAAATCTCACCTGAATTTTTAGCTCATGTGAGCTAAAAGAGATTTTAATTGATACATGCACGTTACTATATATATAGTAAAATGATTTAACATGTAATTATAATCTTCTGTTTTATTATTAAGGTCAATATTTGAGTTCTTTATTTTCAAAGTACCTCGGTATGATACTCACCTTCACCCAAGACGGAAGTTGATGTGTCGATCTGCGTAACTTGTCTTGAAGCATCGCGATGTCAATCTCTCTCTCTCTTTTCTCTCTCTCTATATGCTTATTTACCTATTGATTAAAAAAAGCTTTCATCACATTCCTTCCAATAAAATTCCTCTATAGATAATAAAAAAAATATTCTACAAATAATATTTTTTCTTAAATACGAGAAAAAGGAGTGATGTTGAATTTCACTGCTTTTGTACATCAAATTAAAAAAATTGTATCATCAAATGACCTGTGACCTACTTACCGAGTGTCCCTCGGTGTTCTGTATACAATATACAGAGTGAAGTCAGGTTTATATAAATAACCAGAATGTCCAGAAGGATTATGTAAGTATAATGTATTCTTCTAACGTATAAGAGTTTAAATACAATTTTCGGGCATTGATCCTTCCGTTTTTTACGCAAATTTGTTTTTGATATATGGATTAAAAATGCTACATAAACAGAAAAGCTTGTATCAATTATTATAACATTTATTTTTACATTAGCCCTATAACCTTTTTTTTTTAGAATAACTTGGTTTCAATCCTATTTTTGGATATATAACTTGTACCCATAGTTTCCTAATTCTTCAAAATTATATTTCCGTGTTAAATATTTTAATATTTAGTCAACCAAGTTGAGTTCAATCTTCTATGCCTTTATTAGAACCCTTAACTTCATAAAAATCTTTCTTAGCAAAAATACGTTGCTAGGTGCAGAGATTTGCTCTACCAGACCCCCCCATTTTTTCATAAATTTAATTCTAAGACAATAGCATTATTTCCGCATTTTATAAACCCCCTCCTCGCAATGAATATTGGGTGGGATGGGGCAACAATGGGAAATCAAAATTTTACATAGGAATATACATGTACATAGGAACAATCTTTTTATATAGTTTTTGTGAACATAAAAGGAATGATAAGTCTCATTTAATAATGGAATATTCAGATAGTTTCGCTCGTTTTATTCAAGATCAACAGGAGTAGAATGGGGTCACAATAGACAACCGAATTTTTCCATTGAAAAAAAAATTCCAAATTGTAAAAAAAATCTTTAGCGGAGCAAAACCGTGATCATTTAAATTTAAAAAGAAGATATCATAGATTCAAATTTTGTGAACTCCTTGGGTGAAGTCATGTGATCAAATAGATAAATAGAATCCCGCAGTAATCTGACTTTGACAAGAGTGTTCTGTGAGCCTCTCGTTTCATTTATCGCCGTGTACTCCGCTTGAAGTTCTATCTTCTCTCAGACAAAACAGTATAATAGATGTTTTTCTTATCCATACTTTTACGAGTATACTCTAAAGGTTTATAAATTTTTGATCGATCTTTTCAAAAAGTAAACAAGTAGACAATTAAAGAAATAAATTACTATAGAAAAATGATCTTACAAGGGTATCTTACCTTATTTATCGTAGAAAAGTTGTTTTGAAGAACAAAAAAAAAGTAAAGGGTTGAGGTGTCCAGACAAATAATCAGTAACGAGGTCAAATCCATTCAGGATAATGAATAAATTGACAAGTGATGATGACTAGGCGCTCATGGTTATGGCCACTTACTTGCATGAGTGAGTGAGAAGTATAAGAAGATACCCCTAGGCACTTGTTTCGATAATACATTTTTAACCCCTAGTTTAATAATAACACCTAGTATAATAATAACACAAGGTATCAACTCCAAATTACACATTTACAACGCACTTTGAAAAATTACGCACTTTGAAAAAAAAAATTCAAAGTGCGTTAAATTTGGGACCAAATCAAAGCACTTTAAAAAAATAAAATTTCTTTTCAAAGTGCGTTAATATAGACCATATTAACGCACTTTGAAAAAATGTGTATGAATTAGTCAATATTCTTACAAATCTTAGGTACGATAAATAATTGAACGTTTTTGATAACTCTTCTTTGATGAGGTCACTTCAAGATGTGAAAGTGAGCGATTTGGATTTTTCCATACTTTGAAAATTCTTTCTCACTTAAATGCTTTACTGTTCTTATTTTTTCCAGTTTGTATGCATTTTTTGTAAACTATAATTCATTGAAAGTTTTCAACGTCATACCAGTTATGTAAATATATATATTTGGGTGTAGAATAGGCATCAGTAACGGTGGGGGAAGGGTTACATGTACACACAAATGTTTTGCAATACAAAATATGTATATGTTTTGCAATACATAATATGTATATTTATGCATTTAAAATTGGGGCTTACCTGGGGGTCAACTTTCAATTTGCTACCGGCGGATATGTACAATGTTTAAGAAAAAAGATTTGGGATGAGAGACCTTCTACTCGTCTTCTCCTTGTTCTCAATGAGGTTAAATGAGTACATGTAAATTTAAAATGTTTTTCGAAAGATATATAATTATTACAAATTGATTCTTTCTATTTCTAAAATTTAAGTCTAGAATTTTTTTGTTTCATACATATTTTTTTTTCAAAGTGCGTTAAATGCCTCCATGGTAAAATAAGTTTATGTACACTCTTAACGCACTTTGAAAAAATTTTCAAAGTGCGTTGATTTTGTCCCAATTTTAATGCATTTTGAAAAAAATTTCCAAAGTGCGTAATTTTTTAAAAGTGCGTTGCTACAATGCATTACAAGTACACTCCTCCTCAGAAACGCATTCATTTACACTTTCAGATAAAATGCACTGGCAAACTGTTTATTATCATTGACTTCTACGATAAATTATCTACACAACCATATATAGTATACATGTCTTTGTTTTCGTTTATCTCCGCAAACAGCGTCGAAACTCTGCTCGCTGAGTGGAAAAGTCGACTCAACCATAGAACGGTATGTGCTGATCCCGCACAGAGATTTTGATCGGCTAAAAATCTGTTTCTAAAATTACATCAGATAAATATCGTAATGTTTCAGGGAAAATTAGACGTAAACAAGTTCTATTTACTCATTGCAATATGAATTTTTAAAACCACTGATTTTTTTTTTTACTGATTAATTTATTAGACGGGGTCACGTGACCCCGTCTATTAGTTTACTGTCAGAGCCCTCAAAAAGGAAGCCGTGGTGATAACACATGAATTAAATCTACGCTATATGAAAGAGTACAGAAATTGTTCTGATCAAAATATAAACATTATGTATCAAACTGAAGAAAGTGATATAAACTTTTCCTAAATCAAATTAATGAAGCATTTTGTAAACGTAAACTCAAAATATTAATTGTAAAACACACTAGTAAACAAAGTACTCTCCTGCGTAGTATTAGACTGCGTACGCATCATACATTGTTTACCAGTTATGTAAATATATATATTTGGGTGTAGAATAGGCATCAGTAAATAGAACTTGTTTACGTCTAATTTTCCCTGAAACATTACGATATTTATCTGATGTAATTTTAGAAACAGATTTTTAGCCGATCAAAATCTCTGTGCGGGATCAGCACATACCGTTCTATGGTTGACCAGGTGAAATTCGGACAATTCAAAAAGGTTTCTAGACTTGGCAATTATTGAAATTTCTACTTCAAATTAAATGAAAAACGCAAATTTATAGTATTCACAGTTTTGATTTTAATTTGTTAATTCAGAAAATTATCAAAACTCGTTAAAAAAATCACATTTGTGAAATCTAGCATGAAAATTATTTTGACCCCGTCTTTCAGTACTGTCTCAGTACTTTGATTTAATTATATACTCTTTGACCAAGGCTAGAACATACCATTCTGTGGCTGAGTTTTACTTTCCACCCGGCGAGCAGAGTTTTGACGCTGATTACAGAGATAAAAGAAAATAAAGACAAGCTTGCTAGATACGGTTGTGTAGATAAATTATCGTAGAAGACAGGTATAAACAGTTTACCAGTGCATTTCCTCTGAAAGTGTAAATGAGCGCGATTCTAAGTGAGGGGGGTACTCCGTGTAATTCGGAGTTAGATACCTTGTGTTATTAATGTACTATGGGTTAAAACTTTATTACCGCATGTGGAAGATACATGCAAAATGAATGACCAAATTGTAATGTATACATAAACGTCGTGCACGGAATTGGGAAAAAATCTTTTAATGTCAAAGTTGTGTCATTCAACGCTTAAAATTGCGTTGTAGTAACAAAACGGACTATACATCAAAATCACTTTAGCAATATCTCCAAATGCTTCCTATTAAGGTTTTAAAGACTAGAGGCATTTTTCTAAAGTTTTGATTTGCACATTTCATTTACCATAATGATTTTAATATTACCCGCAGGACTCGTTATATGAAAAATATTTTACCAAACATTTCATATTTCTTTGTAACTTTTCAAATTCATGACATACAAGTATATGACGGAGCGCTAGCAATTATTTTTACAAACAGTGGGAGTCTGCAAGTATAAGAAATTTCTGATAAATTTTGTTTGACTCCAGACAAGACGTTATAGAATGTATGTGCAAATTGGTGGGAAAACCCATGCATCCGAAACGAATAAAATGACTAGAAACTATCAGCGTTTTAGAGATGCAAAATACGCAATTAATAACCCTTATACTATATGCGCGACGTGATAGTGATGTAATACTTTTAATGACCGCGGAACATTAACTGACAAGATAGGAAATATGTAGAACTGAAGTTTTCTTGTTGAAAACATTTGGACAGGCAAACTAGAGAGATACAAATCAAAACATTGTCAACATTAAAGTTTCATTTACGACGACTTTGGGTATTATTTCTTGATAACTGTGTCTATAATTTCTTTTAACTGCATCGCCGTAATATGTCTGAATATTTACATTTCCAATGTCTTTGTCCGAGATAAAATTACCAATTGTAAATGTAATTTATTTCCTCATGAATGTTTTGGCGCGGTTCCAAAAAAAAAACCACGTGCAGGGCGGGACAACACCTAGAGAGAAGCAGGCTTGGAGCCCGTGGATTGGCGGAATCAAAGCATGTAAATATAAGGAATAACTGTCAGATTTTTCGAATTCATGAAGATGATCAATGGATTGGCTTGTGTGATAATTTTATGCATAAACGCCTTCGGCGTTTATGCAAATTATCACAAAAGCCAATCCATTGATCACTTCATGAATTCAAAAAATAAGACAGTTATTCCTTAAATTATTACCGACTCGGCGTTAAACAATAATAATCAATCAATCTTGATAACCACGCGTTTCCCTGTTTTAGTCATGATATCTTTTAATTAACAATATTTTGACGTGGGCATTAAAATTTGTAAGCTGACATTTCAGCCATAAAAGTGTATTTTGAACAGTTTTAATGAAAATAAAGTATCGTAAGCAGAATTGAATTGAGTAAATAAAATAAACCATGCTTGAAACGAGGAAATGTATATTTCAAGGGGCCGACTGGGGTTTCCATTGCGCAGTGCGTCGCGCTTCATAGTAAAAAGACGCGCATTTACTTTTTTACATAATTTTTTCCCACATAATTTACAAAATTAAAAATTAAATTAAGAAATTACAATTTTATGTAGGCTAACTGATTTTTAAAACGATTTATCAACTGACAGGTAGATTGCATCATAAAAGTTTACTTTTGACTTGATGATAAACTGAAGCTCATAAAGAAGGGGTCATAAAATGTTTAAAAGAATCAAAGTACTGAAGTACTCATGGGAGTTGAACATGGTGTAAACTAAAATCTTTGATCAGGAGGTTAAAGGTGAATAGACACAGAGGTTAATATTTTCTGTATAATATTACGCCTAGTATATTCTAATAGCATTTCACTCAAAAATAAATTAAAAATTTTATTTCTTTTGAAAGTTATTAAAACTTTAACTTTTTGGCGTGTTTGATTGACACACCCTTGCACTTTCACAAATTTTAACCTTATTCTTAAAACTTATGAAAAGTGGCAATCACAAATATTCCAATAACAATAAAACTGTTCCAACAAGAGATCCATATTGTAAAAGTATGTTGCAATGTTAAAATTAAAGGCAGAAAAGGAACACATACCAAAAATAAATAAATAAAACATGTATGTGGAAACCTTAATGTTCATGTCGTTTGAAAATTCTTTTTTAACAAATAATTGTACATATTTCTGTATGTTTAAATAATTATGGCTGGAAATGCTAGGAAAGTTTCACATGCTGTTTTTTAAGGAATAATGATAGATAATCCAAAGCACAATCAAAATTACAAGTTCTACAATTCTTCTAGCTGCACACAATGTGAATGTTTTTTTTTTATCATACATATGTACATTTCACCTCAGTAGAAAAGTCCTCTACATTTCCATTCAGTGTTTTAATTTCGCAGTTGAATGGAATTTATCCTGCAAGAGTTTTTTTAGCTGCATTTTGTTCACACTGAAGAGCTTTGGTGACCAAGTTCATCGGCACATCAAGATGCTCAAAGTTTTCCCCTTGTTCATTCATAAGGGAAAATCCCAATTCATCCTTGTCATATGCAATGAGACTGCCAGTCAGGATGGATGGTGGATCTTCACATTTCTAAAAAAAAAAGGTTTAAAATTTAACAGAGATATTGTCAAATCTTTATTTTAATACGTAATATGGCGAGTACCTCGCAGTTATCTAACTTACTACCACTATTATGTGGGTGAATCGAGAAAGCTCTAAATCTCGCGAGATTTCTTGGGCACATGACATTGTTCACAGTAATGACAATCGAATGATTCGAACAATTTTATGCCGAAAGTACAAAGTATTGCCGAGAATTCAAATTCACTAAGTAGATTTTCAAATAAGGAAAGTTTAGAATATTTTATCAATTTTAAGTTGTGTTGATTTTCAATGAAAATTTTATGAGAAGAGCCTGTTTTGTTAAAAATATCATAAAAATTGGAACATTTAAAAATTAACTCCTTTAAAAAATTAATTAGGCTGGTTCAGGAAGGTTTAACAAGGTATTCCACCATAATGTTTTACTTAACTGTCCTTATTCTACAATGATCGATCTTGCATTGTATTCATTAGCACATTTACCTCAAACCAACAGACGTTTCCTACCTCCATCGCAAAAGAATTTCGCTAAGTTATATCAAGTATTATTATACCCCCCGCTTGAAAAGTGGGAGGGTATATAGTTATCGGTATTTCCGTCCGTCTGTTACGCTTTATCTCTTATCCGTAACTCCTATTATACTACTGAGTGAAATTTAATGACATTTTCACAGAATCTTTATTACATATTGCAATTGTGCACCTATTATTTTACTTTTTTTATTTGACACGTATTTTAGGTTTCCCATAACAAAACATGAACATTGCCATTATATGTTTACCTATGACGTCACATATAGAAGCTTCTGGATAACGTTTGATAGGGCGAGTTATTCCTCTTTACATGTTACCGTAAAACAATATATAGCAACACATGAACATTATGGGAGGCGGGGGTATCATTTAGTGAGCTCATTGCTCACAGTACCTCTAGTTATAATGGTTATGGTGCTGAATTTTAATTGCTCACATGGGAAATGAAATTCCATTTCTTATTATTACCTTTGATATTGTCAACAAGATAGTAATACCCACCCTAAGGTGTTTGCCTCTAAAAACACACTCCTTTATATAGCGCTTTCCAAAGAAAACGTTAAAATATAATTCTGTAATTACCACAGTACATGTATTCGTCAAATTGAGCATAAAACTTTCAGGTCACCATGTGATCTATGAGCCTCTTAATTATATTTCTTATACTTAATTGACAGTCTGAAATAAAAGAATTTAATGAATGATGTAGATTAGATTCTGATAAATATTTTACCCATAATTAGAACTTTTAAAATTTACTTTCTCAACAACATAAAATATTATTTTAGTAAAAAGCATTTTTGATGAATTTATCAAAATGTGAAAACTGTTTTTTAGTATTTAGCCAGGCACAAAAAAAAACCAAAAAAAAAACATTTAAAATACAACCCAATCAATTTGTCAAGCCCCCCTCCCCCTCTAAGATCTTCACCACACACACACACGTTTTCTATCAGGCCTAGATGGTAAAGTTATGTTAAAACATCGTTTATTATCAATGATAGTTTGAAATTTGTTCTTGCACTAGACATGTTTACGTGTGAACTCCTTTTTGAAAATTTCTACATAACATTGGGTTTGCATCACCCATTACCATATTTTTAGATATCACCACTCGGCACACCTCGGCCGATTCGCACTTCATCTAATATGAAGGCGACGGAATCAGCAAGGGTTTGCGGAATGAGCACATGCTGATGGTTTATCAGTTAAAACCATTTTGTGTTTTAATTGGATTATATTTCATGAAGTTGACAGGACCTATGACAGTCGGTAAGTACAAACTTTAGTATAGATTGCGTTAAAATAAACCGAAATGCAAATGATTAGGTTGAAGTTCAAAAAGGGTCAAAGATCATCGCGTGGCATAATAGACGAATTTCACATTGAGAAGTTATCTCCCGTTGTCAACGTGGCATTCAGTATATACAGGCGCAGATCCAGATTTCTTTTCAGGAGGGGGGAGGGGGTGGGGGTCACACCTCAGTCAAAAAAATTCCAGCCCAGAATTCCCTGAGAAGCAAATAAAAAACAAGAGACCCATGGGCCATATCGCTAACCTGAGCACTGTGGCTGGGAAAAAGTAGAAATTGGATTATTATTGAATAGTTTATATCCAAAAGTAGTCCAATGACCAATCATGGCTTTGCTATTCTTGATAAGATGATTTGAACAAATTTGAATTTTCGAGAATTCAATACCTGAGGATGCTTCCATATGAATATGATCAATTATGGCTTTGTTATTCTTCAGAAGAAGATTTTTAAAGAATTTTCCTATATATTTTTATGTAAAACTTTGGGCGGCCATTTTGGCCCCGCCCTACCCCCGGGGGTCATGATTTGGACAAACTTGAATCTACACTACCTGAGGATGCTTCCATATAAATATGATCAATTATGGCTTTGTTATTCTTGAGAAGAAGATTTTTTAAAAGAATTTTCCTATATATTTTTATGTAAAACTTTGGGTGGCCATTTTGGCCCCGCCCTACCCCCGGGGGTCATGATTTGAACAAATTTGAATCTACACTACCTGAGGACGCTTCCTTATAAATATGATCAATTATGGCTTTGATATTCTTGAGAAGAAGATTTTTAAAGAATTTTTCTATATATTCTATGTAAAACTTTGGTTGGCCATTGTGGCCCCGCCCTACCCACAGGGATAATGATTTGAACAAACTTTAATTTACACTACCTGAGGATGATTCCATATAAATATGATCAATTATGGCTTTGTTATCCTTGAGAAGAAGATTTTTAAAGAATTTTCCTTTATATTTCTAAGTAAAACTTTGGTCGGCCATTGTGGCCCCGCTCTACCCCAGGGGGTAATGATTTGAACAAACTTAAATCTACACTGTCTGAGGATGCTTCCATATAAATATGATCAATAATGGCTTTGTTAGTCTTGAGAAGTAGATTTTAAAAGAATTTTTATTATATTTTTATATGTAAAACTTTGGTTGGCCATTGTGGTCCCGCCCTACCCCCGGGGGTTATCATTTGAACGAACTTGAATCTACACTACCTGGTGATGTTTCCCCATAAGTTTCATTTTTCCTGGCACAGTGGTTCTTGAGAAAAAGATTTTTTAATGATACCACCAAATTTTCAATAATTCCCCTTTATCTCCCCTTAAATTAGGACGTGGCACTTCATTTGAACAAACTTGAATCCCCTTCACCCAAGGATGCTTTGTGGCAAGTTTGGTTGAAATTGGTCTAGCGGTTCTTGAGAAGAAGTCGAAAATGTGAAAAGTTTACAACGACAACGACGACAACGACAGACAACGGACAAATTGTGATCAGAAAAGCCAACTTGAGCCTTTGGTGTATAGTCTTTTTATTGATTACTGTTTGATATCTTTATCTTATACATTTTAAACTAACGGCAATAACTTTCGTGAAAATGGGACTAAAAAAACATTATCTATAAGGTATCAATGTAAATAGAAAATATCTAAAATGATAGGAATCTCTAAGAACACTAAAAATGTCCTTAATATGAAATTTTTAATTATCAAAAAAATTGGCCTACGAAATAAATTTGAAGGAATTGTTTTTTGTAAAATGTGTCAATAAACATTGATATTATCTAAATAAAAGTATGCTACAGATCAAATTATGTACTATCAAAAGCACAGAAAAGTTTATAAGATAAGATATGACGGAATGATGAACAGAATAGTATAAAATGACATTTTATTGCAATTTCATCTTTGTAATGCGCAGTATAAAATAAAAACATCTAGATGAAGATGCTAACATACTATACTACTGTTGATCTAGCGAGATTCTTTTGTTAATCCCACAATATTTTTAAAAAGGCTATTTCGAAGAGATGCACTTGTATGTAAATGATTTTCCTGATCATGAGTTGACTCTTATTTTATTCTAAAATTTGTATATTATCTCTTTTTTCACGAAAACATTGAGATCAAGAACAGTATACATCAATTGTTGATCGATGGAAAATTTATTAAAAGTGCAATATGTATATCCATTACGAATCAAAACATCTGGATTCCAACTGCAAAAATCTAAATAAGTTAGAAATATTCCCCTAATAAATTTAATGGCTGTACAAGTAATATAAAAATAATCAGATACAAACAGGAAAAACATTTGAAAGCTTCACATTTTCTTTGTTACAGGAACTGTTCATGCAATACTACATATCAATGAAATAATTATGAATTGTTGTTTTATTAAAGGAATATTTTACACAAGCTTGTCATACACTTCGAAAATGTTTCACAGCAAATACCGTATAAGCAGAATTTTTAGCGAGGATTTAATTTTGGTATTATAAGCGAGGGTGCTGAGATCGCAAAAATTGAATATCGCTAAAAATTAATTTCGTTTTTGTGCAATGGCCTCTATAGTGAGCTTTTTATTATTGCTAAAATTACTTCTTCAGGGTATCAATATCATTTTTATTATTTAATATTTTTTTCACATTCTGACTGGATTGATATTCCCATTTTCCTCTTAAATTCAACCCATTGCTCATCACCAATTTCAAGAATTGGCTTTATCTCCGACGCTTGGTGTGTGCATTCTACGAATGGTGTCAAAATCTTTTTCTTCCTGCGCTTTATCCAGCCTTCCAGATCTTCCCTCGATGAAAACTTAAGTAATTCTGAGAAAAACAACTTTCCAAAAGTTATAAGAGTCATTCGTTTTATAATTTCGTGTTGTATCACAAAGACTGATGGTTCTTCTTCCACAACAAATTCCATCGGTATGATTGATGTAAGATCCACATTGTCAGTATCAAGACCACATGATCTGAACATTTCCCAAAGCTTGTTGTTCGATTTGTTCACGTCTATTTTCATATCATTTAAACTCATATACACTAGTAATAAAAATTTATCTTTTACATTTGAAGTTTGACACAATTTTTCAAGATAGGAACTTAAATAACGCAGTGGTCGACTAAAAAATATTTTCCCTGTTTTCTGAAAATCCGAACATTTAGAAAACAGTGTGCAGATTTCCGGGAATCCAACATAAATGATATCTAATTCTGAAACAAAGCTTTCTACCATAGAGAATGGTTTATCCGGATTGTAAAACTGAAAAATTGTGTGAAAGATTTGAATCCTATCTCCTTTCGATAAGTTCTTCCAATCAAGATCAATACATCGAAAGCCATTTTCATGAAAGTCACATTTTTTTATTTCATGTGCAATAGTTCCCCAAAACTCCTTCGTTGAAGTAATAATCAAGAATGTTTGATTTGTTTTCTGCATATGTTTGCACAATGCAATAATTTTTTCTATACGATTACTTTTTTCTATGTCAGAAATGTCCTCTCTTGGCAATGGTTCCTCCACGATAACAGATTCCTGGCAACTACTCACATCAAACATCAGTATGTCCTCTATTAAAATCGGTTTCACTCCTGTACAGGACATATACACTTCTTTAGCTGTTGTCGATTTCCCCGAACCCCGTTTTCCTGTCAAACACAGAATTTTCCCACCATCTTTGAGAAAACGAACTGCCTCATGGAAAGTAGAAGTTTTGTAGAATGGTTTCTCTAAACAATAAAAAAATAAAAATAAAATTTTATAGATGTGTTTGAAAATAGTAGGATTATAATGTTCTTTGGAATGCATATTAAGTTAATACTGAATATTATACCTCTGGCTAATAAAGGAATCTGTTCATCTATTCCCTTGATTCCACTTGGGATTTTCTCTGAAATATTGAAACAAAATATTTTTTAGAACGATAAAGTTCTGTTCTTTGTTTTTAGATTAACTCTTGAAATAAATTATTTCTTGTACGAGAGTCATAACTGTGTAATTTATAACAAAAACCCATTATAATGATGTTAATGTTGTTTTTAAGAAAGAAAATATAAGCTTTTTTATTGTTTATCTATCAGTTTAAAGAGAAAAAAATATATACTTTTTTGCATTCCTCATCAATCAATATTAGAATATTGACTTACTATGCATCTGTTAAATAAGATTCCTTTATACCCCGAAATATTGTTATAAATAATATAAGTACAATGACAAGTTTTGCTCACGTGATCTTCTCTTTCTGTAACACAGAAGAGCTATCACACAGAAGACAACAAGAATAAATACTCCAACAGCCACGCCAATAATAGGCCACGGTAGAGATGAGGTACTACCACCAGATGAATGTCCCTCATTGTTCATGGATGTACTTTAAAAAATATATCTGTGTATTTATGAATATTAATGAATTTATGTGATCTAAATGCGTACAAAATTTCGTATTTTTATTGATCACTATTGTGTGTGAATTCATGGGTCCAGAAGGGATTTTCCGGGTTTCAGTATTTAAGAGCACATAAATACGTTTTTATATTCATTATCGTGATCTGTAAATTCAATATCTCAACAATTTTACTTCCTCAGTGATAAAAAGAGTATACCTTAAATATAAATAACTTAAACATTTACAAACTACATGTATATCTATATTTACAAAATCACAATTCAGATCGGAATGAAATTTGGCACATATAGTCATACACATATTCTATAAGTAGCATATGTAATGTACTGTTTTGATCCGTGTTTGTGACGTCACAATGAAAAAATGACGTCAATATGTTGATCACTTGTGACAAAAAATGATTGACTCAGACGTACTCGAATAACGAACGGCTGTAAAGTTAAAGCCATATATGGCGTATTTACAATGAAAATTATTAGACTAAAATTATAAGAACTTATTATTTGTTTCATTACTTTATATAAAGATAGAACTTTCCCGTAAATTACAAAATCTAAGTCAATTGCGTTATAAAGATATCACAATTTAATTTGCATTCTTGGAATTTTCTCCGACTCGGAAGAAAATACAAAAGATTTAAATAACACATTACAGAGAAGATAAAATCGTATTATTAGTTGAAACGAAGTGTTCTCCGTGTTCAGAATTGTATGAAAAATTTTAGTTTAAATGTATTAGCTATATATCTTTACTAAATTTTGTATTTTTCCAAAATATATTTTTTGATCAGTTACGCCGTATATGGCTTTAAACGTATAGCTTGCAAAATCCTTTTCTGTAGTGTATAATAATTTGTACACAGTTTATGACGGCAGGAGACTTGCCAGAAGTTTAGTCATTAATTGGATTGATTGTTTTAGTGAAGGAAGGGAGAAGTTTAAAAATGATGTTTGTTCTATTGCCCAGTGAAAGCAATTTGATATGAAAGATCGCCAACTTACAGTTAGAAAACTTTGTATCAGATATGAAAAAAAGGAGGCACCCATACTTTATCCACATTGAATAAATGACGCTCACAAGATAGAGGACTCGGATTATGATGGTCACCATGCTCATTCTGGAAAAGGATATCATTATCTTCAATAGTATTGCCGAGATTTGGCTATTTCTGAGAAATGGACTGTTTTTGTCATAAAAAATAACTTGCATGGTAAGAATTATATGAGTCGGAAAAATCTTTTAGCATCTGAGAAAGAACGCTACGGAGCATGTCACGTAACCGCCTAGATCACGTGATTTGCGCATAGGCAGAACGGTGCATGCATGCAGATACACATTTAAATCGGAGAGGACTACACTGAAACACTATATGATTTCTTTTATGGAAGTTATTCAATTAGTTCGCGAACTTTTTGATTACCCCTTGTAAGAGAGGGGAGTAAATTTTTTTTTCTTTACAATAATTTTCAATTCTTATGATGAATAAATGTCTGTATTTTGTTTGTACAGTGTCAATTAATCCAAAATCCCAATTTTTTTTTTATCTTGCACATTTTGTTTCGCTCATATCAAACTCTTATATCTATTAATACCAATACTGGTTACAGGCCTTGCTGAATGTTTTTAAAGCAGTTAGCTTACTTTATTTCAAATAACTACGAGGGTCGTTCAATAATTAATGCCTTATGTTATCTAAAAGTAAAGCTGCGTTGTCAGGCACAAGAAAAATTCCCTGGTCACCGAATTTTGGACTTCCTTTGCAGAAAATCTGTTCAATTTTCCTTTGTGCAATTTGAAGACAAAACTTACTATTGCTAGTTCTTCATTTGGATGTAGGTACATGTTTTAACTGACCTCGTCAAATACACAAAAGCTAATAAAACATGTTTGGAACTTTGCTTCTCTTCATCATAATTAAATAACGCCCTTTTCTTTGATTCCATATATTCTATCATTAATCTTATTTTACAGCTATAAAAAGTGCATCCATGTTTCGACATACATTAAACAAGTTTATCAAATCTTCTATCTTGTTTAAACATTGTTTTTAAATAAACCGTTGGACATTTAAAGAATGTTCTCTCAGGGGCGTAGCCTGGCCCCCACCCCCCCCCCCCACTTTTTTCCCAACCTTATGTATACCATAGGAAATGTTAAGCGAAAGCCAGGTTGCCCCCCCCCCCACTTTTAGTGATGTAGTGATAATGTAGTATTTTTTTTCCTTTGTCAGAATTCTACAAAATGCTGTAAAGATTAAATGTTTATTATCTTTAGAATGTCTTTCCATGTAAATATAGTATTTTCAAATTTCTTGTAGCACACAAAGTCGATTTATTTTTGTGTCCCAACAAATTTCAATTACCACATTAATTGTTATATTTGAACTCTTTTTTCTGAATTATTGAATCTATCTGAAAAGTATACAGCGTTAAATTTTTTCTACATATAAAAATCATATCTTAGAAATCAGGTTTGCGGCGATTTATGTAAAAAGCGCAATATTCAAATACGCTCTTATTTAAATCTTCTTGAGAGAGATAATTTATAAACAGTTTTCAGCACAGTATAGTGACCATGCTCTCTTTAAAAACGAATTTCTTTGCGAAGACAATATGAAAATTCGTGGGATTTTCTTTGTTTAGGAGATCTTTAATAGAACTTTTCAAATATGAAAAAATAAAATCAATGCATAAACATCTATTATGATATACGGTGTATTGCATTACTTACTGAACGACCCTCGTAAAAGCCTTACGCAACTGAATTAATGCTTAAAATATCATAGAAAACAATATGTATTGGTTTCATCTCATGAGGCTGGTAATTATTGTCTTTGCTTGTAGGTCTCATTATTCAGATAAATTAGTTCAACTAAAATTATCTTCACATCTGAAAGTCCCACACATACTCAAAATTCACTTTCTATGGATAAATGTCTTTTCAATCGAATTTCAGTGTTTTAAAATACTTTGAACATTCCAGTAAACCAAGATGATTTCGATATACCAGTCTTACATATATTCAATTTCTAAACTTCATAAAAATTCTTACAAACAAATATTATACCAAGCCCCTTTCAATATCCCTTACCAAAATATTAACTGCTGTTTACAAGAATTTTCAAAGACACTGTGTTGATTTGAATCAGATGTGAACCCTGAAAGCATTAACAATCTTATATCATCAAATTTCTTTAAGAACTTAAAACATCGAAATGGCAATTTTGCTAAACTCAATGCCAGCGTTTCCAGTAAATTGAAAGCTTGGTTGTTACAATCATAGATACCCTCATGTTCTACATTTTTCTTCAGAAAAAAGAAACCCGCAGAAGAAATATCTATTACTTGTTATTGGGCATCATTGGTCTATGGTCATTATTTAAACCTTATATGCAAATAATATCTATTAACATTTTGTATCATATTATACCTGCCAGATTGTTAGGCTCTTTATTTTTACATAATATGACAACACAATTTTCTGTCTATCAGATCAATACAAAGGACTCATGGTGGGTGTGTCCTGTCTACAGGGGATTCCTAATCCTTCTTGGCACCTGATTCCACCTCTAGAATTTATGAACGTTTGTTTCTTGGCCAGCGTAATTTTCTATTGATTGTATAATTATGATAGTGGCTGATTGTTCATTATATTCGTCTTGTTAATTTCTTCTTAATAGGTTATTTCAAGATATATAGATCTAAGTGTGTTATTTTACAGTAAACCTTCAATAATTTTTACTACGTGATACTAAGAGCAGTGAACAATCTATTTATTGGTGCACGTCAGGACTTGGACCATTATATTTATTTGCGGCTTACTAAATGAGCACGAAATCACAACAATGAACAAGAGGCCCATGGGCCACATCGCTCACCTGAGCACTAAGGCTAGGAAAAAATAGAAAATGGTTTTTATTGTTTAAATCCAAAAAAGTACCAATCATGGATTTGCTATTTTTTAGAGAATGATTTTTAAAAAAAATTTCCTAAATATTTCTATGTAAAACTTTGGTCGGCCATTTTGGCCCCGCTCTACCCCGGGGAGGGGGGGGGGGGGGTCGGTCATGATTTGAACAAACTTGAATTTACACTACCTGAGCATGCTTTCATTTAAATATGATGAATTATGGCTTTGTTATTCTTGAGAAGAAGATTTTTAAAGAATTTTCCTATATATTTCTATGTAAAACTTTGGGTGGCCATTTTGGCCCCGCCCACCCCTGGGCGTCATGATTTGAACAAACTTGAATTTTCACTACCTGAGCATCCTTCCATAGATATATATGATGAATTATGGCTTTATCATTCTTGAGAAGAAGATTTTTAAAGAATTTTCCTATATATTTCTATGTAAAACTTTGGGTGGCCATTGTGGCCCCGCCCTATCCCCGGGGGTCATGATTTGAACAAAATTGAATTTACACTACCTGAGCATGCTTCCATATAAATATGATGAATTATGGCTTTGTCATTCCTGAGAAGAAGATTTTTAAAGAACTTTCCTATATATTTCTATGTAAAACTTTGAGTGGCCATTTTGGCCCCGCCCTACCCCAGGGGGTCATGATTTGAACAAACTTGAATCTACACTACCTGAGGATGTTTCTCCATCAGATTCATCTTTCCTGGCACAGTGGTTCTTGAGAAGATTTTTAAAATATGCCACCAAATTTTCAGTTATTCTCAATTATCTCCCCTTGAATGAGGGCGTGGCCCTTCATTTGAACAAACTTGAATCCCCTTTACCCAAGGATGCTTTGGGGCAAGTCTGGTTGAAATTGGCCCAATGGTTCTTGAGAAGAAGTCGAAAATGTGAAAAGTTTACAGACAGACAGACGGACGCCGGACAAAATGGGATCAGAAAAGCTCACTTGAGCTTTCGGCTCAGGTGAGCTAAAAACGTTTCAGGTTGATACAATGAAACAACATTTTTTCATGAAAGGTCTGAAGAATACAGAAAAGGACATGATAGTACGGACTATACTTTTAGGTCACCTGAGTAAACTCAGGTGACCTATTGCTATCCGTTTTCGTTAATCGCCGTTCGTCGTGCGACATGCGTCGTGTGTGAACATTTGAACATTTTCACCATCTTCTCTGAAACCCGTGAACAAATTTCAACTAATTTTGGCATATAGCATCTGTGGGTAAAGGGAAACAAAGATTGTGAATTTCATGGTCCTTGCCCTTCTGGGGCCTGGGGTGGGGCCAAAAACCACTAACATTAGTGCAATCTTTAAAAATCTTCTTTTTTACTCCAAGACATCAAGCAGTCGAACTGTTTTTATGATTGTACATGTTATCAACATTGAGTCCTCTACCAAAATTGTGAAATTCGTGGCCCCAGGGTCAGGGTTTCTAGTGCTAGGGCGGAGATTATACTTGTATAGTGAAAATTAATTATTTCTTTGAAATTCTTCTTTTCTGCTTGTGGGCATCAAATAAACTAACCAAGCGCATACCCTATAGATGGAAATTTTAGCGAGACGCAAATTTAGCGATTAGTTCTTAAAAACTGGTAATTTAATTTTAGCGAGATGTTATTTAAGCGATTTTAAAATGCACATTAAAGAAGCTATTACAAATAAAACGCAATTAATTTTAGCGATATTTAATTTAAGCGATCTCGGCACCCTTGCTAATAATGCCAAAATTAAATCCTCGCTAAAAATTCTTCTTATACGGTAGTTGAATTGTATCTGGCTGCTTCTTCAAGAAGTGTGAATCTCATGGCCCAAAGGTCAGGGATTCTAGTCCTAGGGCGGGCTATATAAATTATATAGTAAAAAATGCATAAATTCTTTGAAATTATTCTTCTCTTCTTGTGGGCATTAAATAAACTTACCAAGTGCATAGTTTTGTTGAATAAGACTGCTTCTTCCAAAAGTGTGAATTTCATGGCCCCAAGGGTCAGGGGTTGTAGTGTCAGGGCGGAGCTGTATAGATTATACAGTGAAAATGGATTATTTCTTTTAAATTTTTTTCTCTATCCCTGAGTATTAAATAAACTAACCAGGTATATAGTCACGTTGAATAAGGCGGCCTCTTCCAAAATTGTGAAATTCATGGCCCCAAGGGTCAAGGGCTCTAGTCCTTGGGCTTTGCTATAAAGATTATAAAGTGAAAATAAATTATTTCTTCGAAAATCGTCTTCTCTACTCCTGAGTATTAAATAAACTAACCAACTACATAGTTATGTTGAATAAGACTGTCTAATCCAAAATTGTGAATTTCATGGCCCCTGGGTAAGGAGTTCTTGTGTTAGGGTGGGGCTCTATTGATTATATAGTGAAAATGCATAATTTCTTTCAAAAAGTCAAAACGAATGAAATATTTACACAGTTATGAGGAGGAAGGATGCCTCTTTGAGATTGATGAATTTCAGGGCTTCTTGTGTTAGAGCGATGATCTAATGTTTATAGAGTGAAAAATGCATGAATTCTTTGAAAATATTTTCCCTTGCTCCTGGGTATTATGTCAATGATCTAAGTGCATGCACATGTATTTATGACAAAGAAAGCTGCCTCTTCCAAAATGGTTAATTTCCAGGCCCCTTGGTCAGAGGTACTTGGAGGGGGGTCACATAGACTGAAAATAAATTAATGCTTTGAAATATGCACTCTGGTATTAATTAACAATTTCTGATTACATAAAATTTATGATAAAATTTCCAAAATTTTGAAATATGTGGCCCCAAGATCAGTGGTTCCTGTGGCATGGGGTGCACAACTGGTATAAAAGTGGAAATGAAATGCATTTTCTCTTTGTTACTCTGATCTACCTCTGGGTATTAAGTAAATAGAATAAGATTGCTAAGTTTATAATTATGATAAGCAATAAAGTAAAGTAAGCATGCCAAGTGTATAGTTCTGATAACCAATGGTCCCTCTTTCAAAATTGTGAATTTCATGGTCTCTGGTTAAAAGCACGAATCAAATTCAATTGTTATAAAGTTGTTACATGATACTCAGGTGACCTATAAGGCCCGTGGGCCTCTTGTTTTAATTTCAATTTAGTGTTTTCTTCCAGCTATATACACGCACAAAATAGGGACGACCTATCATGCAACACTGCTTTTTGACTCTCCACGGTGGAAACGAAGGTATGCTAAATTAAGCAAGACACACTAATGAATTGCTAAACTCATTTTATTTAATTAATCATTTACTGTTTTTTTTTTGTACATATATTTTCAATATAACTTTTTAATTTCTAAATATGTTTTTTTTTATTTTACATTTTATCAACTTACCTTATCTGTAAACAAGCTGGATCTGAAAAGAATTATAAGTATTACTAGTAACTAGATAAAAGAGTTCAGGTAGTGATGCCTAGGTCACATTAAAGCCAATGATCGGACGACCAAATTTTTCTCATATCGTCTGCTGAAAAAAAAAACATGATCGTCCGACAATAGTATCAGGCAATAACACTAATTCTTATAAAACCAACCAAATTTTTCAAATAGGGAAAGACATCCGAAGCAAGCTAACAACAATGCGATGACTCTGTTTCTATGTAAAGTCAATTTCCCTTAATTATGTAGTTACATATCTTTATCATATGCAGAAGCGTACTCGTCGTATGGTTGTTAAACGAAAAACATTTTCTGCGCGCGAAGAATTTCGGAAAAGAGGAAAACAATTGACAAAAAAAAAAAAAAAAAAAAAAGGATATCAACGGTCTCGTGTGAATTTACATTTTGTAAATTCTATGGTCGATATGGTCCATTGAGATTGCTAGCAAATACAACTACTCGCTAATCGTTCAGTCAATATAAACTAACATTTTCGCACAAATTGTTGAGCGACCACTCAGGACTGCATTTTCTAGACAATACTCTGTTTACCCCTTTCATGACAAGGAGGATATGGCTGATATGAGCAGTATAGGGGGTTCTGACATCTTTATGACAATTGATCCCGCCTCTAGAGTTCAAGAGCTCTGTGTTTGCATCTGCTCTTAATATGCATTGTTATTGTTCTTGCATTGTTCTACATTTATATGAATTTGAGCTCGCTTACATCTTTTGGGCAGTAAGAAAATTTGTATTGTCACAGATTTTAAAACATCTTTACCCATTGCATTCTATAGGTAAAATCCAGGTCCAGGTCAGTCCAAAAGGTAAAAAATACATATAGAACAAACTATAACAGAATGTAGAAACGGACAAACGGTCAATCTTTTTTCTTTTTTAAATTTTTTTTACATGTATCTTAATACATTTTAAGAAGAACATAAAAACAAACATTAAATAACTTACATTTATACACCTCATTGGACTTGAATGCGTCATCTGGACAGCCAGCTGATTTATTACAAAATAAGGTAGTTATAGCTCTGGCGAAGTGATTATACTGAGGACAGTAATCTTGGAAAGAAATGAAAGTAAGAAATAAGTTTTTAATCTAATATCACAATACTGCAAATTTCGCTTAACCTGTGCTATAGGACTAAATTCTGATGGTCGTAATAAAGTATAATGGTGCGCGCCATCTTCTGTGTTAGATAGAAGTGATGAGTCTGTTGTGTGAGACAACATAGAGTAAAAAGGGATTTCTCTTGCACACAATCCCTATATTGCAATAATTTACAAACGGAAGTATTATGTAGATAAAAACCCAGTGAATTGCGATCATCTTACAGAGGTTTCCCTATAATATTTTCATAACTAGTTACATGTACAATACGAACCCCACTCAATGACTCAACACCACACTACTCTATTCTTTTTACCCGAAAGAAATACATAACTTAACAAAGATAACTTTAGAAGGCACACAGATAACCCTCATTTTATGATACATCTGGACTAAATAAGTAAATTGCAGGTCTCTAAGTTGTGCAAATTCAGTTTGCTAAAAGTTCGATCATTGTTCTAAAACTATAACCGTCGCTCAACCATTGTTCTAATACTATCCCTTCGCTAGACAAATTCTTTCTTGGAATTCATCTGCGGTGCTGTGGGGTAACTGAATACAATTAAAGGTAATGAAAAAAAGAGAAAGGGAAATTCACTTTCGTTTTGGTTATCTTACTTTCTTGAACTTGTACAGGTTGTCCTGGGACACATATTTCTCCTAAAATCCCTTTATCATCTAGAAGACAGTGATAGACTTCGTCTGTTTTAGAACAATTTAGATGCCTCCCTTGATTTTCCCTATCATTTCTATTGCCTGGACAGATCTTAGTTTGCGAAAACATGGCCTCCTAGATTTCACCAGCTTTACCTGAGATCGAATATTTTTATGACGCAAGGTAATCTCCGTCTTCTAGATGTTTAATGTTCACATGATATGGATATTTAATTTTAGGACCGGTGCAAACTTTTTATTTTGAGAAATATATTTAACGTAAAGTAGGATGTTTTCAATGGGTAAAATATGATCAAAATTAATGCACTGGGAAGAAAAAACATTAATAAAAACTACAACAGAATGTAGAGATGGACAAAAGGACAATCTTTTTTATTTTATTTTTTTATATCTTTTTTTCATATTTTGATAAATTTTAAGAAGAATGTCAAATAATTAAATAAAAGGTTGATGGTGAATTTCTTGATACTTACTTTTGTACACCTCATTGGACTTGAATGTTTCATCTGGACAGACAGCTGACTTATTACAAAGAACTGAAATTACAGATCCGGTGTTACGTTGAATTTTGACCCGGGTTGAAAATTGACCCGGGAGTCATTTTTCAACGTTGATTACTGAGACCAAAGGTGTTGAATTTAGACCCTAGTCCGTTGAAAACTGAGCCGGGTCGTGGTATTTTGATCATGAAACCGGTTTTAAATTCAACAGGATAGAACACAAATTTATGACTTTATCCATAGGCGTCGGGAAAGGGAGGGGGAGGGGCTAGAGATGCTTAGACCCCTCTCCATTTTTGCAAAGATAGACTTAATATAGGCATTGAAGAAAGTGACATTGGTTCACCCCCCTTTCAACAGTGTAGTCAAAGAAAAAAAGTAATCGGAAGTGCTTGAAGAGGTAATTGGATGCTAACCTCCCTTCCTCGAAATAGGACAACTAGTTTGGACAATGGACAAATTTTCCTTATTTTTTCTTGTCAATTTTTTTTTTCATATCTGATATTTTTTCTCTTTCAATTAGCAATTTGCTTCCGACATCAATGTTATCAATACACACTTAATTCAGTTATATTTTTAGAATAGAATATTAACAAAAATATCTTAGATTTCATAGTTACATGTTAAATCGCAATATTTCATGTAATATTTATTAAAAAAGAAGTACATTTGTATGTGTAAATCCTAAATATTAGTATACAAGGTTACAAAATAGACATTTTAGTTCAGAAATTTGTTTATTTATACAGTGAAAACTGTCTAATCCGACACCTGTGTAATCCGTCACACTATAAATTCCGAAGTTAAATTTTGTTCCCATTTTACTGTTTTCCATGTTTTTGTAACTGTTTAATCCGCATCCTGTCTATTCCGACATAAAATTCATCTCCTAGTGCATGTCGGATTAGACAGGTTTCACTGTATATTTGCTTTTGGCTAACATCACTTCATTTAATATAATCTTAAAATTCGTAATATAAGTATTTGGGAAATGGTAGAGTTTAACGCATTATGCAGGTACGTTTTAATGGTTATTTAGTTATGCTAATATTATTAACTTATAATATCCAACTTGAAAGATGGATATTTTCAAAATAAAAGGTTTGGCAATCTTTTTCGGATAGCTAAACAGTTCAAGAACGAACCCCACAACACATATTTATTTTGTTAGGTAGAGGATGGAAGGAGGGGGTGATCTTCCATTTTGTGAATTTTTTGGGACAACTGCTTTCTCAATAAAAATGAAACTCGGAAATTTTCGTATCTTGTGATAGGTCATCAACGAAAATCACTTTGTTAAACACCACTCTGATTCTACCTGAAAGTATCCTGAAGTTGATATTAAAAGGAAGCTGATGTTCGTTATCAAAACCGTTTTTTCGTTTTTGCAGTTTTAGAAGATCAATTCTTCCTTCAAAGCTTGGAAATGTGATGGGCACTAATTGTGCTCCTTTATTAGCCGACTTGTTTTAATATTTCTATGAAGCAGAATCAGAATAAATTTTTAAAAACTTTTCATGACAAGAAGAAAACAATTGTTGCGGAGTTCAACTCAACATTTAGACTCGATATATCCCAGTGAACTTTAAATTAAAGTCACCACTGAATGTGCCACAACTGTTTCATAATTAAATGATACCTTTGAATAGACCTATATAAAAGCTTCAAACTAGTTATTCATCATGAAAACGTTTACTAATGAAAATGTAATCAAAATCCAGCATCTGAAGCAAATTTGAGAGTTTTTATCCCTTGATGCATCATTTGTGCAAGTTTGGTTTATATAAGCCTTATAGTTTCTTGGTAATAGACCTGCACCCGTAATTTTTACCTGGTCCATTATCTGGAAAATATATGTCGAAATCAGCATCTGAAACAAGTCCATTAGAATGCATCTTCAGATGTATCAACCATGTAAGTTTGCTCAACATAGGGCTCATAGTTACTTGGAAAATGTAGGTCAGATTCAGCATCCGAAGCAAGTCTGGTAGTATGCTTCCTAAGATGTACTATTCATGCAATTTTGGTCATTATAGGGCTCATGGTACATGTATCTTTGAAATGAAACCTGCACCAAAAACTTTAACTTGTTCACTCAACCGGAAAATGTAGAAAATGTAGGTCAGATTCAGCATTCAAAGCAAGTCTGGTAGTATGCATCCTTAGATGTATCATCCATGCAAGTTTGGTCATTACAGTGCTCAAAGTTACTTGGAAATAAAACCTGCACCAAAAGCTTTAACCTGTTCACTCAACCGGAAAATGTAGGTCAGATTCAGCATCTGATGCAAGTCTAATAGTATGCATCCTAAGATGTGTCATCCATGCAAGTTTGGTCATTACAGGGCTCATAGAAACTTGGAAATGAAACCTGCAATGATAGATAAAATGTTATTTCTGTTCGAGAATTCATCACCTTTAAGTTGTTATTCTATTCGAAAATATGTGATTCCTATTCGATAATTTTGTCATTTCTATTCGATAATAAAATGATTTATATTCGACAATCATGTTAAACATGTCATAGTTTTGTCATATTTCCAAGAATGCATTTATTGAAAAAGAATAAGAAAAACATTGCATATGAGAGATAAAATTATGCAATAAGATAAGAAATTTATCGAATATTGGAATCGATCGTCGAATACTTAGTAGAAATGGATCCTGGTATGTTTTCGAAAAACACCTTTATTGCATATAAGCCAAATAATTATTGAGAAAGAAAAATAAAATTATCGAATAGGAATGGCAAAATTAACGAATAAGAATCGCATGTTTTCAAATAGGAATGACATCGAATAGGAAAAGCTTGTTTTCGAAAAGAATCTTATGATATAGAGGAATCATATTGTCATATTTCCTCCAGTGGGAACAGCAATTTATTGAATACAAATTATCGAATAGGATCACATTGTAATAAGAATTATATGTTTTAGAGTAAGAATAATCTCATTCTCAAGGTTATGTTCCGAAAACGATCAATTTTTAAGCCGAGGCAGGCTACTGACAGATAAGTTTGTTACAGGGATTTCACCAACCTTTTCTGAAGTCAGCATTACTACACGCTATAGTCGCTATATTGATCTTTTTCACAAATATAACCTATCATTGGATTCATTTTGGCCGATGTGTTTCATTCTAATTTTTATGCTATTAATTTTATTAATTTTTATACCGAATTTGACTAGATAGGATGTTCTGCCTACCTGATCAAAATTTTTGGGCTCACTTTCTAGACACCAAAGAAGAAGGTATGGTTTTAGCTTTACTGCGCCCTAAAAAAGTAATGACATCAAAAAGTTTTGATACTGGCTTAAATATTAGTTAAATAAATGACTCTGAAAAATCAGGAAAGAATATGGCATGAAGGTTTACCATTCTGCAAATATGACCTCATTAATGTGAAGCATTTCTCTATTATCAGCAGAAAAAGCCTCAAAATCGCACATTACAAGGGTGATTTTCCTTTAGAAAGCAGTGTCCACAGCCGTCGCCCACGTTAATTTTTGGATATTTTGTGCTAAATTTAATAACAAATCACATATCTCAAGATCTTTGTGGGCGATGCCTGTGGACAATGTTATCTGAGAGAAAATTCCATTGAAAATTGGTGTCTTCTGCAACTGTTTAAGAAAATACAGGAAAATGCACATGTTTATGACGTCATAATTAGCATTTAAAAACACATGTGAGAAAAATGACGTATGATTTTTCTGCATTGAATTTCAATTATTTAAAAAGCATGTGTTTTCAACTTTTACACCAATATCATTTTTTAGAAAATCACAAGGCAAAATTTGTATGGAAACCATACCTTCTTCTTTCCAGGGGTTTTGTTTTACGTCCAATTCCATGGGCATCGGAAGCAAATTTAAAAGGGGAGGCTAATTGAAAGTGGAGGGGGGGGGGGGGGGGGCTAAACCAACAAAACAATGTAAACTCCAATTTTCAATGCCTATATTACGAGGGGTGAACAAAAAGTTCGCGAACTAATTGAATAACTTCAATAAAAGAAATAATATTTGGTTTCAATGTTGATTATATTTTAAATTAATCCTCTCCAATTTTAATGCACATCAACCACCGTTCTGCGCATGCGTGAATCACGTGATATTGGCTGTCATGTCACCCCCTCTATAGCGTTCTGTTACAAAAGTTGAAAGATTTTTCAGAGTTTTATATTTCTTTCCATGTGAGTTAATTTTTATGACAAGAATTTATCAGAAATGGTCTAATCTCGGCAGCAGAATGGGTGGATAGGAATATCCTTTCCAAAAATAAGCATGGCGACCATTAATACACAAATTTTCTGTCTCGGGAGAGACCTTTATTGAAGGTGGATAAAGAGTGGTTGCCTCCTTTTTATGATATCTAATATGTTTAAAATCTAAAGTAAATGATATCTTAGGTATTTAATAATTATATTATTGTTCAAATATTCAACTATTTTTCAAAGTGTAAATTAGAGGTCTTTGAAAGCAAATTGTTTAATTAAAAACACATATCTTTTCAAACTTGCTTTCACTTGGCATGATGACAAGTATCATTTTTAACCATCTGCCTTCCTTCACTAATACGATCAATCCAATCATTAATTGAATTTATAGGAACTCATTTATTTTAATAAACTATGTACAAATTATTATTTGATACTGCAGAGGGATTTTTAAGATATGCAATAAATTGTACAATCGTTTGTTGAATGAATTCGACTGCGACAACCATTTTTCGTCACAAGTGACCTACATAGTGACGTCATTTACACATTGTGACGTCACAATCAAGGAGCAAAACTTTATTCAGCATATGCCATTTATAGATCTTGTGTATAGCTATGTGTGTACCGCAAAAAAGTGTGTGTGTGTGGGGGGGGGGGGGGGGGGGGAGGGGGTAAGCCCCATAGCCCCCCACCCCGGTTACAACGCCGATGAATTCATAGTTTTGTAGTTATGCTATGGATTTTGAAAGTATTGTCAATAAATAAAGTTGTCATGCTTGAAGATAATTGAAATCATGTACTGATCAAAATGTACATATATAAACGGGATGATAGGTTTATTTCTATTACTCTTGAAAAGGGAAAAATTGAAACCGAAATATAAATAAAAACGTACTGATCGTGATAAATCCCGTAAAACAACTTCAAAAAATGTTCAAACTCTGAGGTGGGGTCAATATTTAACAGGGTCAATATTCAACTTGTCATAAGGGATAAGAAAAAAAATATCAAGCTGTTGAAAAATGACCCCGGGTATAAATTCAACGACTTTTGGTCTCAATTTTCAACGGAGAAAAACAACCCAGTTCAATATTCAACGCTAAAAAATGAACCTCGGGTCAATTTTCAACTCGGGTCAATATTCAACGTTACACCGGCAGAGTAAGTGTACTGAGGACAGTAATCTTGGAAAGAAATGAAAGTGCGGTACAAGTTTTGATATTTTTATCACAGTAATGTAAATTTTGCTCAATCTGTGTTAACGGACTCTTAAGTCGATGGTCACAATACAGAACAATGGTGTATGCCTTCTTCTGATTTACATGAAGAGATGAGTCTGTATTGTGAGACAACATAGCGTGAAAAATATGCCTTTATTGCAGCCTAATTTTAAATCATACAGTATGAAACAGGAAACAGAAGTAATGTAGCTAAAAACCAAGTGTATTTTGATGATCTTCACAGAGGTTTCCCTATAATATTTTCATAAGTTAAATGTACAATACAGACCCCACTCAATGACTCTACAGCACACCAATCTATTCCTTTTTTTGTCCCCAAGAAATAGAAAACTGAACAAATAAAACTCACAGAAAAATCCTCATTTTAGGATAAACCTGGGTTAAATAATGGATTTGCAGGCCTCTAAGTTGTGCAAATTTTCAAGATGCTCGATAAATGTTCTAAAACTTTACTGTCGCTTGACAATTTCTTAAATCAAATTAATTTGCGGCGCTGTCCTACACTACAATGTCATTAAAATGGAGCTATGGAATGCAATACAAAGAACTGAAATAAAATTTATAGAAATTTCACTTTTGGTTTGGTTATCTTTCTTTCTTGAACCTGTACAGGTTGTCCTTTGACACATATTTCTCCTAAAATTCCATGCTTATCAAGTAGACAATGATAGGCTTCGTTTGTTTTAGAACAATTTAGATGCCGCTTTTGATTTTCCCAATCATTTCTATTGCCTGGACACGACTTAGTTTGTGAAAAAATGGCCCCTTGATCTTCACCTGAGATCGAATATTTTATCACGCAAGGTAATCTCCATCTTCTAGATGTTTAGTGTTCACATGGTATAAATATATTGTTATATATTACAACGACCATTTATACACTGGTGGCCACGTAGGGATCCGGGTTAGAATGGGTCCTCAGTATTTACTTGTAAAAGGCCACTAAATGGGGCGGTCCTTCGGATGAGACCGTAAACCGAGGCCCCGTGTCACAGCAGGTTTGGCACGATAAAGATCCCTCCCTGCTCAAAGGCCGTAAGTGCCGAGCATAGGCCTAAATTTGCGACCCTTCACCGGCTATGGTGACGTCTCCATATCAGTGAAATATTCTGGAGAGGGACGTTAAACAGTATGAATCAATCATATACACTGGTGAAAACTGTTTATTTAGACTTTGAGAAAAATATATAATTAACGTAAAGGATGATATTTTCAATTAAATTATTTGATTTACCCTATAGGGAACATGTCTTTATTATCCAGGAAACCCATTTTAAAAAAAAACAATAGCCAATGAAGCAATGATAAAAAGAACATAGTTCAACTCCCAAAAAGTATTAAGGGGCAATATCCCTCTGATAAGAGAGATACTTTTCTGAAGACATTTTCCCATGAAATTCAATGAATTGTCATGTCAGATTTCATATTAGATTTTATTCACAAGGACCATTTTAAAGTCAACTCAATCGAATCCATTCGAACGTCCAGATGCGTATTTCTTGTTTCTATTGCCAATATTTTTATTAATAATTTACAATAATTTACCTAAACATTTAAACTCAGTTCCTTTAAAGGGTGTAAATAATGCCCCCTGAGGGAACAAGACGGTAGAATTTTAATTTTATTACATAAAATGTACAATTTTTTATTACATATAGGCCCTAATGTATAATATAACATTAGTCATCACATTTTATACATTGATCATAAAGTCTATGAAGCATTTGTATAATTCGTATAATTTGCTTTAAAGCGCGAAAAAGTGACACTTTCCTATATAATCCTATGTAATCCTAAATGTACCTGTATTTTGAGACAAAACCTTAAAAAATCTGGACGGTAGATTTTTTCCATAAGGAGATATGCAACGTAGTTTGAACTTTTTTTTTTGTCTTTTTCAATGGAGTTGAAGAGTTTCAATTCTTGAAGGAAATGTGCGCTATATTTTCATGTCTATGTATGGCGTTGTTTACTTTTTCTTAAACAATTTTTTATAAAAGAAAGATCTAGAATACACTTAACAAAACTTCTAAGTGTTCACATAATAAATTTATTTAAAAACTAAATGATAGAATGGTATTATATATTCAAATCATTATTATTTACCAACGTGTCTTCTCAACTATTGATGAGGAAAATCAAGTATTACCGATGAAAACCAATGTCTCGTGACGAAGCTTAAAAACAATGAATCTGTACTTTGCTGTACGTGTTTTGTGTAAGGAGCATTGTGGCAACGCACTTTGAAAAAATTACGCACTTTGAAAAAAATTTTCAAAGTGCGTTAGAATTGGGACCAACTCAACGCACTTTGAAAAAAATTTTCAAAGTGCGTTAAATTTGGGACCAACTCAACGCACTTTGAAAATTTTTTTCAAAGTGCGTTAAGAGTTTACATCAATATATTTTATCATGGAGACACTTAACGCACTTTGAAAAAATATGTAAAAACAAAAAAAAACACACACAAAAAAAAAGATTTTACTAATGGAAAGATTATATTTGTAATTTATCTTTCAAAACACTTATGCATTGATTTACTCCCGTTGAGAAGAGGAGAAGACGGATAGAAGATCTATCATGCAGTCCAAATCTTCATCATTCCAATACATAGGCGTCGGTAACAAATAAAACGTGGGAGGGGAGTAATAAACCCCAAAATGGATAAGCCGCATTTTCAATGCTTATATGATGTATATCTTTTCAAAATAAGTGGGGAGCTAATGCCCATTCCTCTTGCCCTTCGCCCGGTCTCGATGCCTATGCTATACCCAAAAACAGGTACTTGTATGTATATGCATTTACATAACTGGTATGATGTTGAAAACTTTAAATAAATGGAAATTTTGGAAAATCAAATTGACCCCTTATTTCTTAAGATAAATTCAAAGCTTTAAGTCGTTCACTTTTAGCCCCCATCCCTTTATATCTACCTATTACATACTAAACTTTTTAAACAGAAACAAAATAATGATATTAAACAATTATCTTTCTATTTTTTCTAAAAGAATCCTTTTTATAACATTTATCAAAACCTAAGATATCTAAATATTCAATATCTCATGTCCTGAAGTGATCTCATCATAAAAAAAGTTATCCAACCAGGGTCAATTATTTATCATACCGATTATTTGTGAGAACACTGATCAAGCTTTACATTTTTTTCAAAGTGCGTTAATATGGTCGATATTAACGCACTTTGAAAAAAAAATATTTTTTTCAAAGTGCGTTTAGCTTGGTCCCAAATTTAACGCACTTTGAAAAAAAATTTTCAAAGTGCGTTGTAACACAGCATCTTTTTCTGACCATTATCAATATTTAAAATGGTTACGATAACCTAGTGGTAGAGCGTTCGCTTTGTGATCGTGAGGCCCGGGTTCGATTCTCCTCGTTTACGGCGCCGCGTCAAACATGGGTAAAATGGCCATTGAGAAATAAAGGAGGACCGTTCGAATGTTGATGTCTGGATCATCCCTGCAACACGTTTTACCCACACTTACTTTAGTGTTTATTTGTCCTTGATATTACTTTGAAAAATTATAAATCAGTATAAAAACCGATTTAAACACATTTTTCTATAGGTCGTGAGTCATTTTCATCGCATTTTCATCAAAATTTAAAAACTTTGGACAAATTTATCCTAACATCACTTAGTTTGCGAAAACATGGCCTCCTAGATTCCCCCCATCTCCCCTGAGATCGAATATTTTAAGCACACAAGGTAATCTCCGTTTTCTATGTGATTAATTTTACATGTTCAAGATAAAGAATGAAAAGTGTTATTTTAAGGACCCCCTGATAAACATGTGAAAACTTTTTTTTTGCACTTTGAGAAAATAATATAGAACATAGGAGGATATATTGAAATTAACTACATACTCATTTTAGTTAAGGGAACATGCATGCCATTTTTATAAAAAAAAATTCAAAAAGATTGAAGGTTTAACTTAGCAAAAGTCCCCTTCAGTCAGTGTGCAGTGTAAAGATGGCAATGATAAGAAAGCAAACAAAAGTATTCCTTTCACTCTTTTTTGGAATTATTTTGTCTCGTAGGAAGTTATTAGACATTCAAACATTTACCAGTCTATTTTTTCGCGGTGGCGGATCCTGGATTCTTGAAAAGAAGAAGGGTCAAACCAGTTTGAAGTCGAGCAATGTAGCTTAGGAAAATAAAAGTTTTATCATTTTCTTTAATATAAGGAAAACACATTTATTTCAAGTTGGTTCCCTAGTACAAATCCCTTTGTCACAGTACCAAACAAGCGGTTTGATGATAAAGATGAGGCTAAATAGAAAACTTTCATCGTTAAATAAATATGATTAAAGTGAATTCAATTTTCAAGTTTCTTCAGATTGAAAGATTTCTGTGAATGTAAATATTGACGAATTTTTATATGCATTTCAATTTAGCAGTTTGAAATCCGACTGCTTGAGAAAATAATTGATATTTTTAACATTTCTATAGAAATGCATTTACTTTAATGTATGTTTTATGAAGCATATTTATGATTACTACATATATTCAAAGGTAAAAACATGAAGATATGAAACTCATGGATACTCTAACTCTATTCACACTTCCAAATTCAATTCAAGAAACAACCAAGTATTGCAAAGATCGAGGTGCACAAAATTTGCATAGGTGCCCGCTATAAACAATGGTCATATTAGGACGCAGAAATTAGTTAATGTTATTCATTTTAAAATAATAAACTAATGGAATTTTTCATTATGGAATAACCATTGTCATGGGTATATTGCTACATAAGTAAGGGAAGTTGACAACTGAAAAGTAAAAAATCGGCAAGTTTATCATAAAGATTGGTTATTAGATTACCATTAGCGTGTTTTTCAAGTAAAATATCTAAATATGAAACAGATGTATCCGACTCTGTGGTATCTTTATTTTCAAGCTGACCGGGATACATTGTATCGAAATAAAAATGGAACTGAGCACCATTAATAGACAATATGCCGTCGATAAATCGAAATCTCGAGTTGAACACCACAGCAAGGATTTTCTTCTTCTCCTGTAAATGTAAAAGATTGTACGAATTGCGGTTCATATGAATACAAACAAAGGTCTGCTAGTAACGGAGCGCAGTTCGTATCCATAGGTTGTTGAAAGACTTAGTCTTCACATCTACTTAGATATTGTTATTCAGAAACTTAAGTATCTTCTTAATATCGCCTTCAGAATACTTATTTGTAAATCTGAATTTTTTTTAAAGAAATGATTTTGTAAATGGCCAATGACAATTGCAAGGTACGTGAATGTACGAATTCCATATTTATTGAAAAAGGTACTATCAATGATATCAAGAAGTCTGGATTTTAGTTTTTCAATGGGATTATTTATTAAATAATTTAACTTATCCAGTGAATAATGTCACCTGTCCACAGGTAATGAAAGAATGCACGACCTTGCTCTAACATAGAAATCGAGGACTTAATTTAAAAACGCTCTGAAAGAATGAATAAAGTGTTTCAGAAATATACTAAATGTACATGTATATGTCATATTGCAAAGTTTTAATCCCTTTGCGCTCAATAAATCGGAAATGATAAAAGAGTTGAGAATATATATAAAAAATGTGATTGGGATTTTTCCGTTATTACCTGACCATGACAAGGAGCACACGGCTGGTGTGACCGGTCAGCAGGGGATGCTCACTCCTTCATGGCACCTGATCCCACCTCTGATTTTTCGGAGGTCTGTGTTTCCTCTGCTCTTATTTTGTATTGTTTTACGGACTTTGAGTACTGTTCGTTATCTCCACATCCTTCTTCTAACAAGCTTCTAACAATATAGTATTTCTTGGTGGGGCTTGTTTTTTTTAATCTGAAATTTGGTTTAATTCTTTATCTGAAAACACAACATACTGAAAATGCACATTCAAAAAACAAAAAAAATTCAAAAACACATTTCAGTTTTTTTAAACTCTTAACAAAGCAGTCAGTTTGAACAATCCTACCTGTACTGGGTATCTAAAATTCATAAAATTTGTTATAAACAAAGATCCATCAATGTTTTCGGTGGTGACAGTACGCTTTAGTCAACCAAGAGTCTTATGCAACCGAATGCTCAGAACATAGAAAACAGTATGTAGAATGGTTTTAGATTACAACGATGGTAAAATATTGTCTTGGTTTGTGAGTCTCATTATTAAGATTAATTGATTAAAATTAATTTTACGGCTGTAAGTCATCCTTATACACGCAATCACTTTCCTCGGAAAAATTATTTTATATCCAATTTCAGTGTTTAATACTTTGTACATTTTAGTATACCAAGATAATTTCGATCAACCTGTCCTTTGTGTACGCATATTGAATTCATAAACTTCATAATCTAACGCTATACAAAGCTTTTTTCTGTATTCCTTACCAAAATCTATTAACTGCTATTAATGAGAATTTTCAAAGACATTGTGTTGAATCAGAAATGATTCTTCAAAACTCAAAGGAACATTATGAAATTTTAATTCTTTATGAAAGCCTATCCAACATCAAAATTATCGAGATGACGTATAGTATTCAAGATCAAAAGTCCATTTAGCATACAAAATAAAAGGGGAACAAACAGGGGCCTAAAAACATCGGAGGTGGGATTAGGTGCCATGGAGGAGTAAGCATTCCCTGCCGACTGGTCAAACCCATCGTGTTCTCCTTGTCTTGATCGAGAAATAACGGGAAAATCGGTCGTCAATTCAGTGTATAAATAATGGACTAACAATTAACATGAAAAACGTGAGTCAGCATTTGACTCCATGATAAATTGTATTTCCTGTCAAGGTCATTGTATCGACCATAGAACTTACGAAATGATGACTTTAAACGGGACGGCTGAAATCCTTGTATCTTGCTTGTCAATAATTTATCTCGTTTTAGAAAGTGCTCATACGTAGAGCATGCTCTTGCGTATCGAATCAATTGAGATATATTAACTCCGTATGCAGGTGATGAAGGTATATTGCTGCATTAGTAAGTGAAGTTAACGATTGAAAAGGTAAAAAGATCTTGGTTGTAAGATTACCTTTATAAACCATATTAATTCATAGTGTATAGAATCTGTATACAGAAAATCATTCGCGGATGTTAAGATTCCACTTCAATGCGATTTAAATGTCTCCGCCTATTTGCAAGTACCTTAAATTCAAAAGTGGTCGAGTTACAAAAAGAAAACATAAATATCGAAAACATATGCATGCAAACTAGTCATTGATAAAAGCAATAATTCAAAGCTGAAAGGGGCATCGACACAGTTTCAACTGGATTTTTTTTTATTACGGATTTCAAAGTTTACAGTTCCTTACTAAGGCAATAATCAGTAAGAATTTAAAATCATTTGTGGATTTACAAAGGAGATAAATATTTTTAAAGAAGGCTGGTGTTTACAAATAGAAAATAAGACCATGAATATAACAAAAATTGATTCGTAAAATCACTAAAACTGACTTTGAACAAACATTTATTATCCTATTTAACTCCTTTTTAACTAACGTAAACAAAAATATGCCACGGGCCTTGTTAACATAACAAAGGTTGGGAGCTCTAAATCCGTCATGTATCTCGACAAATGAAAATGAAATAAAAAAAAATAAAATGAAATTTTTAATGACCCATTACAAATACTTAACTAAATAAACAAATGGAAAAATAAGATTAAAAAAAAAAAGTTGCAATTTTACCCTGCATGTCTCTTATAGTTTCAATTTTGCCCTGCATGCCCTTTTAAAATGAATAGCCGAAAAGATTCCAAATGACACTCATTAATGTACTCATTCTTTTTAAAGACACACGTTTTGAAACTGATTGTTACAGTTACTTTTTTGTTGTTCAAACGGTAACAGACATTTTAAAAAATGGAATTCACCACTCTTTACGTGCAATTAATCATTGTAAAGAGAGTAATTTTTATTAGTTTTGTGAAGATAACGTACAGGGGAAACTGTAGTGCTTATATTCTAACTTAACAATAGATTTGGACATTCTTATAGATTAACACAATATGGAATGCATTATGGTCCTTCTACCTAACTGACCCTTAATAATCTCTTGAATAACAAATTTTTATTTACAAAAAAATATTTCTATTTTCACCGGTAAATTTTGACGTCTCTAAATGAGGGAAAAATTCCCGAATGAGACGTTAAACAACAACAACTAATCAGTCTTTACATTACTTAACTATGCGTTGCATATTCGTAGGGTTTACAGAGGGTTTGACCTGTCGTATGTTCCTATGGTGTATAGTCTTTTTATTGATTAATCATTACTGTTCGATATTTTTATCTTATAATTTTGAACTAAGGGCAATAACGTGAAAACGGGACTAAAAAAAAGTTATCTGTAAGGTATCAATGTAAATAGAATATATCTAAAATGATCGGAATTTCTTAGAGCACTGCAAACTGTCCTTAACATAAAATTTATCTTATAAATTTGAAGTTGTTTTTTGTAAAATATGTCAATAAACATTAATATTATCATATAGAAATAAACGTATGCTAAAATTCAGATTATGTACTATCAAAAGCACAGAAAAGTTTACATGATAAGATATGACGGCATGATGAACAGAATGGGATAAGGTTACTATATGCAATTTCATCTATGTAATGCGCAGTAAAAATAAAAACATTTAGACGAGGATGCTAACATACTATACTACTGTCGATCTAGTACTGTTAAATCCAAGAATATCTTTTAAAAAGGCTATTTCGAGAAGATGCACATGTATGTAAATGATTTTCCTGATCATGAGTTGACTTATTTTACGCCAAAATTTGTATATTATCTCTTTTTGCACGAAAACATTGAGATCAAGAACAGTATACATTACTTTGTGACTGATGGATACCGGTATTTTATTAAGAGTGCAATATGTGTATACATTACGAATCAAAACATCAGAATTCCAACTGAAAAAAAAAATCTTTAGAAGTTAGAAATATTTCCTTAATAAATTTCATTGCTGTACAAGTAATATAAAAATAATCAAATACAAAAAGGAAAAACTTTGAAAGCTTCACATTTTCTTTGTCACGGGAACTGTTGATACAATACTACATCTAAATTATGAATTGTTGTTTTCTGTGGAATAATTTAAACAAGTAGCTTGTCTTACATTTCAAAAATGTATAACAGCAAATAAATAATCAATCTACACTATACTGTTATCAATCATATCATTTTTCTTATTTAATCATTTTCTTCACACTCTGGTTGATGTGATATTCCCATTTTCCTCTGAAATTCCACCCACTGTACATCACTAATTTCAAGAATTGGCTCTATCTCCGACGCCTGTTGTGTGCCTTCAAAAATAGTGTCAAATTATTTTTCTTCTTTTGTTTTATCCAGCCTTCCAGATCTTCCCTTGATGAAAACCGAAGTAATTCTGAGAAATACAATTTTCCAATTATTATAAGAGTCATTCTTTTGATAATTTCGTGTTGTAACGCATAGACTGATGGTTCTTCCTCCACGATGAATTTCATTGGTATGATTGATGTGAGATCCACATTGGCAGTATTTACACCCCATGATCTGAATATTTCCCAAAGCTTGCCGTTTGATTTGTTCATATCTATTTTCGTATCATTTAAACTCATATATACTAGAACGAGAAAATTCTCTATTTCATTTGAAGTTTGACACATTTTTTCCAGATAGTAACTTAAATAACGCAGTGGTCTATTAAAAAAATATATGTCTTGCTTTCTGAAATTCGCTACATTTAGGAATTAGTGTGCAGATTTCCGGGAATCCAACATTATAATTTCTAAATTTTGAAACAATGTCTTCTACTTAAAAGAGAATGGTCTGTTTGGATTATGAAACTGAAAAATGGTGTGAAAGATATGAATCCTATCTCCTCTTGATAAATATTTCCAATTCAGATCAATACAGCGGTATTCTTTTACATCAAATTCACAGTTCTTTATTTCTTCTTCAATTATGCCCCAAGTCCCCTCGGTTGAGGTTATAATCACAAATTTGTGATCAATTTCCTGCATTTGTTTGCAATCAATCTTGATAACCGTGAGTTTCCCTGTTTTAGTCATGATATCTTAAAATTAACAATATTTTGACGTGGGCATTAAAATTTTTAAGCTGACATTTCAGCCTTAAAAGTGTATTTTGAACAGTTTTAATGAAAATAAATTATCTTAAGCAGAATTGAATTAAGTAAATAAAAAAACCATGCTTAAAAACGAGGAAATGTATATTTAAAGGGGCCGACTGGGGTTTCCATAGCGCAATACGTCGCGCTTTATAGTAAAAAGAAGCGTTTTTGCTTTTTTTTACATAATTTTTCCCCCACATATTTTTTTGCAAAATTAAAAATTTAATGAAGAAATTACAGGTTGAAAAAATTAATAACAATTTTATGTAGGCTAACTGATTTTTTAAACGATTTCTCAACTGATAGGTAGATTGATGTCATACCGTATAAGTAGATATTCTAGCGAGGATTTAATTTTGGCATTATTAGCGAGGGTGCTGATATCGCTGAAATTTAATATCGCTAAAAATTAATTGCGTATTATTTATAATAGCTTCTTTAGTTAGCATTTTAAAATCGCTAAAATTACTTCTCGCTAAAAATAAAGTACCATGTTTTAGGTAGAAATCGCTAAATTTGCGTCTCGCTAAAATTTCCACTTATACGGTAATAGTTAACTTTTGACTTGATGATAAACTGAAGCTCTTAAAGAAGGGGTCATAAAATGTTTAAAAGAAAAGTATTGGGGATCAATATCCTTCTGCTAAGAGAGATAACTTTCTGAAGACATTTTCCCATGAAATTCAATGGATTGTCATGACAGATTTCATAGATTTTATTCACAAGGACCATGTCAAAGTCAACTCAATCGAATCCACTCGAACTTCCAGCAGTGAATATCTTGTTTCTGTTGCCAATATTTTTATTAATTATTTATAAAAGTTCACTAAAACATTTAAACTCAGTTAATTTAAAGGGTGTAAATTGAGATTTTTATTTCTCATAACGTATGAGCCATTTGATTGATACAGGAATGCAGATACAGAATAGTTTATAAACGTTTAATAAATACTAATTTTGTTTCCCTAAAAATATTTTCAAGGGCGATCATGGAAAGATAACTCTTGTTGATTGATGCGTATTATTTTGCAAGCACAGAAAACAATTTGATATTCTGCTTTAAAAAGCAACGCTTCAGAATGTTTTCTAATGAGAATTAGACAGGTACTGGAGTAACTATTATTTCTATTTATATACCCAATATTTTTAATTTTATTGTCAGAGCACAAATAATTGATATATCTATTTACCATATAAAATTTTCTTCACATCATGATTTGACATATTATTCAATTCTGAAAAAGTAATCAACGCTTCATATACTTCAAAATATTTTTTATTTGAATTTAATGCTATAGTTGTTGATGCAAATCAGTGTTTGGAATTCTAACAAAAAAGCGAAATCAGGAGCAGAGGGATTAATTGATTGATTGTTTATTGTTTAACGTCCCTCTCGGCAATTTTTCACTCATATTGATACATCACCGTCTCGGCACTTAGGGCCATTGAGCAGTAAGGGTTCTTTATCGTTCCAGCGCCTATCTTGACACGGGAACTACGTTTTAAAGGTCATATCCGAAAGACCCTTGACTTTCACTTCTAGTGCCAAGCGCTTGGCGAAGGAACAGTCACTACCTATGCTTACGTCTTAGGTATGACGGGGCGCCGCGAATCAGAATCGAACCCAGGCCGCTTGATCACGAAGCACCACTAGGCTACCATGACCGATTGGAGCAGAGGGATATTTTCCCTTAAATAAAATAAAATAAAATTGAAAATTTAATTCAGGATTTTAAGATTGAAAAGTTAAAAAAGATCTAGATTTCCTTTATAAACCATATACATTCATAGTGTAGAATCTGTATAAGACAAATCATGCGCTAATGTTAACATTCCACTTCCATGCGATTTAAATGTCTCCGCCTATTTGCAAGTACCTTTATTTCGAAAGTGGTCCAGTTAAAAATGAAGGCATAGATACGAGGGTCATTAAAAAAATACGTAGACAATGCTTCTCATCGTCATATGATTATTACAAGATTATAGATCAACACATTTTCGTAAACATAAACATTTATTTTGTCGAAGTGTGAAGTTTCATTCCATTTGATTAAACAGAACTCACTTTAGCCAAAATTAAAAGCAACATGTTTTGTTACCACGGAGCACGGTTAACCAATATTGTAACGTCAAAAACAACGCTGAGAAAGTTTGTAAAAAAGTATACACATTTTTGTTATTTCAAACACGGTTTGTTGCGTCTTCTCCTTTCAAATTAAACACATATATAACACCTGGTTTGCTAACAATTGTACAAATATAGCTTGAATTAGAATGTTATTGTTTTCAAATTCTTTGATTTACCATGCAACTTTATTATTTCTGCAACATTGAAGCACACATCACGTTCAATGACGTTCCCAACTCTTTTGACAATATTTTCAACTTTAACCTGTTTCTATGCAGACAATCCATCGTCCGATTCAAACTCGCTACCACTCAAAAATTGTATTTTCAACTTAATACAAATTTTTTTTTCATACAGATCCTGATTTATAAGGATTTTTGAAGCTTGTAGAAAAAGTTTCCCTAATGTAAAGTCTAATTTTATTGCTACTTGCTGCTCCGTGACGTCCTCCAAAGTCATGGTTTTTTGCCTTTTTTAATCAGGTCCATATGTATTTAGAAGCTGATATCTTTTAAATGGAACGAGATATTACATAACCTGATTTCATTTTAATTAATACAGCAATACTTTATTTAAACATGAAAATCTTATTTCGTTTCAGCTCCATTTATTAGAGGTATAGCTGTAAATACTATAAAGTGAAAATTAGAAAATTACTAAATTTTGACGGTGCTCCGTGACCCCATTTTTGCTGTTCTAAATCCTTGGTAATTTTAATAAATATGAGGATACATTCCATTTTTTTTACTCAAATTATTTGAATCTGTTGTTAAAATATTTGTACCAAAATTGGATATAATATGACGTTAAATAAAAGAGTTAGGACAAAAGTCTACGAACTTTTTGAATGACCCTCGTATAAAAAAAATGCATGCAAACAATTCATTAATAAAAGCGATAATTTAAAGCTAATTCGACATAGTTTCAACAGAATTTTTTTTTTATCGATTTCAAAGTTTACAATTCCTAACTAAGGCAATAATCAGCAAAACTTTATGTATCATTTGTTGATTTACAAAGGAGATAAGTTTTTTAAAAAAAAAAAAAGCCTCGTGTTTACAAATAGAAAATAAAATCATGAAGAATATAACAAATGGAGATTCGTGAAATTTCTAAAACCTGACTCTGAACAAACAAATATTATCATATTTAACTCATGTAAACAAAAATATGCCACGGGCCTTGCTAACATAACAAAGTTAGGAGCTATAAATCCGCCTTGTATCTCGACGAATGAAAATGAAAAAAAAAAATTAATGATAATTAGGAATATCTTCGATAAGTATTTGTAAACATAAATAAATGGAAAAATAAATTTGAAAAATTTCAGTTGCAATTGTGCCCTGCATGCCCCTTTTAAATGAAAAGCCAAAAAGTTTCCAATATAGCACTCATTCTTTTTATAGACACACGTTTTGAAACTCATTGTTACAGTATCTATTTCTGTTGCCCAAACGGCCACAGACTTTGTTAAAAATGAATTCACCACTGTTTACTTATAATTAAGCATTGAATAGAGTAAGTTTCATCAATTTCGTAAAGATAACGTACCGGGGAAATTGTAGTGCTTGTATATTAACTTAACGATGAATTTGGACATTCTTATACATTAACACAATACATGTATATAGTTCATTATGATCCTTCTACCTAACTGACACTTCATAATCTCGTTATTAATAAATTTTTATTTGCAAAAAAAAAATTATGTTTTCATCGGTAAGTGTCGATGTCTCTAAATGCGTGAAAAATTCACGAATTGGACGTTAAACAACAATCAATCAATGAATCAGTCTTTACTTTATTTAACTACGCACTGTTTATTTTATCAATTTATAGGGTTTTCAGCGGGTGTGACCTGCCGTATGTTCATTTTGTGTATTGTCTTTGTCTTTAATCGACGACTGTTCGATATCTTTATCCTTTACATTTTAAACTAAGGACAATAAATTTCGAGAAAATGGGACGGTAGAAATAAAATTTTATCTGTATGTTATCAATGTAATGTCAATTATAATGTAAATAAAAAATATATGAAATGATCGCAATTTCTAAAAGCTCTGCAAAATGCCCTTAACATACAATATTAAATTATCAAAAAATAAGCCTAAAAGAAATGCATTTGAAAGAATTGGTTTTTTTTGTTAAATTTGTCAATAAACATTAATATTATCTAAATAACTGTATGCTAAAGATCAGATTATATATTTTCAAAAGCAAAGAAAGTTTAGATAATAAAATATGATGGAATGGTGAACAGAATGAGATAACGTGATATTTCTTGCAAATTCATATTTGCATAAAAAATAACAACATCTTCGATCGTAGATGAAGACGCTAATACACTACTGTTAATTAAGCGAGATTCTTTTTTTAAATCCAAGAACATTTTAAAGGACATTGCAAAGAGATGCAATTGTACGTAAATGATTTTCCTGAGTTGACTTTAAGCTCTTATTATATATCATTTGTATATGATCTCTTTCTGCACGAAAACATTGAGATCAAGAACAGTATTCTTTAATTTGTGACTAATGGAGATTTTATTAAGAGTGCAACATCTGCATCCATTACGAATCAAAACATCAGAATTCAAACTGAAAAAAAAAAATTTCTTATTTTCTTATTAAATTTAATTGTTATACAAATAATATTAAGTAATCAAATACAAGCAGGAAAAACATTTGAAAGCTTCACATTTTCTTTGTCACAGGAGCTGTTTATAAAATACAACACCTACATGTAAATTATGAATTGTTGTTTTGTGGAATAATTTACACAAGCTTGTCTTATATTTCAAAAATGTATAACAGCAAATAAATAATTAAACTACACTATACTGTTATTAAATTAGTGTTCAGGATAAAGATATAATTTTTCTTCTTTAATCATTTTTTTCACATTCTGTTTGATGTGATATTTCCATTTTCCTCTGGTATTCAACCCATTGTTCATCACTAATTTCAAGAATTGGCTCTATCTCCGACCTGTGCCTTCCACGAATTGTGTTAAGATATATCTTTAGTTTTCTTTTGTTTTATCCAGCCTTCAAGATCTTCCCTAGATGAAAACCGAAGTAATTCTGAGAAATAAACCTTTCCAAAAGTTATGAGTGTCATTCTTTTTATAATTTCGTGTTGTAACAGATAGATTGATGGTTCCTCTTCCAGGACGAATTCCCTTGATATGATTGATGTAAGATCCACATTGTCGGTATTTAAACCACATGAACTGAATATTTCCCAAAGCTTGTCATTTAATTTGCTAATGTCTATTTACATATTATTTAAACTCATATATGCTAGAACAAGAATTTTTTCTTTTTCATTTGAAGTTTGGCACATACTTTGCAGATATGTACTTAAAGAACGCAATGGTCTATTAAAAAACAAAAGAGGACCTTTTGTTTTTGTGTTCCAAACTGTGCTACATTTGGAAAATAGTGTGCAGATTTCTGGGAATCCAACATTAATAGGATTAAATTTTGAAACAATGTCTTCTACCTTAGAGAATGGTTTGTCGGGATTGTAAAAGTGAAAAATAGTATGAAATATTTGAATCCTTTCTCCCGTTGATAAATTCTTCCAACTCAAATCAATGCAGTGATATTCCTTTTAATCAATTCCACATTTTTTAAAAAAACATCCTTTGAAATTGTTCTCGAAACCTCCTCAGTTGAAGTTATAATCACAAATGTTTGCTTTGTTTCCAACATTTGCTTGCACAAACAAATAATCTTTTCAACATGGGTACACTTTTCTCCTCTCTTGGTAATGGTTCCTCCACGATGACAAAGTCCTGAAAAGTACTCACATCAAACTCTCGAATGTCCTCTATTACAACTGGTGTCCTTTCAGTACATGACATATCATCTTGTTTAGCTGTTGTCAATTTCCCATAACCCCATTTTCCTGTCAAACATAAAATTATCCCACCATCACTGAGAAAACGAGATGCCTCATGGAAAGAAGAAGTTTTATAGAATGGTATCTCTCGACAAAAACATAAGAACATTTTATTAAAGTGTTTAGAAATTAAGAGAGGTTAGGTGTTTTAGAATACATATATACTTTATTTTCAATGTTATACCTTTAGATAATAAAGGAATTTGTTCATCTTTCCGTTCGGGGTTTTCTTTGAAATATTTTTTTCAATTATTTAAAAATAACATTCTTAGATCAGTTAAATTAATTTCTATTCTTTTTTTTTAAGATTAACTTTTTAAAAGAATCATATCTTGTACATGAAACATAACTGTGTAATTGTTAAAGAAAATAACACCATTATGATGAGGAAAAACTTTACTTGAAGTAAGGAAAATATTAGCTTCCCTATTGCTTATCTATATATGAATATAACGTAAAAAGATCAAATAACTATTGGATGTCTTCATATATATTACGTAATATTTCCATTTCTAAATTTTTTTCTCTATAATAACCCTTTGAAAGTAAGCGGAGTTGATTTCCTGATAATTCTGCCGGAATGTAAATTAGGCAGGTCGATAGGTCAGAAGCTAAGGAGGCCTAATACGCATGCAAATCTCGTGCGCATCTGTCTCTGTGTCTGACGCTAAGGAGGCCAAATATGCATGTAAATCTCGTGCGGCTGCCTTTGTGTTTGACGTCAGTGTGCGAGGACTAATGAAATTGGCATGGAAGTCCTCGTGTAATTTAAATCGATTAGTCTACATTCTTAATGTCTAAGTCTACAATTTTATTTCACAATGAAATGGAAATATAAGGAATCACTGTCTAGTTTTGAGAGTATGCCAGGGACATCAACAATAGTGGGAAACATGGGATAATTTTAGCATAACGGGCTTCGCCCGTTATGCAAATTATCCCATGTTTCCCACTATTGTTGATGCCCTGGCATACTCTCAAAACTAGACAGTGATTCCTTAAATATACACTGAACCAAACATCTAAGTGTTCACCTAACATTACTTAAGGTTTTAAAGAACAAATGCATACAATAAATAATTTCTTTAATTCATGGTTAATGATGCATATTTCAGTTCGATTTTGCGTAAATATCATGTAAGTATCTTTTTAGAATATTAAGCAAAGTGTCAAGGAAATGGTGTACCTTCAAAATGAAAATAAACACAAAATATTTTCTCTGGAGTAAGAACACCACTCGATCTAATTACTGCAAGACATCCTTTACTGTTGGATACAGTACTTTACTGTTGTAACCCTGAATAGGAGATTAACCTATCTGCTGCCACACCTACTGCAAAGATCTTTCCAAACCTTTGAAATTGTGTAGAAGGGGGGGGGGGGGGACTTTGACATTCCTTATAAAAATCCCAACTGTGTTCAGACTGCTTGCGCTGATATTAGACTGTAACGAACACCGATTTCTTTTCTTATAAAAGTAATATCAAGGACAATTAAACACTTAAATAAAAGTAAGTAAAACGTGGTGCAAGGATGGTCCAGATATCAAAATTCCAATGGCTCTCCCTTCTATTTCAATGGTCTTTTTGCCAATGTTTTGTGTTTTTTAGTGAAATCAGTTTTCAAAATTTGATAATGATCACAAGGAGATGCTAATTCCAGAAAGCACGTGCCGTAACGTACACATTTATTGTTTTTTTAACTTCGTCACGGCACATTGGTTTTTATCAGTGATATTTGATTTTCTTTCTAGAATTGTTGTTAAGACGCATTTGTTGTAATAATTTGAAAATATCATACCATTCTATGAAGTACATGTAGTTTTTTAATATTAAATACATCTATTAAGGTGAACACTTAAGCTTAGAAGTTTTGTTAAATGTACAGCTTTTTAAACAGTTTGAATTTCTTTTATAACCCTAAATTATCGTTATAAATGAGTAAGCAGTCACATTTATTTACGTGATCTTGCCTTTCTATAACACACAAGAGCTACCACAGCGAGGATAACGAGGACAAGTATTCCCACAGTTACTCCGATAATAAGCCAAGGTAGAGATGATGTACTGCCATCAGATGAACGTATTTCACTTTAAAAACAAAAAATATACATTTTTTAATTCATTATCTCGATCTTAAGTTCAACATCTCAGTATTTTTACTTACTGAACGACGAAAAGGGCATACCTATAATATAAATACCTTCAAACGTTTAAGAAAAAGAAAGTCAATTGCTTACTTTACCTTTAATTTTAATTTTTATCAAGAATAAATGTCTGTGTTCTATTTGAACATTTTGAATTAATAAAAAAAAATTCAAAATTTCATATTAATTTTTCGCATATTTCCCAAATTTGATTTCGCTCACATTAAACATTCGTATGTATTTATACAAGTGTTGGTCACTGATAATTTGCATGCCTTGCTGAATGTGTTATTCAAATAGCGTACGCTCTGAACACTTTTTTTGAAATATCCAAACGTCTTACGCAAATAAATGCTCATAGTATAGAGGAATATGTAATGGTTTTAGCTGAAGAGGCTTGTTAAATATCGTCTTTGCTGGTAAGTCTCGTATCTGCCTATTCTACATTTTTTTCAGAAAAAAACTTCGAAATATTCATCTTGTGATTGGTCATCTTTGGTCAATGATCGTTATCATAAATTTATAAGCAAATATTATCTATAAATGTTTTCTATTATTAATTGTTAGGTCTCTATTTTCATACAATAACAAAATTTTCCGTCTATCAGTTCAAACAATTCATCATTGAGTTAAATGCTGACTGATGATTTTCATACTAGTTGTTAGTCCATCATTCAAACACTGAATTGACTACAGATTTTTCCGCTATTTCCTATCATGAGACGGAGCACACGGCGGGTGTGACCGGTCGGCAGGGGATGCTCACTCATATATGGTCCTGATCCCACCTCTGATGTTTTGGAGGTCCGTGTTTACTCTGCCCCTATTCTGTATTGTTTCATGGATATCTGATCTTGAATACTGTTTCCTATCTTCATGCAACTGATGGCGGATATGTCCTGTCTACATGGGATGCTTAATTCCTCTAGACACCTGATCCCACCTCAAGAATCTCTGAAGATGAGTGTTATGCCAAGCGTACAGTTTTGTATTGATTGTATAATTTTAATCGTGGATAACTGTTCTTTGTACTCGTCTTGTCTTGTTCATTTCATCTAAAAAGGTCATTTCAAGTATGACAATTCAAACTGAAGAACTATGGAAGCATAAATAAGTACCATTTAGATACATGTGCGAGTGACATTTCAAATTAGAAAAAAATAAAAATTATAGTATTGATGAAATAAAATTGCTAGTAGAAAATGGTTTTTCTTTTAATATAAAATGTTTTTTCTAACCATACAGGACAAATTTATGTGCAACAATCAAAAGAACATATACATATGCAGATTTAATGATTCCTGATTAGTACAGTTGTAATTTTACATCCGATGAGAAACATCCGGAAAGTGCGGAGAAGGAATCCACGGCGGAAACATGGCTGATTATTGAGGCGGAAACCGCTGGAATTTGTACAAAAAATTGTTAAAATTTGATTCGGTGGATTCGATCATATTGAGACGTTGGACAGGGCTGTTTAGCTGAGAGTTACCGCACATGATTGGATAAGATAACGTCCTTAAAATATCGATGTTGCCAATTTCTATGTCCATGTTGATTTTTTGTCTCTGGATACAGGTTCAAGGCAGTTTACATATGTTTGATTATTGTTATGAGACCAAGGTTGTTTAGATGTACTCGGTCATGAAACACGCTAATTGGTCAGTAACTGTCACAGTTTTCACTGTATCTTTAGGTTTACTGAGTTACCCTCCTGCTAGAAAGAATTTATCAAATACTTTTGTATTTTGGCAAACATTGTCACGTATGTATATTAGCCCGATTAACTTGTTTTCTTCCTCTTTTTGCAGTTAGAGATTACCAATAAACAAAAGAACCAATTGCACATTGAAATCAGAGCCATCTTTTAAAATGAAGCTTGCACATGTAACAGTCCCTCCATTTAATGCATGTGGTCCTTGGTGTAAATCAATGTGGCTGGATAAAGTTAATTGAAAGCTAATTTTTTTTAAATCCAAGGAGAATGTAAAACGGTAAAAATAGGAAATATTTTATATTGCTGCTTTTATTTTCAGTAAACGCAGTAAAATAGTAAAAAGTGAAAAATAAGATATCTTCTTAGTCTAATGGCAACATTTTCTTAAAACTTATAAATGGAAAAGAAAATTAAATTTCATCTCGAAGTCATCAATGAACATGAAATAGCTCATCTGCTACAAACACAGATAAAAAAAGCCAGAGAAAGTAACGTTCAAGAAATGACGGAAAGAAAAGGGAAATGCAATATTTAATAGATGGAGCATGAAAGCATAAAAGAAAATTAAATAATTTATTACTTCGAAAGGTATTTAAATGATAAAAAATTAAGGAAACGCTAGGGTCCTCTAGAACCCTTTTACTTGATCATATTTTTCTTTACATGCAGGTAACTTTAAAATTTCTCATAAAATATAATTTGTTAATAATAACTATGACGTATAGGCTATTAAAAAAATTAGTTATTATCATTTTCGTCGTAAATATATGATTGCAGTATCACTTTGATAGCAATTTCTCAAACGAAAACTCAGAATGATAACAATGATAATGTGAATTTTTATTTCAAAACCATAAATTTATAGAATCTAGAGAGTAATTTTTAAATAGAATTTTATTGCTATATAAAGAATTGGTTTGAACATATTATATTATTAATACTTTACAATTGGCATTAGGCAAAAGGTCTAAAAACTTAATACGCCCTTTCCCTACATATGCATTACACTAAACATATTTACGTACATGGGTTTCACCTTAAAATGAATTAACATAGAAAAACATAATATATAATCAGAGCAACACACATTCAAAAGAACACATTCCTTATGTTATGCACATGTTGTATAAAATTTACATGTATATAAATTATTGTATCAACGAAATCGTCCTGACTTTTTTTTTTTTATAAAAGTTTGTACAATATATAAATATTGCATGAAGTTGAAGTCGGCTGGGCCTCGGTTGACAATGGTTTTCTTGGGATGAAAATTTTCAATGTCACCCTCAACTACATGCAATATTCATTGAATTATACTGAATGTTTTATACAAACACATATAACAGTAAACCGTGCGCTCATAAATTCTGCGCAGTCACTATTTTTTGGAATATCACCCGTCGTCAAGAACTGTTGACTGTTGCTACGCTGGAAGTCGTGGCTTCATTATTCAGCGGGTGATAGTGTTTTTTAACAAATGTTTTTCGACCAATCATATTCAACTATTTTACATAAAAGTATAATATTTATATAATAGTGTTGCATTATGCATGTACTATGCCTAAATAGTAGGCAGGGTTTGACACATGGTGCACGAGCCGGAGTGCACCATGTGTCAAACCCTGCCTACTATTTAGGCATAGTACATGCATAATGCAACACTATTGTTATTATTATGCTAACTGTTGTTATTATTTATGCGGCAATCCATTTGATTTTTTCCTGAAAATAATGGTGGTAACACAGCGCACTTGCAAAAACTCATTCAAAATTTTCATGCTTAAATTAGTTGCATGCTTCGTTATTTTGGTTACTAGTATTTTCTCTAAATAAGTCAGGATTTTCTGTCCCAAAGATACTCATCTTTATTTTCTGTTTTGTAAGTAAGACTGATTTGTTTACAGACGTGGATTCTCATTGATAATTTTCTTTTACATCCTTCAATCAAGCGCTATATAAAAAAGCGTTTTAATGACCCCATGATATCAATTCATCTAACGATCTGTATGTAATTAGTTTGAAACTTTATAGTACACATTTACTTAAGATTCCTTAGAATGAATATAACCGTTTTCAAATAATATTTGTCTATTTTCTCCTTCTTGTGTCAATTGTATAAATTAAGTTTATATATGTAATAAAATTGTACCAATCAGTGATCGTCTCTGTGGCGTAATCGATAAGGCATCAGACTGACAACCTCATGGACGTGAGTTCGATTCCCGGTGTGTGCATCGAAGAATTTTATTCAGAAAATAAGGCCGTGCACTATTTCGGCATAGTATGCTTACGCTATATAAATCCTTAGACCACTATGCGAGAATAGTAGGGTATGGGTTATATAGAGACAAACTGACAGGAAGCATAATAATAGAAAATAGTATAGGTATTCATTTTCAATATCATTTTACGTTTCATCTCCCCAGATCGAGTAAAGTGTGAGTATCGACAGTATGTAATTTACCGATTCGCAAAAAAATTGTCAAAAAAATTCTTTTTTAACTTCTGCATATTTTTGCATGAAAATAAATAATGATGAGTATTCTCCACTTAACAGAAGGTAAATACATGGAAATAGAGAATTTTTATTCCATGCTTTATCGAAACAATATATCGTTGTTTTCTGGGAATGAAATGCCGACAAACAGGTTTCACTTGGGTAGTGTTTATGGAAAAATAAATAATCTACAGTCCGACTGTTTTTGATGTTATTTTTCTGCTATTTTATTTTATCATTTTTCATATTTCAAGTGTCATTGCCATTTTTTCTGATATTTAATCCATTGATCATCACCAATTTCAAGAAATGGCTCTATGTTCGACGATTTTTGTGTGCCTTCCAGGTACGTTATAAAAATATCTTTTTCTTGTGTTTTACCCAGCCTTCCAGATCTTCCCTCGATGAAAACTGTAGTAATTCCGAGAAATAAAACTTCCCAAATGTTATGAGGGTCATTCTTTTAATAATTTCGTGTTGTAACACATAAACTGATTGTTCTTTTTTCTCGACAAATTCCTTTGCAATAATTGACTTTAGACGTGCACTGTTAGTATTTAAACCACATGATTTGAATATTTGCCAAAGCTTATCATTTGATTTATTCATATCTATCTTCATATCATGTAAACCCATGTATACTAACATAAGAAATTTCTCTTTTTCATTTAAAGTTTGACACATTTTTTCCAGACATGAACGTAAATAAACTAATGGTCTATTAAAAAATAAAACTGGCCCTGTGTTCCAAACTTCGCGACATTTAGAAAATAGTGTGCAGATTTCCGGGAATCCAACATTACAAGGATTAAATTTTGAAACAATGTCTTCCACTTCAGAGAATGGACGGTCTGGATTATAAAACTGAAAAATTGTGTGAAGGATTTGAGTCTTATCTCCTTGTGTTAAATTCTTCCAATTCAGATCAATACTGCGATATTCTTTTCTATCAAATTCACAATTCTTTATTTCTTCTGCAATTATTTCCCAAGCCTCCTCAGTTGAGGTTATAATCATAAATTTGTGATCAATTTCCTGCATTTGTTTGCATAATGCAATAATTTTCTCTAAACGGTGTTTTTTTTTCTACATCAGGAATCTTCTCTCTTGGTAATGGTTCCTCCACGATGACAGAGTCCTGACAAGTACTCACCTCAATCTTCAGTATGTCCTCAATAACAATTGGTTTTCTTCCAGTAAGAGACATATAAACTTGCTTAGCTGTTGTTGATTTCCCCGAACCCCATTTTCCTATCAAACATAGAATTTTCCCACCATTTTGTAGAAAATTCTGTGCATCGTGGAAGATAGAACTTTTGTAGAAAGGTAGCTCTAGACAAAATCGATATTAAAAATGTTATTGAAATATAAGGCAATTGTATAATTTTGAGGTTTTTTTAAATGCATACATAATTTATACTCAGAACTGCCTTTAGCCAATAGAGGAATCTGTTCATCGTTTCCATTTGTGTTTTTCTCTAAAATAAAAATTGTTCTAAATGATTCACTATTAAATCAATAATTCTTAGTTAAAAATGAAACTCTGTTCTGTTCTGTGATTTAAGGTTAACTCTTGAAGTAAAATCTATCTACCACAGCCATATGTATTTTCATGTGAAAGAAAAAAAACATTATAATGAAAACTTTTTTCAAAGTCAGAAAAAAAGCTTCCATATCGCATGTATATATGAATGCAAGGGAAAAAGATTATATACTTTTAAGCATTCATCTATTGATGCACTATACAACTTTTTTCAAAGTTTGCCTATCTTTGTACATTTCAAATATTTTTTCACCAAATATTTATTTGGTAATAGGTAAATAAGTAATCAAACTCGTGCTCACGTGCTCTTCTCTTTCTATAACACACGCTAACTAGCATAGTGAGGACAACAAAGAGGAGTATCGCTCCCACAACTATGCCTACAACAGGCAACGGTAGAGATGAGGTACGGCCATCAGTTGAATGCCCTCCACTTTAAAAAAATACAACAACAACAACAAAAAAAAAACGTGTTTAAATTCATTATCTTGATCGTTAATTCAATATCGCGACGTTTGCATACTGAGTAAACCTTAAATATAAATAACTTAAACATTTAAAAGAAAGTAAACTGTTTTGCTTTACCTTAATTTATGAACAATAAATGTTTCAATTTTTATTACTATTATTTTTGGTCATTTTAAATCAATCCAAAATTCATTTCCACCCATTTATTTCGTTTAGATCATATCAAACTCTAATATGTATTAATACCACTATTGATTGCTGAAAAATTGCATGCATTGCTGAATGTTTTTAAAGCAGTTAGCTTAGTAAATACGCTCTACACACTTTCAAATAACTAAAAGTCTTACGCAACCGAATGGTAATATTATTGAAAACAATATAAATTGGTTTCAGCTGACGAGTCTGGTAAATTATTATCTTTGTTTGTAAGTCTCGTTATAGGACTTTTGCAAAGACACTGACTTTGACAGTTGACGGCTCACTTTGACATTTAAACCTGCGTCATGTATTTTTATACTGAATATGACAACGAAATTTTCCGTCTATCAGATAAATACATACAACTCACGTCGGGTATGTTCTGTCTACAGGGGATGCTCAATCTTTCTAGGCACCTGATCCCACTTCTGGAGTCTCCGACAATATGTGTGTTAGGACCAGCATACAGTTCTTCATTGATTGTATAATTTTAATCGAGGATAGCTCTTCGTTTTATTTGTCTTATTTATTTCTTCTAAATAGGTTATTTCATAATATATAAAATTAAGTACGTTAATTTACATTAAAACTTCAAATAAATTTTACTACATATGTATGATGCTAAGAGCAGTGAACAACACGTAATTGCTCTTTCATAATGCGTGTAAAAACTAGTACCAATCAATTAATGTGGAGTTTTATCAACATTTCAAAAATTATCAGCTTAATACAACCATGCAGCCCTCTTTTTTGATGATCCATGGAAGAAATGGAAGTATACATTAAGCAATGCACATTAACGAATTGTTATAGTCTTTTTAAATTAATTTATATATTACAGGCAATTTTTATAAATATTTTTCATAACTTTTTAATTTCTATTTGATTTTTTTTAACTTACCTAATCTTTAAACAAACAGGATCTGAAAATGAATTATACGTATATAACTGGTAAAATAGTTCAGGTAGTAACGCAAATGATTTCGGAAAATTAAAGTTTATAAAAGGAAAGACAATCTGATATCAGAAAAAAAATGTGAAGGTTTTAAAGCGAGAATGTTTCTTTTTGCGTTCTGTCTCAAGCATTCTTGTTTTTTTCTTTTGTTAAACAATAAAAGAGTTAGAGTACAAAGCCGTTCCTGAATAGTGATTTACACTGCCCCAAGTTAAGTTTATGGACACACATATTTTTAACTTAAAAGGAATATTAGAAAAGATTATTTAAAAGAAATGACATTTTTAGGAAATCCTATTAGCATACACGGTATCAATTACAAAATAAATATTCACCAACTCTATCATTTTTATTACGAGAATTTCTCAAAAACATCTCATGCTACATGTGTAACGAGAATTTTATCGCAGTTGTAAAGAAAATAATGCATACTTTACAGAAAGGATTAGGCGATTACAAGAAATTTATATTGATTGATTGTATATTGTTTAACGTCCCTCTCGAGAATTTTTCACTCATATGGAGACGCCACCACTTGCCGGTGGAGAGCTGCAAATTTTGCCCTATACTCGGCACTCAGGGCCATTGAGCAGGGAGGGATCTTTTTTTTGTGCCAGCACCTAAAAAGATCCCTCCCTGCTCAATGGCCCTGATGGTTAATAAAAAGCATCAACTGCCCAAAGTTATGTTATATCGTATAACATAAGTTGAAATAAGCTTCATTCCTTATAATTTAATTTCAATGTAGACAATGAGACAATTTTCCATTATTTACTTCGGAAAAAGGCTTCAAGTATCTCATATTTTAAAAGTTAACGTCAAGTGGAGTAATACGTTTTTCAAGTTACGCATTGTGACGTATACAAAATGGATAAAACTGTTTAACAATCAAATGACGTATTACAACTAAAATTAAATTTATGAGTTCATGATTACAAGAAAAATGAAAAACCGAGATGTGTCAAACATAGTTTGATTATTATCAGGTGAACTTAGAATATACAAGTTATCAAAACGTATTATACTTCAGTGATATTTGAAAGAGTTTATAATAACGAATTTCTACCTGGAACATGTATGCAAAATCGAAACGAGGAAAACAAGTCAACTTATCTTAAAAATATATAGCAACACATCTTTATTACCTGCAGTTGGGATAAACGAAAAAGATGTTCTGCGCGAAAAGAATTTTGGACAAGAGGCAAACAATTGACGGATAAGGAAAAAAGATATCATCGGTCTCATGTCGTTAATTCTATGGTCAATACAAATGAATGAACTTGCTAGCAAATAGCAAATACACCCAATCGGTCAGTCACATGTAAACTAAGATTTTTCACACATTTTGTTCAGCGACTGCTCTGGACTGAATTCGCTACGAATACTCTGTTTACCCCTTCATGCCAAAAACCACATGGCGAATGTGACAGTTACCAGGGGAATCTGAAACCTTTATGGCGTCTGATATCTCCTCCTATGGTGTTTTAGAGCTCTGCGTTTGCTCTGCTCTAAACATGTATTTGTCTTTTTCCTTTATTTTTCTATAGAAATTTGAGCTTGCTTACATTTTTGAGCGTTAGAAAATATGATTTGTATTGTCACAGATTATAGAACATCTTTACCATTGGTATTCCATGGGTAAAACATTATCCTCAGTGACTCACGTGATTGAGCGCAGCAGCAGGGCTTTTTTCATGCCAGATTTTCGCCGGAGAAGACGCGCTTTTCCCGAGATTAAAAACGAAGAAGTGAAGGAGAGGTAATGGTGTCTATTTGTTAAAATATGGGGAGCCTTAGAACATCTTTACCCTTGGTATTCCATGGGTAAAATATGATCCAGATCAGGTCATAAAGAACTAGAACAGAATGTAGGGACGAACATACGGGCGATCTTTTTTATTTGTATTTTTTCTTCATTTTCATAAATTATAAATAATAATCAAAAAATAAATTAAAGGTCAATAGACTATTTCTTGATACTTACATTTATAAACATTAGACTTGAATGCTTCATCTGTACAGCTAGCTGACGCATTACAAGAAAATGTAGTTACAGCTCCGGCGAAGTGATTATATTGAGGACAGTAATCTTTAAAAGAAATAAAAGTGAGCAATAAGTTTTTATTTAATCTAATATCACAATACTGCTTTTGCTCAGTCTGTGCTTTAGGACTCTAGAATCCGATGGTCACGATAAAGTTCATGGTGCACGCCATCTTCTGAGTTAAGCTACATTGAAGAGATGAGTCTGTATTGTGAGACAACAAAGAGTGAAAAAAACATGATAAGATTTCTCTTGCACGAAATCCCTTAATTACAACCTAATTTTAAATCACACAGTATGATACACTAAACAGAAGTAATGTAGTCAAAAACAAATTCAATTATTGAATTTCGATCATCACCCAGAGGTCTCCCTATAAAATTTTTCATAAGTACATGTACAATACAGACTCCACTCAATGACTCCACACCACACACCTCTATTTCCTTTATACCGCAAGAAATAGATAACTTAGCAAATAGAATTTTAGAAAGAAATTAGATTTTAGAAAAAAAATCCTCATTTTAGGATACAACGGAGTTGAATACTCTGTGGAGTGCAAATTCAGTTCGCAAGACGATCGGCAATTGTTCTACAACTATTCCCGTCAGTAGATACATTCTTAAATCAAATTTGTCAGCGGCGCTGCCTTACACTACAACGTGAAGGACAATGCAGCAATATTTTTAATGGAATACAATTCAAGGTACTGAAAAAAGAGTACGGTAAATTCACTTTCGTTTCAGTTCTTTTACTTTCTTGAACCTGTACAGGATGTCCTGGGACACAGATTTCTCCTAAAATTCCATGCTCATCAAGTAGACAATGATAGGCATCGTTTGTTTTAGAACAATTCAGGTGCCGCTCTTGTTTTTCTCAATCATTTCTATTGCCTGGACACGAATTAGTTTGTGAAAACATGGCCACCTAGATTTCCACCAGCTTTACCTGTGATCGAATATCTTTATGACGCAAGGTAATCTCCGTCTTTTAGATGTTTAATGTTCACATGATATAAAAAAAAAAGTATTATGATGACCATTTATACACTTCTGAAAACTCTTTATTTGACATTGAGAAAAATAAATAATGTAAAGTAGGATATTTTCAATTAAACTATTTGATTTGTACTATAGGGGACATATCTTTATTGTCCATGAAAACCCATAAAAAACAATGAAGTAATGATAACAAGAAGAATATTGTTTTGATTATGCAAATCGAGAAGATACATGTACATCGATTTTTTAGAGACTTTATTATGATCTAAAAAAATTATAACAATACTTGTTTTTTTTAAATGCCATATACAGTGCAGATAAAAATTTATTTTAGGATCAGTTTAACTATAAAAACTTATATCAAGTTATGGTGAAGTGTAGAGATGGTCCTTTAAAACAAATAAAAGTATCCTTTTCATTTTATTTTTGCTACAAATTATGTAAAAATTAGAAGATTAACCAGTCCATGAACTGTTGTTTGTGGGCTAATTGTATTCGGCGCGTCGGCGCGCCAGCGCGTCAATCTCATCCCAGTATCACACAAGTATTTTCTCCCTACATTAAAACACTCAAATGACAGCGATTTTATTTATAATTCAAGCATTATCGGTTATATTCAAGTCGACACCCCGAGCCCGATTGTATTTTTTTTGGTTAGGTGGATCCAGAAAATTTCCTTTAGGAGGTGGTGGCTCAAATCGGAAGGGGGAAAGCATTTGAAACATAGCTTTATTAATTTTACTATGTCAATTAAAAAAAGAATAGAATTTTTCAGGGATCCGGATCCCCATTGATCCATGCATGTTTAACCACGATTTGTGCAAGTGTAATCCGAAATTTACTGCATTTTTTTTAGTTGACCCATTCTCTCTTTTCTCTCTCTCTCTCTCTCTCTCTCTCTCTCTCTCTCTCTCTCTACATACATATTAAATATTAATAGTTTTATCTCCAAACTTTAACTTTAGCATTAAAAAAACATTTAGTGCTTTTGATTTTATAAATCAACTTTATGCATAACACATAGGCATCGGAATCGGGGGGGGGGGGCTTATAAAGATGGACATCATACAGGTTTTCAACATTCGGGCGTAGGTCCATTTAGTCCCCCCACCCCTTCCCCAACTCTCATCAGGCAACGCAGTGTAGTCCTAGAAGAAGGGTAAGTGGTAGTGTAAGTGGTAATGTTTGAAAGAAAAAAATTGGTACTGAAAGAAGTTCGCCCCCCCCCCTCACGAAATAGGATTTTCTTGTTTGGACAATAGACACATTTTACGTTGTTTTTTTTTTTGGAGGGGGGGTTGCTTGCTTAGATTTTTCAGGTTCGAAATTCATTTTTTTTTCTTTCTCTTAACCCCCCCCCCCCCGTTTCAATTTGCTTCCGACGCCAATGTAACAAATTAAAATTACCAGTATTACATTATGACCCTATACTCTAGAGTTTAACCTCCTTTTAAAGACTTGTTGATTTTCATGCCAATAAGCTACCATACATTGGTATAAGTGTTTGAACAAGATGCCTTGTTACTTTTAAAAATAATACATGTACTATTAAAGGTTAACTTGTCTTTATTAGAGGATGGGGAGTAACTTTAGTTACAGAAATGGTTTTGCTATTAATAGCCCTTTTATACAAACTTTAGGTCAGAAAAATACTTTAAAATTTATTGAAAATGATAGAACAGAGGAAAAGTCTTACTTTTTTTTTGCATATCATTCTAAGGTTATGGTGATCAAAACAACCTTACCTTTTTGACTCTGTAGAATCTTTTTTCATTTAATTCTCACATCTTTCTTATGAAGCATAAATGAACATAATTTGAAAAAGTTGTGAACAAAGTATCAAATATTAAATTTGATTGAAAATCCTCAAAATCAACTCCTATCGGTACTTTCAGTACTTTGATTAGTATAGGAATATCGAGTGAAATATCGAGCCCGATGCTGACAAATATTGTATAAGCGATAAATTTTACATACAAAATCTGTTGCGCGAGCGCGCCGACGCGCCGAATACAATTAGCCTGTTTGTGCAGTGGTGGATCCTGGATTCTTGAAGAGAAGTGGGTCTAACTAGATTGGGATCAGGCTTCGTAGTTAAAAAAAACCCACCCTCGCATTCCTCGAATCATTATTGTCATGTTTAATACATTTAGAGATAATTCTTCTGTATTATCCCATTGTCATTATATCATGTAGTCTGTTTGTTGTTTGAAGTGTAATGATTGATTGTATATTGTTTAACGTCCCTCTCGAGAATTTTTCACTCATATGGAGACGCCACCATTTGCCGGTGAAGAGCTGCAAATTTTGTCCTATACTCGGGACTCAGGGCCATTGAGCAGGGAGGGATCTTTTTCGTTCCAGCACCTACTGCGACACGGGGCCTCGGTTTATACGGTCTCATCCGAAGGACCGGTCTCCACGTCCCGCAGTGGGATTCGAACCCGCGACGTAAGGATTGACTCCTTACTTCGCGACTCTAGAGCAGACGCTCTAACCACTGCGCCACGCGGGCGACTTGAAGTGTAATGAAAAGAAAACATTCAGCGTTAAATTTAATTAAATTCGATTCTTTAAGTTACTTCAGTCTGAAAGATTTGAATGAAAATAAATATTGTCTTATTTTTCTCACTAAATACGACAGAAAGATACTGCTGATTGTAAGTTTAAATTCCGATCGTTTTAGGAATATGGTTGATATATGTTGGTTTGTAGCATTTTTATATAATGTTCATGAATTATATATTTGATATAGGCATCACATCCGGAAAAGAAAGAAGGATTGTTTTATTTAAGTACAGTACTTATGATTTACAGCTACAAAACCTTGAAAACCCAAAATATTGTTAAAAATTTTATTAAAAATGTATAATTTTGATTTATGTTAAGAGGGCTAAAAAGTACGAAAGCCTATTAGGATCATTCTAGAGAGAAAAAAATTAAAGGCGTTATAACGCCTTTCGAAAAGGCGTAATAACGCGAAAAAAGGCGTTATTACGCCTTTTGAAAAGGCTTTATTTCGCCTTTCCATTCCATTTTTTACGCTTTTATTAAACGCGTTATTACGCCTTTCAAAAAGGAGTTATTACGCCTTTCTAAAAGGCGTTATTTCGCCTTTCTAAAAGGCGTTATTACGCCTTTCTAAAAGGGTTATAACCCTTTTTGAAGAACCATTATTTTGCATTTAACAGGCCTATGCTTTTTGCTTGCCATGTATTAAAATTCATTTCATTTGAAGATATTTTCTCTCTTCATGGAAAAAAGCAGGCAAACTTTTTGCATAGGTATAATGAGCAATTGAAATCAATGAACCTTGGTAGAGGTGTGTCTGGTATTTAAAAAGGACTTAGTTGGTTCAAAATTGAAAATATATGACGCATTTAAAAATCTTTTTTCCTGGAAATCTAATTGTTATTTGTTTAAATTATTTTTTGAGAATTTAGACCTATATCAAATTGTGAAATTCATGTACCAAAGGTAAGATTTCTGACCCCCCCCCCCTATAACAACCCACCCCTCGATTGGGCTAAATATGTTTAGTCATGTATTCAAAATAAAGACTATTGACGTTATTACGCCGTTTGGAGAAGCGTAATTACGTCTTTTATAAAGGGGTAATAACGTCTTTTGGAAAAGCGTAATAACACATTTTATAAAGGCGTAATAACGCCTTTTAGAAAGACGTTCTAACGTCTTTTAAAAAGGCGTAATAACGCCTTTAAGAAAGGCGTTATAACGCCTTTTAGAAAGGCATAATAACGCCTTTTAGAAAGGTTTTATAACGCCTTTTTAAAAGGCGTTATAACGCCTTTTGGAATGGAAAGGCGTAATAACGCCTTTTTTAGCGTTATTACGCCTTTCCAAAAGGCGTTATAACGCTTTTTAATTTTTTTTCTCTCTACATTGATCCTAATAGGCTCTCGTAAAAAAGCAACTTCCGGTAATGAAAAGAAAATAATTCAACCGTTAAATAACCAATTTGGCAAAGTAAAATATGTCCTTACTTTTTTTGGTACATAGTTAAAACCCGTATATAATTTTCATTCTATAAAATTAGGGTGGTGCGTTTCTATTGAATTGTGAGTATATTTAACTGCAAATAACTTGTTTTAAAAGACTTAGATTAATGATACACATCCTATTAAATACATGTATAATCAGTATAGTTGTGTTATAAAAAACATAATGAGAATACAATTATTTTACTTTCAATGACCATAAAAACTCAACAAATGATAAACAATGCATAATCAGCAGACCTTAAGCAGAACAAATATACATTAAAACACTAGAGTCGAGCTCTTTGCAACGAGTAGGTCTCCCGTTGGAGCTGTGGACAGGAAGTACAGAGCTTGGGTCAAGGTCACTGCACTTTCTTATGTCAACAACATTTCTTTCCAGCATGAGCCTCCAGTAAATTTTAATTATAAAGTTATGCTTAAACATTTTTTTCTTTGTCAGTGACCTTGATTTGCCAGAAAGACATTTGATCAGGGTCATGACAAAACCTCCAATCATAAGTAATGCATGTTTCAAGTAAGAGCCTCCAATGATTTTCATTTACTAATTCATAGCGTAGTAAAGAAAATATTTCTTCTGTCAGTAACATTGGTCTTAACAGAATAACCTTGGCTCTGTGTCAAGACAAACACCTTTTAGTGATTAGAAGTTCATATCCCTGACAGGAATTTTACAACTTTTCTGTCATTGGCCGATGAAGAAGTTTGAAATTTGCATTATCTCGCACCATTTTGTCACAGGTTAGAAAAACAACATTGAGGTATTTTAAAACATCACCGGATATTAATATTCAAACAACATGGAGTTTTTATTTATGAAAGATAAACGGGGTTGAAAGTCCTTTCCATAATACGTATTTTATGGTAATATCTTTACTTTCAATAAAATTAAACTCAAAAGTCCACAAATAAAATATCTTTCCTCATTTATTTCAAAGTTTGGGTAAAAGGGGTGAGGAACATGGGGATGTCATGATGTATACGTAATACATTCGCGGTTATTATTCTTAATAGACAGGAAGACCCGAGGAGTTGTGATTTGCTGATCATGATCTAAAACACGTTGACAAACCGAAACCACATGGTTTTATATACGTTATTCAATCATTTTATTCATAATTATTTTCCTTGAAGGAGGAATGCATGGATAAAGGATTAAAGAAAATTCCCGATGTACAATAACATCCGTGCATGGACTTCATTTTAGTACTACATAATGATATTGGGCTTGAAGTTGAATAAAATCATCAAATAAAATAAATTTAAATAGAAAAGGGAGATTATGTTTAATAGAATAAAAATTAGACAATACTTGATACAGCAACTCGCTGGTAAAAACTTGAATGTACTTGAATAAAATGCCTCTCACTCGTTTTCTCTCGTACGCGTATTTTTTAAACCAAGGAAAGTAATTTGCGCTAGATATAAGTTCATCATTTTAAAGAAAATACTGAGTTATATATGGTAAACGATACAAATGGTTTGACTTTGGTGCCGGTTATGATTTTAACAGTTTAGGTTGTAAAAGCGTTTGATTACATGATAAGTCTGTAATATTCAGATAACATTGTTACCCCGGTATATAAGTTCTTAAATTTTCGATTCTGGACATATGCGGGTTTATTACTACTTGAATGTACATTGTATAACCTGCTACTGATATTTAATCACGGAACAAAATTACAATGTTAGCACACTATACTTATCATTTATACGGGTTTTGAATAAATTATAAAACAAATTAAGTTCATTGCTTTAAAATCATTATTTCTTGAACTTTACTATAAAACCTGTAATATTTTTTTTTTTTTTTTTATTCAACAAAAATACAAGTCAAGTTTTGAGGCAATACCTCCTAAGAGGTCCTCCGTGTATTCCTCACCTGGGGTGCCAGGGGCCCCCTGGATTGGAAATTTAATACATATATGTATATTAATATACAAAGAATATAATTATGTACATTCAAAAATATTTTTAAAGGTATTCATATAGTTATATATATGGATTGTGTCTTTAAAAAAAATATTAATACTCATTGTTACTTCATACATTCTTATTATAATATATATGAATTTTTTCTTTTCTTATATGTCATATAATAATACGATGGACCACTCACGAATTCGGAGGTACAATCCTTACACACCACAGAGTCCATATCATAAATTTACCTCCGAAATACAAGATTACTGGCTAATCCTGTAGTGAGTGATGAATAAAAAAAATAATTATTAGTAATAATAAAAATCATAATTTACAAATTTTCAGACAGAGTTTTTAACATACAATAATCGAATTTGATAGTTTGTGCTTGCCGATTAACAAGGTAAAAGTTAGCAAGCGACGACTTCAAAAATAAATTAAGCCCTTCGCTTGTGATATCTTCTTCTAGCATTTTACATTTCATCTTATATTTAAAAATTTTAAATGCTATGAAAGAAACAACATTATTCAAAACTGTGCTTGTTTGGTTTCCATAGTAACTAAAACCCAATACAAGATGTTTCCAAACAATATTAACTTTAAGTACAACAGACACTCGTTTCCAAATATTTTCTATAAGTATACAGTCAAAAAGCATATGTTTTGTATTTTCTATTTCTTGACAATGAGAACAATATTTTTAATTTTCAATATTTTTATTCCATTTACTAAGATACAAGTTATTTGGTAACATATTGTGCAGTAGTTTAAAATTGAATTCGGCTATATTTTTGTCATTAATTTTTACAATTTTTTCCTCGTATATTTTTCGCCAACACAGTGGGTTTATATCACTAAATTCCTTTTCCCAAAAACTTTCCATGATAGGCTTTTCGGACTTGTTATATATTAAGATTTTGTAAAAGAAGCTAGATTTTGTTTTACTTATATCTTCTATTTTTCCTTGTAATTTAAAGTGAAACTCTTTGTTGATATTAATATATTTTCCCATACTTGTATCGCCATATATTTTAGAATAAAAAACGTTTTTTAATATTAAATATTCACAAAGATAGTTTCGTTTTGACTTTAGTATTTCAGCTATTTCATTAAGCGATTTAAAACTAGTATCATTAACAAGATCTTTCACATAATGAAAGCCGCTTTCGTACCAGTTCTGAAAATACAAGATTTTCCCTTTGTATCTAAAGTTTGTATTAAACCAAATATTTTGTCGTAAAATTTTGTCTATTGTTTCATTGTTATTTAAAGTCTTGCATTCATTAAAGGCAGTAAAAACCTCTTTGTAGAATTGTGAAAGCCCTTTCAGACTATTGAAGTCAGAACATTTTGTTACATTTGACTCTGCAATATAATGGATATTCATCTTATGAGTTGCTTAGACTGCATTTAAAAACTTACTTAAATTGCTCTTATTTTGTTAAAGTTTAGATACCCAAGCTGCTTTAATAGCTTTAATTTTGGTGTCCGGATCAATAACTCCTACACCCCCTCTTTAATTTCTCGAATTAATGTAAGTCGCTTAATGCGTTCTCGATTGCCCCATAGGAATGAAAAAATGAGCTTATTCAGACTTTTGATGTAATCATTGCCTGGATTTTCTAAAACCGTTGCAGGGAAAACAATTTTTGATAAAATAAGCGAGTTCACAATTTGACATTTACCGAAAATAGTAAGTTTTCGGCATCTCCATGAATCCAATATTTTTTAAAACTCCTTTAGTTTACATATCCAATTTTTTTCATTACAAATTTCTTTGTTAGTTCCAAGATATATTCCTAAACATTTTAAAGTATCTTTATTTATTTTCGTCTGACATATATGTGTTTTGTGAGCTAATCTTTCCTTAAGAGGTCCTAAAATGATACATTCTGTTTTAGTTATATTTAATTTTGTGCCCGACACCTTGCCAAAATCGTAAATAATGTTTAACGCATTTTCCAATGATAATTCATCTTCAAGTGGAAGCGTAGTATCATCGGCATGTTGTACACATTTAATTTCTTTTTCCAATGAATTAATTTTGAAACCTTTTATATCTTTACAATTGTTTATTTTCAAATTTAGCATTTCCATTACGAATAAAAAAAGTAACGCAGGTACTGGACACCCCTGTCTAATTCCACGTTTCATTTGACATTTTCTTGACAACCATCCATTGTTCTTTACATAGAAGACGGGGTTTTTATAAAATATTTGAATCCATTTTATGAAATTAGGTCCAAAATTGAATTTCTCTAGAGTTTTAAATAGGAAATTCCATTCAACCGAATCGAAGGCTTTATAAAAATCAGCAAAGAGTAAAATGCCCTCCTTGTTATTATTTTCGCAGTATTCTAGAATATCTACGATAAGTCTAGCATTATTACCAATAAATCTACCTTTAATATATCCTGTCTGGTTTTCATTTATAGCGGTATCTATGACATTTTGTAGCCTTCTAGCGAAAACAAAAGCTATGATTTTGTAATCTATATTAGTTAGACTGATAGGTCTGTAATTCTCTAATTTGTCTAGAGACCCTTTTTTATGAATAAGGGATAATATAGAACATTTTTGTGTATTTGAAAGTTCACCTAGTTCAAAAGAATAAATAAGGGCATTGTAAAAATATGTTTTTAAGTGCTTCCAAAACATTTTGTAAAATTCTACTGGTATACCATCATTGCCCGGGGATTTATTTTGTTTCATATGGTAAATTGCCTCAGCACATTCTTTTAAAGAAGGAAATTTTTCAATTGTTTCTCTTTTTTCATCTGTTATTTTATTTTCAAGATTTATTTCCCTTAAATAGTTATCAACGCATTCATCCGAAACATGTTTACTCGAGTAGAGATCGTCATAAAATGAGCTAAGTTGTTTCAAAATTTCATCTGTTTTAGTGTATATTTGTCCATTGTTGTTAACTTTGTTGATTACATTGTGAGATTGGTGTTTATTTTCCAATCTAAGAAAATATGACGTATTTTTTTCCCCTTCGTCAATCCATTTTGCTCTAGATCTGATTTGTGCGCCTTTAGCTTTGTATTTATATAATTCGTCTAACTCTTTTTCTAGTTCTCTCTTTTTTTTAACGTCAATATGTGCGTAATTCCTATTTTCAATCTCCTCAATTTCTCTTTCAATTAGTTGGATTTTATTTCTTATCGTTTTACCTTTTTGTTTACAAAAATTAATGCTTAAATTTCTTATATGTATTTTTATTAATTCCCATTGAATATGTGGATTTTCCTCATTTTCTATTTCATCTGGAAGGTTATTTAAAAAGTCATTTATTGTTTTAACGTAATTTGTATCATGCAAAATAGATACATTTAATTTCCAAAAGCCTTTTCCTCTAGTGTTACATGATATTTTAAATTTAAAAACTATTGACATATGATCACTCATTCCACAAGTGTTAACATTTGGGGCTTTGCGTAAATAAATGTTCTCTGGAGCGTAACAAAAATGTTTGCTTGCTATGACATAATCAATTTGACTTTTGGGTGACCCATTTCCATCACACCACGTTAAACAATTTTTATCAGGTTTTAGTTCCGACCACATATCAAATAAATCAAATCTTTGCATTATCTCCCTTACTATTTTCCCACTTTTATCTTTTTCATTCTTTACATTACAATTGAAATCTCCAGCAAATATCAGATTTTCTTCATTCATAGCATATTGTGATATCCACTTAGTAACTTTTTTAAAGAAGCTAATTCGTTGGGTTTCTAAATTTGGGGCATAAACATTGACCAAAGTAATAATATTGTTGTCATGTTCAATATTCATTAATAAGATTCGACTATCAGCAGACTTGTGTAAATTTAGGGTTTTGAATGTAAAATTTTTATGAAAAAATATTGACACGCCTTTACTATGCGAAGATTCAGAAAAATTATGAAAAGCAGAACCATGCCACCTCGAATCATAGATACTCTGCTTTTTATCAACAAAGTGTGTTTCCAGACTTCTATAAATTAATAAACAGTGTGCAGCACAGAAGTCACTTATGAAGTTTACACGTGTCGGTGTTACTTATCGATGTTTAGTCCATTTCATTGAGTATAATTCTATCCTTACGATTCGGAAGATTCTCTTTAAAAGTTTAAAATTGGTATAGCCATGGTTAATATCTGTGATAAACAAATGTGTTTCGGAAAACTTGTGTTGAAAACGGATTTATTTGTGTGTGAAAAGAGCAAAGCTTGTGCATTTTAATAAATATTGGTTGAAGTAAGAAACTGCAGATCGCCAGTCCTTGCGCTATGAATCGTCAAAGTACACATGGATCTAACGAATATTTAAGAATTGAAGACTGATTAATGTACAGGTAAAATAAATGCCCCAGCGTTTTGTGCTAAAGTCAAACCAAAAAAATTTAAGATATTTTTGAAAGATTTAATTTACTTAGAGAAAGTAATATTTTCTTACAATGGTTTGTATATACCAATTATTTGCCTATGACTGCGGGGTCAATGGTTCACCGCGGTGTGTCGCTTTAGAATTTCTCGGCAGCGTGTAATCGAAAGATAGATTATGTAATGGTAAACACACTTTAAAAAAAGAATGAATACGAGAATCGCGCAGTAAATAATTGTGTATTATTTGACTCTTAAAAGTTTTTTTTTTATGAAATCCGGGCGTATATTGTTTCCGTTCATATTGTTTATGTTCATATTTAAACGAATAAAAGATACTCGTACTTTTTTAAGGTCTTCCGTTTCCAACGGAAGACCTTCTACTGATTCTGTTGGTAAAGATTATTAAGGTCTTCCGTCTTCAGCGGAAGACCTTCTTGTTATTCGTTTGTTTCTTTTCCACTGTTTTTAGGGTCTTCCGAGCTTCCTTCGGAAGACCCTACTGTTCTACTGTTCTACTAGGGAAGACCCTACTATTCTACTGTTTCTTATTATTATTTGCTTTTTTTTCCCCGCCGGATTTTTGACAGGCGATTTCTCAAAGACCTTTCGACTGATTTTTATGAAACTTTCAGATTTGATACCTTGTATTTACACCTATTTACATCTGCTTTCAATTTTTTGATACATGCCTTACTTTGTGAGTTATTGCCCTTTAATTGATAATTTTGATGTCTCGTGTCCACTAATAATCTCAAGAACGACATACGATAATTACATGAAAGTTGGAGAACTTGTAGCCAGTACATTGTAGATGTGCATAACGATAAAATTATTAGCTGATTTTTTAAAGATCGGAAGCTATGTGACGGCAATTTTTAGTAATTTTTTTCCATGAAATTTTGCTTCTTTTTGTGTAATAACTTTTGAACCGAGAATAATTTGGTAAGAAATATATAACAAAAGTTGTGCATAATTACGAGAGCTTTCATATAAGATCAAGGAAAAGGGGCTGGACCCTATAATTAGGGGTTAATAGCTCATACACGTTTTTTTCTGATAGCTAAAAATATTGGTATATTATGAAAAAGTTTGACTAAAATAATTTCGAACTGATTAAATCTTGTCATTTGATATAAAGAGAAATAAACTTCAAGCTATATTTAATAGTTTTTTTTATAAAACAAATATGTGAGAAACCTTACAGGAACAAGTTGTCTACTATAGCCAAGCCTTTACTGGGCCTCTTGCATAGTTTTAGTTGATGCATCTGAAAGATATTATTTTGATTCGGTGTTTCTCTGTTTTCTTTTTATTCAAATAATAAATATAATGTGATGATGTATACAATAATAAGTAAAATCAAAATGTTTCTGCATTAGTTTAGAGGAAGTCTTTTCGGGGCCTCTTGTTTGTAAACAACGCGCGGCATTGTGGGAAATAGGAAGGTACTAAAGACCTGATATTCTGAAAACCTTATTTGACCTGATTTAAAATCGTCAGTAAATATTCCAAACAAGCGAATTTTTGTATAGCGTTATGCATCATAGTCATAAAGTCTTTAAATAAGTCATTTGAAGTACTCAATATTATCATTTAATCTAAAATAAAAACATCAGGTAAATATCAGGTCTTTCGTATATCCGGTTATTAGTGTGTCCCAAAAATCAGACACATGTTTACAGACAGAATGTTAGAAATCATGTGAAGTTGAGCATTTTCTTACCACACATGCCACAAGCCGTATGTAGACATGCACGCACATTTAATCTGCAGCTACGAAGTACTTTATCAATCCTCTGGAGCATTATTCTCAGCAGAATTATCCGATTTATAAATTTTTGTGTGAATTGTTTACGAGGAAATTCCAACTATTACATTAACAAGCGGAGCACTCTTGACTCTGGTTCGTAGTTCCCAGTGATAAATGTATCGAGTCATGAAAGAGTCGACGGTGACATTTTAAAGTTTGATTGGCGTGGACCATCGGAATGAAGGTTAGAAATTTATTTTACCTAAAATTTACATTACTATGGCAGCTTAGAGCATTGATATTTTTGGAAATACACAGACACGACGATACATCTGTTTTAAAGCTCAGACGCTTTCTGTTAGCCTTTTAAAATCCCAACAGCTTTTTATTTTTTATTTAAATATATGTGAGCATTTAATTTCAACAAGACTCGCTTTCAAAACAAAAAATTCAACACTCCACTATCCATCATAGTGATACTCTTATAGACCGTTTCACGGTAACTGCGGTACTGCTCTTTTGTAGGGCAAAATGATATAGTTTGATGAAATATGACGTATAAGTAATTGTTAAATATATGTCATTTAATTATCTCTCAACAAAAACTTTGCCAAACATTATTATTTTGCCCTACAAAAGAGCAGTATACCGCAGTTACCATGGAGGGGCTAATTCACACTACACTTATTATTAGTTGAATATACACTGTAACAATATGTTGACAGTGTGACTGTTAGGGTGAGGGCAGATACTTATTCAGTTTTAATTTAGATCGGGCTTGTCAAACCACACTTGATATTTGGTGCATCGATGCTCTGTTCACACGGGGAGTTTAATTCAAATTAGTTTTATTAATTCGAATTAATTTACTGCGAATTAAATTACTTCGCATTAGCTCCATGTGAACACAAAGGGAAGCCTATTCTAATTAAATTTTGAGGCATGTGTAATGGCAAAATTAATTCAAATGCTACATGTTGGTGGTCAGCTTTAAGTACTTGTGCTATTTTTGAGTGGATAGCCTTACTGACGCTTGACTGTAGAAGTAAAATTTTTATTCGCATTTGTTTACTTCGCATTAGCTGTCATGTTAACACAGTTTGATTCCCATTAGTTTGATTCGCATTAGTTTAATTCGCGATAATTTACTGCAAATTAAACTCTCCATGTGAACAGGGCACTAGACTTTGAAGTCACACGATGTCGTGGTGTAAGTTAGGCCTACATTACCAGTCTAAATCTTGAATAGTGCTGACTTTAATGAAGAATTTTTTTTTCCCACTATTTATCTGCAATTTATCCATTAAATCAAGGTGAATTTATTTTTTGGAAACTTTTGGTCAATTCTTGCAAGAATCAAAGCTCTGTGGGTTCAAAGTTACTGCGGAAAAGAAATTGTGTGGATCAATAAGCAAGTGATAATTTTCTCTTCGCCAAGGCATTGTCACGAGAGCTTGCACTATGAGCAGCGCTTCGTGCTGCTGTCTGTACTTGCTATAAATACTGTTCAAACAAAGTCTTTAGTAGCAAAATTTATTGACAAAAAATTGCACAAATGTTGCTCAGTTAAATCGCAAAAGAAATTTGTAAAAACAATTGCAACAATAGAAAGTTTGCTTATTTTTTAGATGACTGCAGGAATGGTTTGTTTGATTATTGGCCTATCAAACATTTTCCAGTCATTTGATGATGCCACCACTTGGGATAGTAAGCTGCAAATATAGACTTGTACTCAGCACTTATTGCCTTTGAGAAGTAAGGGATCCCTTTGACACTGCATCTCGGTTTATACGGTCTCATTGGAGTAACCTGTCTCAAGCATTTAGCAATGGGATTGGAACCTGTGACATAAGAATCAGCTTCTTATTGATACTTTGATTGGTAATGTTATTTGAGAATTTTCACTCCTTCACTCATTTAGAGGTGCTAATATATACTGGTGAATAGTTTTAATTTAGACCTTTATTTGGAACTTATGACATTGTCCTAAAATGTACTATGAGGTTTTTAAGGTCTCATTCACTTCAAATGCTGGGTGCATGGTTAAGTAACATTATTGCATCATGTTTTTGTCTTAGGTTTGATGCAGTGAATAATCAAAGTACTCAGAAGTACTGAAAGCTGGGCTCATTTACAGGGTAATGAACAAAGACCATAATGACAGTTTAAAAACAAGTTCAGACATTGAGAGGATATGATATCCACAAAAATATCTCTATGGCATATATATATAGTATTAAAAAGTTTTAAAATTAAACAAAATTATTATAGAATTTAACAGCATAAAATATTTATCACATGTATCGTTTGAGGCAGTTTCGGGGATTTATATACCAACAGAAGTAAATGAACACTAATGCAGCAAGATTAATTAAGGTCAAACGATTATGCACTGATGTGTCCTCAGCTGAGAATTTGCATCAAAGCGTACATCAAGTAATTAATAATGTTTTCCGCATTTGTGTTAGTCTGACAGTACAACCTTTATTTAATATTTATAGAATATGGCGCACACATCGATACCTGATGAAAACCTTTTGCATATTTTAAACAAATAATTAATCGAAGAAGACTGTAGAAAGTACATTATTATAATTATTTTTTGACAATTTCAGATAACTTTGAAAATTTAATTCTGTAATCAGTGTTTGTATTGCCTCAAATTTGATTGCACAAATGTACTATATTTTAACGCGTAAATTTGATTAAGCAGTGATGAAGCAGCATTTCCTGTTGAACAACGTAGCAATGAGCCCGGCTAAAAATCAAGCTAAGCTTCAGGATTATATAAAGGGAATGTCCTACCACTAGGCTACCATAAAGACAAAGATGTAGTTGGCAAACACTTATAATGAATAGAAGTTTATAGAAAATTGAATTTCATTCCCTGTCTTTTTAAAACATATGGAAATCTAAATGAAAACAAGATGTGTTTGTGAAACACTATGCACCCGGCAGCAACAAAGTTAAAAAACATATTTTCAGCATAAAGGTCACAGTCAAGGTCACAAGGTCATTGACCTTGGTGTCATTTGAAAGAACTTAATTAGTGGAGTATGCATACAAAATATGAAGTCTCTATCTTTCATTGTTCAAAAGTTATAGTAAATGTTCTAAAAAGCTATTTTTAGCATATAGGACACAGTCAAGGTCACAAGGTCATTGACCTTGGTGTCATTTTGAAAGAGATTAATTAGTGGACTATGCATACCAAATATGAAATCTCTATCTTTTATGGTTCAAAAGTTATAGCGAAGGTTAAAGTTTGCAGAAAAAAAAACTGTTTTTAGCATATAGGTCACAGTCAAGGTCACAAGGTCATTGACCTTGGTGTCATTTGAAAGAGCTTAATTAGTGGAGTATGCATACCAAATATGGAGTCTCAACCATTCATGGTTCAAAAGTTATAGCAAAGGTTAAAGTTTGCAGACAAACAGATAAATAGACAAACAGACAGACAGACAGGACAAAAACAATATACGCCTCGGATCTGTCGATCCGGGTGCATAAAAATGATTTACATGTACCCTGGTACATGTACTTTTACAAAAAAACATGGCTAGTCGGTTATGAAAATTATGGTGTCCAGATAAGGCTATTTGTAAAAGTGGTTCAGCATGTTTAGGAACAATGTCCTAATTATAACACAGTGTTCACAACACTGTCAGGCTAAGGCAACTTAAAATAACATGCAGTTGTGCTGACACAAAATATGCTGCCATGCTAACACATCTTTACACAATCTATTATATGTAATCTTGACTGTGTGGTGTAAAAGCCTGCTGCAACATTGTTACAAATGCACAAGTACATTGTCATTGTGTTGTCATAAACACACTAGCCCATTGTCATAAGTGTTGTAGCACATTTTTACTTCATGCTAGCTTGTAAATGTCTTAAACTGGCCAGAATGTTGTCATAAACTTACTAGCATGGTGTTATAAATGAGCTAGAGCCACATTGTTACTTTGCGCTAGCTCTTTGTTCCTTATGCGATAGCGTTTTGTCACTTCATTAGCGCATTGTTCTTAATGTGCTGTAACACCTTTACGAATGGTCTTATCCTGACACGTAAAAAATCATAACTGGATACCATCTTTTTGGCTGATTAGTCGGTTAACAACTGTTAACCTTTACCATTCCTAATAAATTTTGATATGAACAAGTAATGTACATTTTCTTTATTTGAAATCATGAAAAACTAATATGTTATTTTATAACATCCTCAAATGACTGCCTGTAAACCTATATTCATAAATAATTATAGACTACCGGATGTTTTACAAATAATACACATGTAGAAAATGTGACAGTATCTTTGAACTCAGTTTGATGGTTTATCTTATCTTATAACAGTGTATAAGTTGCACTTTTAACATGTTTAAAAAAAAATTCAATAAAAAATTTTAATTTCTTTTTGATAGGTGTGACTGTCATCAGAGTACTGAAATTTGATAACAAGCATGATCATGATTTGCCAGAAGAGCATTGGGGGATGACAAGGAATAAACAGCATAATGAAACTGAAACATTCATGTGAAACAGTCTTAGTTTATGAAAATGACTTTAGATATATCATATTATAATTTTGATTTGAGAAACAGACATAAATCCACAAATATGAGCAAATCAATTGCTTTCATTTTTTCAAGAGAAATAGATTTTGTTACAGAATCTATCTTTAGTTTGGAATAAATATTCTTTTTAAGTATGTGTCAGATCTTGCATGTTAACATCTGTATTGAGGTCCTCCGTTTCCAAGAGAAGGCACACCAATTCTAATAGTTAAGGTGATAAAGGTCTGTTATATGTGTATTTTTACAGTATAATTGATTGATTGATTGTTTACTGTTTAACGTCCCTCTCCAGAATATTTCACTGATTTGGAGACGTCACCATTGCTGGTGAAGGGCTGCAAATTTAGGCCTATGCTTGGCACTTATGGCCTTTGAGCAGGGAGGGATCTTTATCGTGCCCAACCTGCTGTGACACGGGGCCTCGGTTTATACGGTCTCATCTGAAGGACAGCCCCATTTAGTCGCCTTTTACGACAAGCAAGGGGGTACTGAGAACCTATTCTAACCCGGAAAGGTTTTTGCTATTTGAGTCAAAGAAATAAAGAATGGTAGCAAAGTTGACAATTGAAACATTTCACTTTCTGCTTATCGCTAAGAAGGAAGACCCACTCGTTGCTTTGCAACGAGCTTTGCTCTAGTTCTTCTTATTTTTTTTCTTACCGATTTTGTGCACGCGATTTCTCAAAAACGGTTGGTTATATTTTTATGAAACTTTCAGGACTGATAGAACATAAAAAATACTTGATGCATTTTTTTTCATTTTGATGACGTCACTTCCGGTTGGAAGATTTTTGCAATTTTGTGATTTTTAAGGGTCATTTTGTCCGTCGCTCTTCTTAAAAACCGCTCAACACAGGAAGATGAAACCTTTTCTGGAAGATAGAGCAACAAATGTAGATTTGCATTGTGTTGTTAACTTTCACCGGAAGTACTGCACGTTAACGCTCGGTATGGTCTAAAAAAAAAGTCATATTGAGCGTTTCAAAATTTCTTACACTTTTTCTATTATATCGTTTTACTTGTAAATATTTTGTTAAAACATATAGAACAAAAATTGTGAAGAATTCTGAGATCTTTCAAATGATATCTCGAAAAAAGGGCTGACCCCTAAAATTAGGGATCTAGAGGGGCCAAAAGTTTTTACTTGATATCTCGAAAAGTATCGAGAATTTGTAATACTTCAAAGAAGCAAGGTTGTTCAAAATGACAAGCTTAATCTATCTGAGTCGTCAAAATACGTCCGGGGTCGTCACTTCCGGCCAAACTGGAAGTAGTCAAAAACGCGTATTTTTGCGGTTCTTGTCAAGTTTTTTTGATAACATATGTCTTTAGAGCATAAAAATTAAATTTCCGTCCGTCGTCGTCACTTCCGGCTAAACCGGAAGTAGCAAAATTTGCTTATTTTTGCATTAATTAACAAAGCTTTAGAGGATTCAAACCATTTTTAGGCGTTATTTCTCATTTTTGTTGAAAATGAAAGCTATTTCCGGTCAAACAGGACGGAAGACCTACTCGTTGCTTTGCAACGAGCTTTGCTCTAGTTATTCTTTTTTTTCTTCTGCTTCCTAGACCGCAACTTTGAGGCCTTATATCTCGCTCATTTCTCAACGGATTTCGCTCAAATTTTCAGACGTTATAGACGTTAATAAACTCTATCAGAACAATGTCTAAAATTTCAGAAAGCCACTTCCGGTTTTGAGTTATTTCCCTTTAAAGGAAAATTTATAGGCTTTCGTTTCCAGACAAAGGCTCAGAGACGGCTAAAGCTGGAGCAGAAATTCTACTGATTTTAGATAATAGAGGGATTGAAGTTGTGCACATCGATTTTTGTTTTTCGATTTCTCTATTCAAAATGGCGCTATATAGGGGTCAAAAATTAGAACGCTTAAAAGAACCAAAAATTACTCATACTTTCATTTTTATCTTCTAAACTTAAAATATTTTGTTAAAATATATAGAACATAATTTGTGCAGAATTAGAAGATCTTTCAAATGAGATGTCGAAAAAAAGGCTGGCCCCTAATTTAAGGGACTTAGAAGGGCCAAAAGTTTTTTCCAGATATCTCAAAAAGTATTGAGAATTTGTTATACATCAAAGAAGCAAAGTTGTTCAAAATATCAAGCTTTATCTAATGAAGTCATCAAAATACGTCCGGCGACGTCACTTCTGGTCGAACCGGAAGTAGTCAGAAGATGCATATTTTTGCCGTTTTTGACAGGTTTTTGGGTAACATGTGTCACTAGAAGCTTAAATATTAATTTTCCGTCCGTCGCCGTCACTTCCGGTCAAACCGGAAGTTCCAAAGAACGGCTTAATTTTGCAATACTTAACATAGATTTGGAGGATTAACCCATTTTTGGATTTCATTACTCTTTTTTTTTTAAATGAAAGTTACTTCCGGTCAAACAGGATGGAAGACCTACTCGTTGCTTTGCAACGAGCTTGGCTCTAGTTTCTATAACTCTTTCTCTTGGAAAGATCTTTATTAATGAAAGGAAAAAGATACCATCGAATACTCTGAACGGGAAACAAAGAGCACGGAGCCTTGTTTACGGTTAATACGGATCTAGCTTTCTTTCCTACCATACGTAAGACTCGGACAAAATAATATTTTCATGGGACAGAGATAGTATAAGAAGGAACAATTTTATCAAGAAGTAATTTAACCATTCTGCGGTGGGTTTTTTTTTGTGCATGACTGTGGGTCGCTGGATCACACGCCGATTGATTCCCGGTGACAGACTTTGCCCCGCCGCTATCGAGGGAGGCGCGTTATATAATTGTAAACAAACAAGGTGAATGTTAAAGCCGTGCACTTAATGGATGTGAATAGTATTTGTGCTTTTTAGTTATGTTTTATTTTCTCACTATATTGTTTGCTTTTATGTGATAAGAAGAAAAGATGATATTTTCTTCCCTTTTTAGTAGACTTCGTTCATACGATTTTTAAAAAAATGAAATAAAAGGGAAAGTTGTCGGTGAATAAACATGATAATTTGTAAGAAAAAAAGCACAAACACTTCGAGAACTTTATTCTGAAGAATATTAGCTTCCAATGTAGCCATGTTTATTATTTATAGTAAGCTTGCTTTGGTAACACGCATGAGGAGCTCTCGTTTACGTGCTGAGTGAAAATAATTATCTGTGCATATATAGGTCATGCACCAGCTCATTTAAAACAAGACTCGAACACAATTACAATTTCATGAGATCAGTAAGATGTAAAAGCACAACTTTATAATCGATAGTCATTTCGAAATATTTACCGTTTTTGAGTTTTAAAGCAAAAACTTTTAAGGTCCCTTGATCCCTAATTATAGGGGCCAGTCCCTTTTGAATATTATTATATGAAAGCCCTTGCAATTATGCACAACTTTTGTTCACTATGTCTTAACAAAATATTTTTAGTTTTCAAGATAAAAAGGAAAATATGTGTAAATTTTCGCTCTTTTAGGCGTTCTAATTTTTGACCCCTATATAGCGCCATTGTGAATTCAGAAATCGAAAAACAAAAACCGATGTGCACAACTTCAATCCTTCTGTTACCTAAAATCAGTAAAAATTCTGCTGCAGCTTTTGTGGTCTCAGCCTTTATCCGGAAACGAAAGCCTATAAATTTTCGTTGAAAGGGAAATATCTCAAAACCGGAAGTGACTTTTTGAAGTTTTAGTCAACATTCTGGTAGAGTTTATAAACGTCTATAACCTCTGAAAATTTGAGCAAAATCCGTTGAGAAATGAGTGAGATATGAGGCCTCAAAGTTGCGGTCTAGGAAGTAGAAGAAAAAAAAGAATAATAATCTTTACCATCAGAATCAGTAGAAGGTCTTCCGTTGGAAACGGAAGACCTTAAAAACCAACGACCACGTAAGTAACTTATGAATGCAAAACAAACAATCATCTTTACAAAAGAAACGTATATAAAATACGAATATGTTGAAATGGGAAAATAAGGTTAATATTACACTAAGCTTACACTGGTTAATATAACACTTGATTTTTGACATAGCATGTTCAGAATATGATAAAGAATTGGGAAAGTTGATTTTTTTTTTTCGAAAACAATCATCAATCATTACATTTTGACAATTTAAAAAAATTCACAATATTTATGAATATTACATATTAACAGACTGCTGACCGTTAACTTGTAATGTCCATCTGATAATAGAGATAATTTTCCGATAGCATTTCAGAATTGCCTTGGAATTCAAAGGATTGTCTTTGTCAGAATTTACAGAGTTTATAAATGACGACCATTTTGTACTCAACTCTAATGAGGCCATTCCAATTTTTCTACGTTTATCATCCGTGTGCGCCTTGGTTTTTGACACCCCTTGTCAAAAAAAACCAAACAGATCTAGAATCAGGAGTCCGAAAAGTAATTATTCAGGCCAAAATTTGTGATTTGCGGCAATATCTCTAAATATTTGTTAAATATTTCACCAGTGGAAAAGTTTTCTTATTTAATACCTTGATTTTGCTGAAGAATAGCTTTCTTTAAGAAAAATAGATTAATGAAATTATGTCTTTTGTCTTTCTTAATTCTTTTTACTATAAAATATGTGTTTCATTTTTTTTTATTTGTGTGTTCTTTGCAAATAGGTAGCTAGATTTTTGAAAGATTGGTGGACGCTAAACAGAGAAAAAACTTGGAATGGGCTACATTTGTTGTAGTGTACATACATATTCATTTCTAGTTTCTATTGCAAATAGTTTCATCAAGGTTTCGTCAAAGGTCAACATTTTCAAAAAATTATTTTTAAAATAGCCCCAAAACTATGTGAGGTATAAAGTTAAAACTTTTACAGTTTATAATTTTTTTCATTGATGAACGGATAGAAAGTATCACCTGATAAAAAAAAATACTTGGAAAAAATATTGAGAAAAATTCTTCTTAAAAATGCATATATTTTTAAAAAATACACCCAATTAATTCCGTGCTCTCAGTGAAACCATCATTGCAGAAATAAAGTATGTTTGTCAATGAAGGGCAAGTTGGACTTGGATAGCCTCTGAAAAGTTGTTTTCCCTGTTTATTTTGTCCAAATGTTTAGACTTGAAATTGAAAGTACATTGCAAATGGCGGATTCTATAGGCGTCTTGTCTCTTTACATGTCATGCTTTCAATAACAGCCTTTCAGAGACCATTCATGTCCAACCTGCCCTTCAATGATAAACATATATTATTTCTGCAATGATGGTTTTCATAAAAAAAAAGACAGAATTAAGCACGTGCATTTATTCAAAATATGCACATTTTATGATACAATTTTTCTTAAAAAAACTTTTTAAAAATATTTGTTGTCAAGTGATACTTTCTATCTATTAATCAATGACGTAATTTATAAACTGTAAACGTTTTGACTTTATACCACACATAGTTTTGGAGCTATTGTAAAAATAATTTTTTAGACATGTTGACCTTTGACGAAACCTTAATTATTTATAACAGTTTACCAAAAACATTTACATGTATACTCCGTTCCTTCAAACTGTATAAATTGATATATTTATATCTATAAACGTTTATCCTTAAATTGTTACAGAAATTTCAGATGCAGAATTGTTTATAATCATTTAATTAATATTTTGTTTCACTAACAAAATTCAATGGGTGGTAATGGAAAGATAACTCTTGTTGTTAGACACATATTTTACAAGCACAGAAAACATTTTAATATTCTGATTTAAAAAGCAACGCTTCAATTTGTTTTCTAATGAAAATTAGATAGGTTTGATAGTAAATATTATTTTCATAGATCCCTTATTAATTGTGAGTTAAAAAATTATAGATCTTGATCTTTCTTATTACCATATCAAATGTTCTCACTTCATGATTAGACATAATATTCATTTCGAAAAGTAATTAAACAACTTCAAACTATTTTCCATTTGAATTTAATGCCAGTTTTGATCATGAAAATCAATGTTTGGAATTAAAAAAAAAACACAATGGTGAAAATTGGAGCAGAGGGATAATTCACCTTAATTCAAGAATAAAGTTTACAGAATTTCTCCAGATGAGAAACCTCACTTGACTTCCTTCCTTTGGACGATATTGCTTTCAGTTATTACCTTTCGGAAAAAAGCAAGCTCCCGAAATATCTCAGCGTCGATCGCGAGTGTAAGATATATATAAGCATAAAACAAAAGTTTACGTATCCTTTGAATGACACTCCTATGTGCATGTTTCAGATGTAAGTATTTTGGGGGGTATCTCATCTTTACAGTTAATCTCAATAGTTGGTTTGGCTACCGATTCTACTTTCTTAAGATATTCAAACCATGGCTCGTCATTAATTTCAAGAACTGGTTCCATTTCTGACGCTTCCTTAACACCTTTCGATAATGATGCAAAGGGTGTTTTTTTTGTGTGTTTTATCCAACCAAGCAGATCTTTTCTTGATGAAAACTTCAGCATTTCCGAGAAATAAAACTTACCAAAAGTTATGAGTGACATTCTTTTTATTATTTCATGCTGTAACACATAGACTGATGAGTTTTCTTTCAATACGAATTCTTCTGGAGGTAAAAGCGACTTGAAATCAATATTATTGAGACCACATGATTCATATATTTTTCTCAGCCTTTGATCCGATTTGCTTATATCTATTTTCATGTCATTAAAGCTCATATACACCAGTAACAGAAATTGTTCTTTCTTGTTTGAATCAAGACACATTTTTTCTAAATGTGAGGCTAAATAACGTAGCGGTCGACCAAAGAATACAGCACCATGTTTCTGAAATTCGCTACATTTAAAAAATAGTGTGCATATCTCTGGGAATCCAACATACTGATCTATAAATCCCGAGACAACCTTTTCAACGGTAGAGAAAGGTGTATCTCGTTTGTAAGTTTCGAAAATAGTGTGAAGGATCTGAATCCGTTCTCCCTTTGACATATCCTTCCAATTCAAACCAAAAGAGTGTAATTCATTTTTTGTAAATGAACAATTGTTCATTTTCTTTGCAATATTTTCCCAAGCCTCGTCAGTTGAAGTTATAATCAGAAATGTTTTTATTTCATTTGTTCTCTGTGTCTGTTTGCACAAGGAGATTAACTTTATAAGAATCTCACTTCTTTCCACGTCAGGAATGTCATCATTTGGTAACGGTTCCTCTACGATGACAGAGTCCTGACAAGTACTTACATCAAAATTCAATATGTCCTCTATAACAACCGGTTCCCTTCCAGTAAAGGACTTATAAACTTGTTTAGCTGTTGCCGATTTCCCCGAACCCCATTTTCCTATGAAACATAGAATTTTCCCATCGTTTTTGAGAAATTTACATGCCTCATGGAAAGTAGATGTTTTGTAGAATGGTGTCTCTAGACAGAAATGATAATTGTTAGAATATAATTATTTGGACATTGTACGGTTTGTCTCCATTAAATTTCATAATTCATATTATACTTTTTCTGTACTTAAATACTTAAATTATACCTCTGGATAATAAAGGAATCTGTTCATCGTTTCCCCTTGGAGTTTCCTCTAAAATGAAAATTGTAGATTATTTTAATCAAACTTCGTAAATCGAATATGCCTGTTTTGTTCAATGTTTTAACATTTACTCTAGATATATAATTCCTTTTGTAAAAGAAACATAACTGTTTCATTATAAAAGAAAAATATAATAAAGAGGGTAACTTTTTCATTGTAAAAGAAAAATATAACAAAGAGGGAAACTTTTTTCAAAGTTCGTAAAATATTAGAAATACAAATGTAATGGCGGTACAATTAGTAAGAAAAATGTCTCGTAGCATTTGCCTTAATAATAGATTGTATTTACTAGTAAGGTCGTTACATCGACCAAAGACCTTGCAAAACTATAACTGCAAACGAGACTGTTTTTATTCTTTTTTCATTAATATGTTTGTCAGTAAATTGCCTCGTTTAAGAAATCAATCGTACATAGAGTGTATCGCATCAATTGACATATGTAAACTACGTATGCAGGTGATGATGGTATATTGCTGCATGAATAAGGGAAGTTGACGATTGAAAAGTTAGTGTCATCATGTTTATTATAAAGTTTTGTTCTTATGTAGCCATTAAAGTCTTTCTTTTTGAAATAAAATTTTCAAATATGAACCATATATGTTAAGGTCATTGGCAACGCAGGATTTCCGGAGAAAAAAGGTTTATACATAGGTTTTCTCACTTATGAAAAAAAGTCATTGAGAGTGATCTCCGTATGGAATTCTCCAGGCGCTGAAAACAAATAAAGCATATGTTACAGACTGAGAAGTAAACAAAAGCACGTGTGTTTTTTTATCGGATATAGTAATAATAGAAAAGCATTGATGGGCTTGTTTAGATTGTGCTGAGGGGGCAGACAGTCAACAGGCCGTCATTTAGATTAGGTACATGAATGCTGGGAAGTGCAAAGATGTGAAATAATTTTGCTGAAAGTGGTGATAGCCAAGTAGACCGAATGAGAACGATTCTATAGGTTATGTGAATGAGACACCATTAAAAGTTACTATAAATCCTTGCTAAAATGTTTAATGACAGTTTGCTGCCAGTAAAGTAAATTATAGAATAGAAACAAACAACCAGTCTCTTGATCATAATGAATATTGATAAGATGTGAAAGGAAGTAACTCAAAACTAAAGAACATTGCTGGTATTTCTGTGCTTTGTTTCAAAATTTTCATTTTCAGCCAAAGTATATGCATGTCATCGGAAATAAGGTTTCAACAATGTATTTTATGTATAAACCTTATGAAATAAATGGGTTTTGGAGAAAACGTATGGTTGAAAATAATATAGGACTATTTTATCAACATTTTACATAGGAAATGCATTCAAAATTGTAAAAACATTGATTTGACAAAATCTCAAGAGGAAGGCTGGCTTGATGGGTAAAAAGGACCTGAATTGAATATGTTTGGTACCATTTAACCTGTTCAAAAAATCTTGAAAAATCCTATACGAAAACCAGAAACGTTGCCAATGTCCTTAAGAGACATTCTCTGTAATGACTTGAAATTTTATATAGGAGCTGTGGAACGCATAGTCTCAGAATTTCTCCAAACTCTCTATGATGAAAGTTATTGATACCCTAAACTGAAATCAGGCAAAAATTGGTTGCTATGTTTTATAGCTACCATGGCAACATGTCTTAAAGTTCGAAAAATGGCATTTTTTAAACATGTTTAGAGCCCCATAGTTAACATTTGCGGCAAAGCAAACAATTGGCAATGACTGTTTCCAAAAGATGTCTCAAATGCATGATAAACATCTTTGGTAAATCAAATATTACATACGTTAGTATGGTAACAAAGTATTCAAAAGTTAAAAAAATATATATTGAATTTTATAAAGTCATACACGTAAAAATAAAAAGCAATTATAGGATGAAATGTGACCAAATAATAGAAAAAAGAGCTTTGAAACATATATCAAGAATAAAATGTGATATTTCATTTTGGTTGGCAATGGTTGCCAAGGTGTTTATACCACAGAGAGCCTTCAAAGTAACACTCTGTATGTTTAAATCTGATCCCATCTTTTAAAAAAGCACATTTCCTCATAACTAATGATCAATTTTTAAAGATGTTGGTGTGCTCCTAGTTTTCCCATTTGAAAAAATTCAGATTAGATTCTTTAAATACAGCGTTGCTATGGAAATTAGCAGAAAATATATGCTTAAAAACCTAAAAAATATATTTTTTCCTTGGATACGTACCCTTAAATGTAGATTCCCAAAACTTTCATGATTGATATTTATTAACGGCTAACCTGACTTTTAATTTTGACTATCATCCAATCTCTAAGTGGATGCAAGAAGTTGGCACACAGGATTTAATATTGATATAAAGTTCACAAAATCTAACATTTTCCCTTCTTGGTAACCATAGCAACAGTGTTGTTTTCTTCATCAAATTTTATCAATATATGATATTCAACTTCAGTTCTAACAGATAAGTACTGTTCAAGCTAAGTCCTTTAATTTGTTTCTTGATTATATGGCAATTAAATATTTAATGCAGCGAAAAATAATTCACTTTTAAGCACTGGTACTTTGTTTCCATGGTAACACTGCAAAGTAGCAATTATACCCAATTTTTCTTATGGTTTTGGTGTTGCAAGGTGGTAAGGATGCATATTTGCCAGTGTTGAATTTTCATGTTTTTCCTCAAGATAGTAACATAAACCCAATCTTAGCTACTGGTTTTGCATGGTTACACTGTGTTACCATGGCAACCATAAAAGTTATTTATAGAATAGTATTGAATATACTTATGTACTTAAGCTCAAACATTTTCTTTGTTTTTCTTAAGTCGTTGATTGAGTTTGAGCATGTAACACCTTCCATTAGTGAATACGAAGTGTTTTTCAGCATATTTCAGCATTTTAAATGTATTCCAAATGTAACCTTAGTTACCACTTACTTAGAGATATATTCTAAACAGTTTCTTTACAGTATAAGTGACACCAAGGTGACATGTTTTTGTGAGAATGGTTCGTTTGCTTTTTCTAGTTTTTACTAAGCCACAGTCAAGATTTAAAGTGGCTGAAAATCTTGATTTTTCAAACTTTTACGGTTGTTGCCATAGCAACCGAGACACTTAGCAACGAAATTTCGTTTAAAATTTGTTTATGGTGTCAAGTACTAAGCATGGGTGAAGTTTCATCAAAATCGGTGACCATGCGTGGCAACGAAGTTTAAGTGGTTACAGAGAATGGCTAATTTAAAATTCTGAGAAAACCTTTATCCTAAACTCTCTGAGATATACCATGTCCACCTTTTGAATGGAACTATCTATTGTTTATAGATACTGTAATATATCGTCATTATATAGGATGAATTCACCATGCATCGGATATGGCACGCCGATTGGTTCAAAAGTATTTTCTGCACAACGATCAAGATTTTATACACGAGCTAGATGAAAAAAATACACGAGTAAAATAAAAATGCACATATAGGTAAAAATTGCAGATTTTAACACAAACAAAATGAAAAATACACGAATCCGACATTTTTTGCACGATTTAGGGGTATAATATACACAAACAAAAATCAAAAATTGCACGAGCAGAGGAAACTAAAAATTACACAAACAATTTTACTGCGCATACAGCTGCACATATCATTATTATGCACCACAGGCACTTGTTTCTGTAATAAATTTTTGACACATAGTATAATAATAACACAAGGTATCTAACTCCAAATTACACGGAGTACCCCCCTCCCTTAGAATCGCGATCATTTACACTTTCAGAGAAAAGGCAGTGGCAAACTGTTTACACCTATGTCATCTACGATAATTTATTTACACAACCATATATGGCTTGCTTTTCTTTGTTTTCTTCGCCGAGTAGAAAAGTCCAACTATACCATAGAACGGTATGTGCTAATGTCGGGCAAAGAGAAAAATTAAAGAATGTGTGGGTTTAAAAATCCAATTCCAGACTTTAAATATTGCATTGAATAAATAAAATTTCATAGTGTCTTATTTTCCATAAAGACACTACGATGTTTTTCCGGTGTAATTTTAGAAACAGATTTTTAGCCAATCACATTCGAGGTCTAATTCTTTGCCCGAGACTAGAACATACAATTCTATGGTACAGTTTTACTTTCCACTCGGCGAGCAGAGTTTTGACGCTGATTACGGAGATAAAAGAAAATAAAAACAAGCATGCCAGATATGGTTGTGTAGATAAATTATCGTAGAAGACATAGGTATAAACAGATTACACGTGCATTTCCTCTGAAAGTGTAAATGAGCGCGATTCTAAGGGAGGGGGTACTCGGTGTAAATCGGAGTTAGACACCTTGTGTTATTATTATACTATGGATCAAAAATTTATTACAGAAACAAGTGCCTGTGTGTACTTCTGAAAGACTGAATCTTTTTTAAAAGATTAATATTATAGGATTAAACGTTCTTTTTGAAAAATTTATCGATGTGTAAACTCTTGACATTTTACTCACAAACTAAATAAAAGTGCGAAGCACTTTTATGTTAAGTTTGTGAGTAAAATGTCAAGAGTTTACACATCGATAAATTTTTCAAAAAGAACGTTTAATTCTTATAATTCCAATATCGAATTTTTAAAAATATTTAAATTATTTCTCTTTGAGGCCTCCATACAATCCGTTATTTCTGGACGGCGTAGGAATACATTTTACCGTAAAGGAACGTAATCGAGATGAATTTCGATAGAGTTGAACTTAGATTGTCAAAACAATCGATAAATAAACTTATAACAACTAATCGAATGTTGTTTAAGTCAACAAATATCGTAATTACGAGTTTACTTCAGAATAGTTCGTCTTTGACCATGGCCATGTTGACATAAACAACAACTCTCATAGCGAAAATTGCAGACCGACGACGCCTTCAATTTGCACTTGTTTATTCAAATATTGAGGAACAATATAGAAAGTAAATATGAATTTGATGCTAATAGGGCAAGAGTTTGAGGTACGTTTCTTTTCCCTGTCAAAACGATACAGACTGAGCTTATTTTCTACGTATGAACGTTGAGACAACGATTTTTAAAATTCACACTCGTGATCGGACAGTGACATAAACGTTTTCACGGCGTCCATCAGTTAGGCAGTCTAGTGTGTTGCCAGTTTTGCTTAAGCCCTAATTAAATTTAAAGTTTCTTGTATTCATTATTTAGCCAGAACAGACCCAGAAATAACTGCTTTCATTGTTTATACGATAACCTAGTAGTGTCATCAAGAAAGTAGTTCTGATTGAAAGAATTTATCGATGTGTAAAAATTTTCTGGAACGTGTTCTCGTCCAATCAAAACACAGGAAATCAATAGATAAAATGAAGATTGGAATTATATTATGTTAACACATTACTCATCCTCTTGTTTTATAACGCTTCAAGCATCCAAGCCACACTGATCTGTTCTCTAATGAATATTAATGAAATGTGTGCAAAGAGGATGCGTCGTTTATTATGTCGATGTTGTATTCTCACTTGTGCAGTTTTCGTTTTTACGTTTGTGTAATTTTTCTCGTTATGTCGTGTAAATATTTTGTTGATTGTGTTGTTTTTGTAAAGTTTGTGTAAATTTCAATAACTTTGTGTGTATTTTCCGCACTTTGTGTAATTTTTGACTCACTCGTGTAATTTTTGTTTAAGGTCGTGCAGAAAATACTTTTGAACCAATCGGCGTGCCATAATCGGATACCCTTGTACTTCAACAAGTTCTAGCGATATCGCTACCGACGGAAAATTATCAAAATGGAGTTTAACATTTAGTTTGTGATTAAAATATCAATTTGGGACAAATTATATGCCCTTTATCGAGAAAATATCCTCAAAAATCGAGTTTTTAGGAATAACTCAAAATTCACCATGGATCAGACATTGTTTACCATGCATCGGACAGACGGTATTGTGACCGGGAAAATATCATACCTTTATCAAAGTGCTTTAAAATGCTTGATATGGTTATATTTTTTTTATCTTTTATCTAAGACAAAAACCCCACAACTGAAATTTAATTGACGATATCGTTGCACAAATGTAGAAAGATTCAAGAGACCTCACTCTGCCTTAGAAATGCTTTAAAATGCTAATAATGCGGTAATTCGCGCCTTTTATTCATGGTTTATCATACTTTGGTTTGTAGAAACAAATTGAGTCAAATTCCAGACGTCATATATCGATAACTTGTATTTTGACTGAAAATATAGAGTTTTAATTTTCTTTTTCCGCAAAAAAAAAAAAAAAAAAAAAAAACCAGCTATCAGCTGGGTTCTGTATGAAAATGGTAGTGCTTACCTTTGCATCGGTAAGTGTCCGATGCATGGTTAATTTGTGTTAGATGTACGGAGAAATGAACATACTGTTGAAAACCAACTCTAAAAAGAATTGTACGAAAATTCAAGTGAAATTTCTTTAAAATCTATGTAAAATTACCAATCTTTGACTTTATTCACCAAAGTCTGACTCGTTTTGTTGAAGTCAAATTTTAAGAAAGATAACTCTAAAAATCGCAAAATCATAAATTTCTGGTTATTCCCCTTTGATGATGTAAAATATGACGTAACTTCAAGGCCATCCTCGGGGTATTTTATTCACAACATGATGATAATAATCGGTATCATTAAGAAAAATCTTCAGCTTTAAGACAGAAACAAATAAATACGCGGAACTCTTAAGTTGAAAGAGAATTTATTGTCTAAAGTTGTCCGAAGCAAGGTATGTGTCCGATGAATGGTGAATTCACCTTATAGATGTCGAGTTGAAGGACAAAAGTGTAACAGTTTTCTTTTTTGTATAGTATTTAAAATATATATATTCTGCTTTATAAGAACACAAAGACGAGTCTGCTATTATACAGGTCGCAATTGGTATCAATGGACATTGTCACAGATTAAGTACTAGTATATCAAAAACCCTTTTTTCATGTCTTCATCTATACAAATACTTCTCACTTGATCTTCTCTTTCTGTAACACACAACAGCTACTACACTGATGAAAACAAGGAGGACAAGTACTCCAACTGACACGCCTATATATAGCCACGGTAGAGATGAGGGGTCGCCATCATACACAACAGAACTTCAAACAAAAAACATTTCAAATCATTGTCATTTCATATTCTAAATTTATTATCTTGACATATATACATACTAAGCGACAAAAATAATTCTCCTAAAATATTTTTTTTATAAAGCAAGCATTTGAAATGCACATTAGTTTTGCAATTATTTCTTTCTTTTCAATTTCGATTCTGTGAAGAATGAATATCATTCGAATGTTTGTGAATTCTCTCGTTCAAAATCATCATTTAGAGTTCAAATTCAATAGCGGATAAAATAATCCTGTCAGCAAATACATTTTTTTCATTAAATCAAATGCTGACTGAATTTTTTCAAACTGATTGTTAGGGCATTATTTATCTACTGAGTTGTCCACAATTTTTTTTCGTTTCTTCCCGAACATGACAAGAAGCACACTGCTTGGGTGATCGATACACAGGGGATGCTTACTCCTCCTGATCCCACCTTTGATGTTTTGGAGGTCCGTGTTTGTTTTGTTCCTATTTTTTGCTGTTTAATAAACTTTTGAGATCGAATACTGTTCGTTATGCCATTTACAAAGGTTACAGAAAATTTTCAGCTCACTTCATGGCTGACGAACGAATTTTCATGCAAATTAATATATAACTACCACAAGCATGGCTTTCCAGAAAGCTTTAAATTTGAACCCTTTTGTTATAACACCCCCCTCGCTTGAAAAGTGGGAAGGTATACTGTAATCAGTATGTCCGTCCGTCTGTTACGCTTTAGGGTACCCATCTCTTATCCGACACTCCTCTTATACCACAGAGTGAAATTTAATGAAACTTTCACAGAATCTTTATTACACAGTGCCATTGTGCAGCTTCTATTCTACTTTTTGATCCGACACATAATTTGGGTTTCCCGGCCACAGCAAAACATTTAGTGAGCTCATTGCTCACAGTACCTCTAGTTTTAAAAGATATATACATGCTGTATAACCATGCTTGTGGTAGCTATAAATCAAAGATGCAGCCCGTTCAGTGCTGTTTGTATACTTAAAAAACCGGGGTTCATAACTTAGCGGCTTTGTCGCAGAAAACAATGGGACATTCATGAATAGCGCTAAGAAATCATATGTTAATTTTGTACAATATATACGTGTAACACATACGTGTAGCGCTAATTCATGATTACGTCAACAATTCCATTTCTATTGGTTGTGCTAATCTTTGAGTACACCAATTCATGTACAGGTAAAGTAATTTATCTTGGTGAAAAATTCACTTTTCAAAATTTCAATAAGAAATTTACGTGGGCAGTCTATTAACAGTTACTAGCATTTAAGTTTTAAGGTGAATACATAAGCCAGAAAGATATTGAATGATAAAAGTACTTGTCTATACATGAAAGTTAAGTTGTCTGCCTTAATAATTTTTTTTTTAAAAGTGAAAGACAAAAAATGGTAGTAAATCGTGCACCATCGTTTCCGAGACCAGTCTCTCTGACTGTGTTAATGTTTGCTCCATTTATTTTTCCAAACTTTTCTTCTAGAGACTACCAGATTTTGGGCTGATATTAAGTTTATCAGTAGTATATAATAATGAGTACAGATAAAGTTCGTATTTCCTTCCATTTCTTTCGTTTTATTGTAGTTTGTAAATCTGTTGCATGCGTTCACGTTTTTGTTGTCAATGTGTAAATGACTATGTGTGTGTGTTTATGTTTACTTCATTTGTCTTACTCAACCATTTCTGATACGCCCAGTTCTGTTTACTTGTATATTGATTACCTTCTAGCTTTCCTGCGAATAAATTATCATCATGAACAATTAGTTCATTTAATCCCAGTCTTTACGGGGATAGACGGTTATATACTTTGTGGCCCATTTACAGTGGAACATGATAAATACTCCAGTTTATTTAATTTATATGAATATATATATTAATACATCTATTTACTATTCAGTTTCAATGCATTTATGTATCTGTCACACCTTTTTATCGTTTCAGGTTGTATTTACAAGCCCAGTTGCATCATTACAAATGTTTTTAAGTTCATGTATGGACTTGTCAGTGGACATCTGTGCCCAGGGTTCACATTTTTTGGGATGCCATTACAAAGCAGTATATTGTTGCTTCGGCTCCCTCATTTAAGCAGCCATGGCCCATTCTGCAAACTTACCATCCCACACAGTCTTTTAATGTTTCACAGTGTGGAGGTAAACTAACTTATGTCAGGGGATTAAAAATTATTAAATTGTATATAACTCATCCTTTATCATTAACCATTAACTCATTTTAAACAGTTTGATTCGTTATGAAATAGATTTTCTAAAAATTCTTTTGACTTAGAATGTTTTATGTACTCACTTGCTCTGTATACAAATTGGATCTGAAAATCAATTAGGATATTTATTAGCAGCAATATATATTATAAAGTCACCCCAAAGGGCTCAGGTTGTAGTAAAACCAAATCTTTAGTTAAGTACTGCAATTGTTAGAGAAGTTCAAATTTGTATCTTGATTTTTTAAATTCAAGTTTACAAAGATAGCTACCTTTCTTTGCGTATTCTTGTTTTTATGTGCTGGAATATTGGTTGATTATTGACGTTAAGATAATGAATACCATAGTTTTGTTACTAAAATGATAATATAGTTTTTGGTTCGGTTAAACCGCATTGCTTAAGAATATTATGTTCTTATAACGAAGAATGATTGGGTATTTCAAGAAAGGAATGACAAAATTTCTAGAACATAAGCTTTTTATTAGGAGAAATATTAAAGTAATTATGAGGAACAAATAATATCTAGAACCGAGTTGCATAAACTGTGATTATATTATCAAGATCTTAATCTTGTAAACGTTGAATATTCTAGGTTATCAAAACTAGTTATGTATTAGATATATTTAAAAAAAAGAACCCTTGGAAATGTCGGTAAATTCAGAAAATGAATCGAATAATTAGAATATATAAGAAATAACATGAATCTCTAGAATTTTTTAATCCCTTCCACGTTTTTGAATCTAATCTTTCATTGTCATTTTAGTAGAAAATTTATTTAAAGGCATGATTAATTGTAAACCCACTTATTTATGTTGCAATTTAGTAAAAATCTCCCTTATTGTTGTTTTTAACGAGGCTGGGTCTAATTCGAGTGCGCATGACTTTGTGCAGCTTTTTAATTTCATGCAGTCATTTGTGCGACAATACACATTTGCCAAATATTTTGATTTTAATACAAAATTAACATTATCTGGTCTGGAAATTGGGATTTTACGACAATAATTAGGAAAAAACGCTGAAATGGCTCTATAGTCTGGTCCGATTTATAGTTAAAATAATAATGTTAGCATTATATTATCATTTTTAAAGTTGTATTACACTCAGTGAGATATTCACACATTACTTCTCCATTTTAAACAATATTTTTAAAATTAGAAAAATTGAATGTCCGCCATTTTGACCTTTTTAACGTCATTTTCATGACAGCCAGCATATTTTTTCGGATTCAGCATACTTGAAATAGTCAAAAACTATGCTGGGCCAAATAATAATTATTTGCCGTTAGAAGTTATTTTTAGCCTTCTTTTTAAAAATCGGGACCAGACTACTAACGACGTCACCATTTTCGGATTTTGTGAGCAATACATAACGCTGAAGAAAGACGCATGACTCACTTGTATGTTCGAGACGTCCATGGATATTATACTAAAAACTGATGACAGGACATCCAAAGAAACATACTAGCAATCTAAACTTTGCTATTTTTTTTTTACCGAAAAAATCATATGCGCCGATACTTCATCTGCACTGATATGTATTTATACCGTAATATGGCAATTTTAGAGGTATTGGGCTTTGACAAAAATTAATTTAGTAATTAATGCCTAGACCAACCTAGATGGTGAACTTTTTTGAAATTTCACAATTTGGTGACTTTTTACAATACCTTTCAATGATTTGAATGAAAAAGAAATCCCTAGGGCAGAAATACAAAAAAATCGCGAAAAAATGTGATAACTTGGCGCTTTTCTAGCAAATTCCCATAGGGTCCAATAATAAAATTTGTCAACTTTTGAGATGACCCACTTAGAAATCGGGATGGTAAACATTCGATTTTTTAATCTTAAAACAATAAATACGAGGGCCGTTCAAAATTTACGCGGACTTGTTGCTCAAAAGAAATATTTGACGACATAATCGGGCAAAATTTCACAAATAATATAAAAGAATCTTTACTTATATGGTCTTCAAAATTTCATATCAATATGTTGTAAATTGGTATTAATTTTGAGTGATTTTTAGGACATACCATTAGGTCACGGCGCAGCAAAATCTTCGACGTCACGAGCATTATAAAAAATATGTGATTGAGCTTTCATTTTCCTAACATTCTCCCTTGAGTACCTGTATAGTTTGAGTTACCTTATCTACTCAACATCAAAACACCATTTCTCGTCAAGCTTAAAATCTATTAAACAAGTAAAGAATATTCTTTTTTTGTTTTAAAACCAAAAACTACTTATAAGATATAGCGTGATATTGGTGACTCTCAATTACGTTCTTTACCGTCCGGATAAAGTTAACTTTTCGTCTATAATCTTCTTCCCGTCCTCCCGTACAGCCTTTTTACAGAGGTCTTACTGTCTAAAATTTCAATTCGCTATTTGTGGGCGAATGTCACGAGAAGCCTAGTTTACTACATGTTTTTATGCATATTTTGGATCTATGTTGCCGATATCTCAGGCATTACACATATTTTAACAAATGTGTGGTGCGCCGTCAATTCAGGAGACGTCATTTCACAGTCGTTTTCACGGAAATCGCATCAGAGAAAAATCACTATATTTCTGTTAGTACTTCAAATATTACGTCCGAAATCTAAACACATAATGATAGAACAATTCAAAGGTACATTTGAGAAAATTGTTGAAAAATATCGCGAATTTTAAAAAATCAATGAATTAAATTTTTGAATCTGCATGCTTTTGCTTCAATGGTTTTGTCGTGCGCCGTATCTCACCATCAACGATATAAACATACCGATAATTTTGGTAGAATTTTTATTTAAAATACAGAAATTTTGCCCAAAATTTATTGGAATCTCTAAGATACATATTTCTGTGAAATTTTATAGCTATATGACGTCTGTAAGAGTAAATAATAGCACAGTCCGCGTAATTTTTGATCGGCCCTCGTATATCAGTAAAAATTAATAATCAAAAAATTATCAAAATCCCTAAGGGAGAAATAATTACACCCGGCCTCGTTAAATTAAAAAAATCTTGTAAAAAGGTGAACCCTTGCCATTCTTGGAAGTAGGATTTTCAAGTTTGGTCGTTTTTTTTTTTTTTTTTTTTTTGATTTGCATGGCTTCGGCCAATTAAAGTTAATTTTATATTAGGTGTCCAGCAGATTTACCTCTATCTGTGCACGTTTCGTCTATTTTCGCGCTTTTTTGTTACTATGCACTGAAATCTCCACCTAAATCATTTGCACTATGTTAAGAACTTACTAGCATTAATTTGGACATTTACATTCACTCGAAAACATTTTCAGTTAAGATAAAATTTAAAGAACGTTGGCGCTTTTGATGGACATTCGGCAGGAATCTGGGCGTACTTGCAAAGTGAAAATTTTATCGACATGTCACATGAAATTTTAACATTTTTTTTATTTATCGAGTTCCTGTGCAACAGGAAAGGAAAATATTTTCCTGAAATTGAACTCCGATAAGCTAAAAAATAACTTGAAAATTGGCCAGATCAGACATTTGGTACAAAAAGGTATATTTTTAGACACGTTTTTCTAAACTTTTTCTATCTCTGGGTCTTCTCACCATGATTTTGAAACGTTATTCGTGTGTATTTAAATTCAAAGAAACGAATACACTTTTTTAAAAACTGGAGAGAAGACCCAGAGACCACAAAAAATTAACTTTTCCCCAAAAAATCCAAATGTGTGAATGTGGTGCTTCTTTGTCCTTTTAAAAATCATTAGTATACGTGTAGCGCTGATAGCTCAGTAAGTTGGGTTACCTGTTCACTGTACTCGAAGCGAAAAGATTTTGGTTCGAGCCTGGCATGGGGCGTTAATTTTTTTTCATGCAAACAACCGTTTATTTTGTCAGTTTCATTTTATGTACTTATGTATTAAAATTTTGAATTAGATAAATTTTGGTTCAGCTTGGTTCTCGAGCGAAATCGATCAATTCAGAATCTAATCTTCTATTCTATAATGTACATGTTTCATGCATCTATGCATTAAATATTTTAGGTGTTTATATTTTGTGAAACATTAATATGTTACAGTACCCCCAGGAAAAACGGACATAAATGTTACAATTTCACATGGTCTTTCAAACTAAATGAAAAAAAAACCTATGGACGTGCTTGAAAAATCTGATCAACTATGTTCAGCCAACCAAATCATGGACATTTAAACCATAAAATTTTCGTACAAATCATTCCTGCAGATTACTCGCCAAATGCGCCCATCTTCTTTATCGAATTTTAGTCAAAAGCTTTTGAGTGGATGTGGCTATGGATTTCATGTTTCACTACTGTATTCATTGTGACATGACCTTTATTTTGGTACCATCAACTTCGAACCTACTTTTACAAAAATGCCACACTTTTACATTTACCATTAACTTTTTAACTGTTAGTGCTATGACTCACATACTTCTCATATGTATTCTTTGTGCCAAGATATTTCATTGGATACCACCATTTATGAGTTTTTGACCTTGGCCTTAGTAGATTGACCTATCTTTAAAAAAACTTTAACCTTAACTTAGTCATAACTTTAATTAACGCTAAAGGCTAGGACTTTCCATCTTCAAATACGTAATCCTTGTGACAAAACCTTTCTTAGGGTACCAACAACTTTGACTCTTTGACCTTGACTTTAGAAACTTTAACCTTGGCATTTGCTTTTGAAGAGTAAAAGCCATGGCTTTCATACTTCAGAAACGTTATCATTTTGACAAACCCTTTGTATAAATATCAACAATTTTGACCCTTTGACCTTGATCCTGGAATTTTATCTACCTTTTGAAAATTTTAACATTGGTCATAACTTTTGAACAGGGGGCTCTTTGGCTTTCTCCTTTCACAATTGTATTTCTTGTCAAAAGGCCTTACTTTTGATACTAACATATTCGATTTGCATTAGAGAAAGTTTGACTTTCGCTATGTTGAAAAAAGGGGCAGCAGTTTCATAAACACATCTTTTTCTCTTGGCTTATACTTAGGAGGGTAAGGGTAGATTCTAACTTCTTTCCTTACAAAAATTTATTCATGCACCACACATTACATATACCTACCTGAACTCACTATACATGTACTTAATTTTAATTAATGAAATGGGGCAACGAGCCTTTAAATGAAGGTTTATAATTGTAAAAAGAAATACTAGTATTTGGTGAAAAAATGGGCGGTCAACAGCCAACTCCTTCCATAACCAACTCTAGCAAATTCTACGTGGTAGCTCTGTAAAGGTTTTCGAACATAGTTTATCTGCAAATTATTTTTATTTTTAGTCTATTTCATTTCATTCTTAGTTGATAAATGACTATACTTTATACTTTTTTCATCATTTATTTCCCAGACGTATACACTTAGCAATTGCTGAGTTTGGTTACTTAATACCCATAGGCAGGGTAGGGGAACAAAAATGCATTTCAACTAATCAGTAATATTACGCAATAATCAGTAGTGTCCCTAACACTGTGACATAAACCCCTGACCCTAGGTCCACACACTGCACAATTTTTAAAAAGGCATCCTTGCTTATCAAAAAATAATGTTTGATTGATGCAAAGGAGCAGATTTCAAACAATTACTTCATTTTCAGTATATAAGTACAGCCCCCCGGTACCCCTGAACCTGGGGCCTTGAAATTCACAATTCTGGAGAAAGGGCCCTTGCTCAGCATAACTATATAGTTAGTTCATCTGCTTAATACCCAGGGGAAGCAGAGAAGAAAATTTTCAAAAATTTAATGTATTTTCACTATATAATCATTTAGAGCCCCGCCCTAACACCAGAACCCCTGACCCTGGAGCCATTTAATTCACAATTTTGATAAAAGCATTCTTGCCCATAATAACTATGTACTTAACTAGTTTATTTGATACCCAGGAGCAGAGAAGAATACTTTTAAAAAGTTAATTCATTTTCACTTATTAATTAATAGATAGAACCCCCTCCAAACACTAGAACCCCAGACCCTGGGGCCATGTAATTCACAATTTTGGAAGAGGCATTCTTCCCCATCATAACTATATACTTAGTTAGTTTATTTAATATCTAGGAGCAGAGTAGAAGATTTTCAAAGAATTCATGTATTTTCACAATATAATCAATAGAACCCCCCCCCCCAACACCAGAACCCCTGACCATGGGGCCATAAATTTCACAATTTTGGAATAAGCACTCTTGCCCATCATAACTTTGTACTTAGTTAGTTTATTTAATGCCAAGAAGCAGGGAAGAAGACTTTCAAAGATTTAATGTATTCACTATATAGTCAATAGAGCGCACCCTAACAACAGAACCCCTGACCCTGGGGCCATAAAATTCACAATTTTGGAAAAGACAGCCTTATATTCAACATAACTATGTACTTGGTTTGTTTATTTAATGCCCAAGAGCAGAAAACAAGATTTTCAAAGAAATAATGCATTTTCACAATATGATCTATACCCCGGGGCCATGAATTTCACAATTTTGATAGATTGATTGATTGTATACTGTTAAACGTCCCTCTCCAGAATATCAATTTTGATAGAGGACTCAGTGCTGATTACAATCATGCAAACAGTTTAACTGCTTAATGTCCAGGAGTAAAGAAAAAGATTTTAAAAGATTGCACCAATTTTAGTGGTTTTGGCCCCACCCCTCAGGCCCCAGGGTGGCAGGGACCATGAAATTCACAATTTTTGTTTCCCTCCACCCATAGATGCCAAAATTGGTTGAAATTGGTTGAGTGGTTTCAGAGACGAAGCTGAAAATGATCAAATGTTAACGCACAACGCATGACGACGGACAAAAATGGATAGCAATAGTTACTCAGGTGACCTAAAAAACGAGTGAAAATGACAGCGCGTAGGAATATCTAAAGAAATTTTTAAAAACATTAAAAAGTTTACTTGTCCACGTTTATCTGAATTTCAAGCAGATAATGAAACTTGAATTCATTTTGCTTTAAACCCTCAAAACAAATTTATACATGTAATAATATGCACTTGACAAAACAGCATAGGCCCGAGAAGAGCAAAACATTGAAAGCTATTTTCTTAAATATTACTGGTCTTGTTGTTCAAATTCTTATTTGGGGGAAATATTCAATTTCTGGAGAAGTCTAGAAAGCAAATTGTTTGCCAAATAATTGGAGGTTTTATGAGAGAAAGGGACCAGAATGAGGAATTCACTACATTTAATTTAATTATGATAGCGTCCAAAACCGCAGACCATGAAGAGTTTTGGGGATGAACAGAAAGGTAATGTTTTGTCATACCAACACCATTCGCCAGATCTTTCAACCTTTGACTTGTTTCACTTCCCAAATTAAAAAAAAAACACTTTTCAGAAAAAAAGAAAAAAAGTCTAGGAAATCATAGGACTTGCTTCAAACCAGTAAACGAAGAGTCACTTCTCAAAAATGTGTTCTAATTAAACTCAAATAGAAATTAAAAAAAAATGTCACGGACATGTGTTTTAATTAAAAGAGAATATTTAAAGTCCTACACGCTATATGAACGCCGACTTTTGTGTGAAACAAAATGACTAATAATTTGAAACACATGAAGTGTAATGAAAAATAATACTTTCCACAAAATATTACTATAGACTTCGTTGTAATAACAAAACAATTAAGCAATATATGGCAATTAAGAATTCATTCTTTTCATGGATATTGATGAAGGAAGTGCGTAAACAGTTGGTCTATATATAGACATGCATATCCACTGAAAAATCACAGAAAACGAGGTATGCTGCATCTTGACAACAATTATTAATAAAAGCATCATAACAGTGTAGATGGTTGATACTGATTACATTAAAAGATAAGTAACATTACGAGTAAGACGCTTGTCATCCACGTCAGAAGTGAGTAGTATCTCAAACGGCCTACCTTGTTTTCTTCACGTCGTGTTTGTTTATCAATCTAAAGGTAGCGACGGCGTCACGTGATGGATTTATTTAAAAATAACCATTTCTCTCCTAGCAGGGATATAAATAATTATAGTTTGATAACATTATGACGCGTTTGATTTTAATGGTGTAATTTACAATATTTACATTTGCTAATGTCTTTCCTTATATGACATATACTAAAGAAATGATATTCAATTTTCCATGACATGAAGTCGGTCATATGATCACGTGACCGACTTCATGTCACATTCCAATGACATTCTCTATCCAGAGTAATCTTCCGCTACGCTCATGTGGGAGAGAAGCGGGAACGACAACTCTGGGTAGAGAATGATTCCAATGACACTCTATAAATGATACCTTATTTCTTAAGTATTTTCGTAACTTAAGATCATTGAACACCTTTACCCTGGGTGTTCTGTGGGATAAGTACCCGGTATAAGGACAATTAAATTGGGTTGGAAATACAGTGCATATTGTACAGATCGGACATATGATAAAAACTAGATGTGATTGTGAAACACTATGCACCCAGCAGCAACAAAGTTCGAAAAGGCCATTTTTCGCATGCAGGTCACAGTCAAGATCACAAGGTCATTTACCTTGGAGTCAATTAAAAGAACTTAATTGGTGAAGTATGCATTTCAAATATGAAGTCTATCTCCCATGGTTAAAAAAATATGGAGAAGATTAAAGTTGACAACAGAAATACGGAACAGAAACAGTATACGCTCCCGATCTCTCGATCTGAGTGTATGAAAAAAAATTAAAATACAAAATTGTCTTTTGCCCCTCTAATGAGATATTAACTTGTTTGCAATATTAAGCTTTTCTGAATTAGTTGAAAGGTTTTAATACATTATGCTTTTTAAAAAAATATATCTAATACTATAATTAAATGTCGATAAAAAGTTTGTTGATGCTCACATTTATATACCTCATTGGAAGAGAATGGTTCATCTGGACAGCCTGCTGTCTTATTACAAAAAACTGTAGTCACATCTCTGGCCACGTGATTGTACTGAGGACAGTGATCTTGGAAGAAAAACATTTTTTATTTATTCAAGATTACAAAAATGCAATTTTAAATTTAGACTATTAAGTAGTAAAAAAAAGATAAATTAATTTTTTATAGCTTCTTTAATCTGCAAAAGATGAGTGTATACGAGTCATTTTTCAATAGGAAACAATTAAGGATGGCAATCGAATACAGAATCGCCAATCAGCTAACCGCAAGACGTTCCGACCGATTAATCGGTTATTCGTATCAAAAAGTCTCTATATGTTTCATCATTTAGAGCTCTCCTAAAATATACAAGGCTAACAGGATATTACATGCAGAAATAATACATTCTTTTTTTAACAGAGCATTGTTTATATTTTATTTACAATTTAAAAAACAAATGTTATCCTGGCCTGGCAGAATCTATAAAGAACAGGAGAGGTGAAGCACGTTACCAGGGGTAGAAACTCCCTAAAATTACAACTCGCAAATAATTGCGAGTTCCAAAAATATGAACTCGCAGTTTCAAAAGACAACTCGCAATTTTAAAATGAAAGCTTTCTAGAAATAAATCTCCCTCCATCCATTTAAAAAAATTCAAAATTTTCTACATGAGGTTTAAAAAAATTATGTTTGTTTCCTGTAACATTCCCCCAAAAATTGTTCAGAAGTTCAAGATTTTTTTCCCTTAAGATTAAAAGAGCCAAACATCCCCGGACTGAATAAACAAGGTGTTATATTTACAGTGGACACCTAACATGGCAACCCACATGACTGCCTAGCCGCAAAAAAATAAACTTCAAAAGTTGTGGGGGGGGGGGGGGATTTTTGTTACAACTATACATTATGATTATTCTTTATATTTAAGGTGAATGTTAACTACGTTGACATATTTTATGTCTCAAGTTAAGCTACAATTAATATTTTTTTGAATAAATGGATTCCGAATCAGCTGATTGATCAAACCACGCAGATTGGGAGAAAAAATCCACATGGAGGTATTTGAATAGATCGGTTGGTTTTTTTTGGCCTGGTCGTCGGACCTGGGTTTAAAAATAGGGTATGTCAGATATATTTTTCCCTTGGTGAAATTTACAGTGAAAAAAAATCAACTCGCAAAAATTTGCGAGTTACAAATTTTTTAACTCGCAATTTGGAAATTCTAACTCGCATTTTGCGATTTGTATATAGTGAATTTCGAACCCTGGTTACGTTTATTTGGCGGGTTTCAGTAGTTATAATATCGAACAAACAACATATACATTATTACATATACATGCACTCATTTAGTCTAGGGGATTTACAATAACTAATTTACTATGACATCAAAATATCACTGACTAGAATAAAACATGTGACAAGCAACTTTCGTTTGATTATTTATCAATAAAATATTCAATAATACCATATCTTTATGCCCGAAACAGCCAAAACACATTCACAACAGTATTTGTTTACATTTTTCCTTAAACCAGAAAACAGATTACAAACTCTAAAACATGACTCTAAACCGAGCAACACAACTAATTCCGGAAACAAATGAAATTTTATACATTCGTTAGAAAATCAAATCTATACGTTTAGGAAATACTTCCTGTGATTATAAACATGACAATTCTGTACATATAATCTGTTTACTATTGTTTAAACTCAAAATAAAGACTTTACACTGAACTCGAACCACGTGACTAGACCATGCTGCTGCATCAAAATATTCACAAATACATTGAAATTCACCTAATCGCAATATTTCGAGAAACAATGTTTTATATCAAACATATATATATCAAGGAAACAGTTACAAACATGTTAAAATGTATAAATTTGAGTTCTTACCTATAAAGAACAGGAGAGGTGAAGCACGTTACGTTTATTTGGCGGGTTTCAGTAGTTATAAAGTCCAACCCAAAATATACCCCACATTCCGGATTTACAATATGATATATATAAACTATATAACCTGATAGATTATACAAAAAAATGGGGGGTGGCTGAAACCCAATATAAACTACGTCACACAAAGAAAAATAAAAGGAACTCAAAAGAAGACAAGCAAGTCTCAGATACATTTTAAATCAAATTACTCAGAAGTACAGAGAGCCGGGCTCATTTACAGAGTAGAATGGATTTCTTACATGAATCGCCTTTATATTCTGATGAAAAAATTATTTTAAAACTATCAATATAATTGATAAGACACTGACAGTGAGTTTTTCAATCCTAATATCACGGTCCGATTTTGTCAAAATCAGAATTAATCTGGTACCGCAGCTGAATGTAAACAAACAGGCCAGTCTGCTTCCCTCTCCTGCTTTACCTCGTATGTGCAGAGAACTACGGTAACACTGATTATCAAAAATCCTTATGCTAATGAACTATGTTCTTTGACTTATGAAGTTTTCAAAGTCATTACTACTAATGTTTATTTTATATAGATAAAACTTCGTTTTATTTATGTTGCTTTATTTAGCGTTTGTATTATCTCAAAAGCGGTTGAGAGTAAAAACTATATTTTTGCACGTAACTTTAAAATGGCGACTATAGGGTCAACATCCTGCCTTGAACAGGATCACATAAGCCGGCAATTGCTCTTTGAGCAATAAGCCCGGCTAAAAATCAGGAGTGTCAAAATAATCAAAATGAAGTCTAAACTCTCGCTTAATTTACAACTTACTTGAAGGGTAATCATAATGGATAGATAGAGGAAGATACACATTATAATCAGTTAACGCTGCTGATCAATCATTTAATTAAAATCATTAAAGAAACGCAGGACTGGCTGGGTATAGGCATGGTGTTTACTATAGTAAACAACAATTAAGATCCCGAAAACTGACCAATTACCCCTAAGATGTCAAACCGGAGAGCCTTAAGTATCAGTCACATTATCCAGCGATGGGGTATACGATGAGGAACCGATGCGTTTTTTGATGAATATGGCGTGGTTGCCGGCCGGGCACCACAAGTGATCGGACGGTGAATGAGGCAATTTTGCGAATCGGTGGGTTTATCGGTAGGAAATAATTCGTAGTTAAAATTCAGCGATGTCTCCAACGATGCCTCACATCGCTACGCATCGGCAACCCGTCATTAACACATCTTTCAAGGATCGACCGATGTATGACCGAGCATCGTCCAATATTCGTTGAATCTGAGGTCACCGGGGGGTTGAGTGGTGTTCAACAGATAACGGCCGATCATCGGTCGATGTTCGACCAAACTTACTTATGCCTAGGTCACATTTCCCGGCCGGTAGCCGTAGACCGGTGGTAATCGTTGGTAATCCGTGGTGTTAGCGATGCCCCAACATCAGTACACATCGGTCTAGTAGTCCTTAAAGTATCAGTCACATTATCCAGCGATTGGTATACGATGGGCAACCAATGCGTTTTATGATAAAAATGGCGTGGTTGCCGGCCGGACTTACAAAGGCCCAGCGATGCATTGCTAATCAAAAAACGATGTTCCAGGATAATCGGCCGATGTATATTACATCGCTCATACATTGGTGAACATCGTTCGTACATCGGTCGACTACGGGCCAATGTTTGGACGAAAATCGACCGGTGATCGGCAGTTATCTGTTGAACACCACTCAACCCCCCGATGACCTCTGATTCAACGAATATTAGACGATGCTCGGCCATACATCGGCCGATCCTTGAAAGATGTGTTAATGATGGGTTACCGATGAGGAGCGATGTGAGGCATCGTTGGAGACATCGCTGAATTTTAACTACGAATTATTTCCTACCGATGATCCCACCGATTCGCAAAATGGCCTCAGTCACCGTCCGATCACTAGTGGTGCCCGGCCGGCATTCATGCCATTTTCATCAAAAAACTCATCGGTTTCTCATCGTATACCCCATCGCTGGATAATGTGACTTATACTTTACTTACTTAATCCTCTTCGTGCTGGATAGCACATAAGGCCGTCACCAGAGACTTCCATGCTGGCCTGTCCTGTGTCCATTTCTGTATCTGTCCC